>NC_137147.1:156033295-156413295 GCF_951394435.1 Stenella coeruleoalba
TTACCTTTCTATTGAACTGCAAAAATCAGGGACATTTTGTTTAATCAACACTAATGTTCAGAAATGTATTATCTGTGATGTTATCAGTTCTATCCGAACTTGGCCAATTTTTAAAAAAATCTGCTCTGCCACCATGTCATTAAATTATGACATCTGAGTCAAAAGGCCGCATCACAAGCTAGTGGCCCTGTGATTCGCCTGAGCCCCACCTGACTGATGCCATTGGCTCCATCCCAGAAGCAAAGGTGAGGGAAGCAATGACAATTATCTCAGTGATTTTGGCCACTGTCTTCTTCCTCAGCAACACAAAGGTGGCACAGGTGAAACGAGAGAGACAGTTGATGCTGTAAAAGTTTTGCTCAGGCTGTTGGATTTATTTAGATAATTGCTGAAAAAACTTCTGCCACGTCGACTTCATTCTTCTGAAATGACTCAGTGTCTTAATACATTTAGGATTACATTCAGCTGCAAGTTACAGAGAGTACAATTAAGAGAGGTATTTCACATTGAGGGTATATTTAACTCACATAAAAATACATACTGAGGAGGAGGGTTCGGGGCTAAAGCAGCTTCATAGTAACATTTTCAAGGATCCAGTGTCCTCCTCTCATTTCTGACCCTCCTCCCTGCCCTATAGGGTTTATTCTCATGGTTCTAGGATGCCTGCTGCCCTTCGAGGCAGCTCCATGTTCAGGTTTTTTTTTTAAGGGGAAGATGGTTTTTCAACAGGTATAAAGTTTCAATTATGCAAGAGAAATGAGTTCTAGAATCCGCTGTACAACACTGGGCTTATGGTCAACAATGCTGTATCGTACAATTGCAAATTTGTTAAGAGGGTAGATCTCGTGGTAAGTGTTCTTATCACAAGAAAGAAAACAAGCAAGAAAGAGAAAGAGAGAAGGAAGGAAAGAAAGAGAGAGAGAAAGAGAGAAAGAGAGAGAAAGGAAGGAAGGAAGGGGAGAAGGGAGGGAGGGGGGTAGGGGACAGCAGGAAACTTTTGGAGGTGATGGATAAGTCTATTATGTTGATTTTGGTGACGGTTTCATAAGTGTTTGCACACGTCCAAACCCATCAAATTGTACACATTAAGTATGTGTAGATCTTTGTATATCAATTATACTTTAATAAAGCTGCTAAAAAGAAAAAGATAAGAAGGGAAGAGTCTAAAGAGTCTTTCTCCTGAAGAATCCTTTTTTGTTTGTTTTTTACATATTTGAGAAGTATAGTCCTCCCAGGAAATTCTGCTTACCTCTCACAGTCCAGAACTTGGCCACATGTCCATGCCCAGCTGCAGAGGGGCTGGAATTAGCTTTCCAGCCTCCAAAGCGAGCGGGGGAAATAAAAGACAGGGATTGAAAAGATTTTGGGTGGCAAACCCACCCCCTCTGCCATCCTGTCTTTCATGGATGTGGTGTAAGAGGCATAACGGACAGTCACGTTGTGGGTTTATCTCCTCACTTTGTTGACTCTCCCCAAAAAAATTCCAATAAAAAATATCCCAATTTAACAAGGTCCTACAATATTGCATGGAGAACTATATTCAATATCTTGTGATAAACCATAATGGAAAAGAACATAAAAAAGAATGTATATATATGTATAACTGAATTGCTCTGCTGTACAGCAGAAATTAACACAACACTGTAAGTCAACTATACTTCAATTAAAAAAAAAATCCCAGCTGATTTTGACCAGTTCACTGGAACTAAGATTGACATGAAATGATCCACAGCAGGTTCGAACTCTACTGCTGTCACTCCCCAGCTGTATATGACCCGGGCAAGATACTTCAAGCCTATAACCCTCAGTTTCCTCATCGCTAAAAACGAGCTTCCGCCCTTGGTAGATTTCTATAGGAACAGCTCTGATGTGTCACTCGTTTTGTATGAATTCCTCTTCACACTGAATCTAGGCTTTGCTCAGACCTTCTTTAGCCAGTGGGACATCAAAACACACAAAACAAGCAAACAGAACACAGTGAGCATGAGGTCAGCTGGTCTGAGGGGCAAGGTGGAGGGAGGGGGTGGCAGAGAGGAAAGACCTTCCAGGAAGAGGGGCCCAGATTCTAGCTGTCCCAGCCGAGCCCAGCCCCTGGTCACCTGGGAGCTGACTGCAGCTGCCTGCAGAAGCCCAGGCCAGACCTGTGCAAGGTCTAAGCAAATCACCCATGGGTATGTTAAAAAAGTCGGGCATTGTTGGTTTAAGCGACCAAGTTTTGGGGCAGAAAAAATAACTGGTACACACACTAACTTTCCAGTGTTGCTGCTAGGATGAATTACAAGGGTTATGAGGCACAAAGCGAGCATTGGAAAATACTAGTTATTATTATTGTTGTTGTTATTGTTGTTATTTTCCATTGTACAACATAGATACGTGAAAAAGCCTTGCCAGTTAGAAAAAAAATAATCTGTAGATACACTCTTAGCACCTGCGATCGGTTTGGCATTGTCCTATGCTATGGGGCTTTTCTTTAAGAAGATTATATCCTGGCTGATACATTTAAGATAAAGAAACAGTGCATTTATTACCACAGGCTATAAACACACGATAGGAGACCCAACTCTACGAACGTAACAAGTAAGTAAACATTCAAGGAATCAATACAGGTTTTTGGAGGAAGCTTCACGGGAAAATGTATTTCTTACTCAGGGTCTTGAGTGTAGGGAAATATTTAATAATACTATTAATATTTGGCATTTGTTGAGAGCTCCTTGTGTTCCAGGCATGACAATAAGCATTTGCATGCAATTTTAGATTTAATCCTTACCATAAACTTATGAGCCAGTTTTATCCTATTCTTATTTACTTATGAGGACCCAGAATGAGGAAGAAATTAAGAAATTCCCTGATCTGTCCAATATTTCCCCTCTGATCAGCAGTAGAGCTGGGATTTGATGCCAGGGTTGCCTGATTCCAGAGCAAATGCTCTTCTTTGCACAGAGGCTGGCAGAGAAATTAAGTGTATTTATACCCTAAGAAAACTCATTCTGACGTTGACAGGACAGTTAATTGTTATTGCGGTCACAAGCCTACCGTAACCTACGTTCTAAAAGGTCCTAAGTAAATGTATTAACAGAAAGTTCTTTTAATGATTAAAAGACATAACGTACTGTTCTAGGGCAGAAGAATAAAACCAACTAACACGTATCTAGGGCTTACTCTGTGCCAGGCACTTGTCCTAGTGCTTTATGGATTTGGTACTTACTTGATTCCTTCCAACAGGAGGAGGCTACATTCTTTTACTTTCCCCACTTTAAACCAGATACAGAGATATTAAATCAATCTCCAAGTCACCTGACTGAAAAAATGGTGGGCAGGGATGGAAATCAGGATGTCAAGCTGTGTTCTGCCCACTGAGCCCAAGTCCTCTGCTAAGCGCTGTGTGAGCTCTTCCACACGGGAACTCAGACCTCGACAGAACCAAGAGGTGGACAAACGTGTACAGAGTGACAATCTCTTCTGCACATTTCAGCTTGTGCCACGCAAAGTGTCATCCCATCAAAAACTAGGACCCTGAGCTCCAGAGAATTACTGAGCGTGGATTTCGTTAGCGAGGAAGCTGGGGTTGGAAGCAAGGCATTCTAATCTAATGGCAGACTCACCTTTCTGGGGGTCTTTTTAACATTAATTGTATTTAATAAAAGTTCTACATGAGTGTAGTTTGAAGAAAGAAATTGTTCTACCAGGCTTCTTATGAAACAACAGCTATTCTCAGCCCCCCTCTCTGATATGTCCTCCTTCCCAGAGGAAACTTTTTTCAAATCTTTTCACTCTTGGGATTTCTAACATAGCTCAAAAGCCACGCTGATATTGCTGTTTCTTGATTTTCCAGTTCTAGGAGTAATCTGTTGAATCCCCACCACGGACAATGAGAAATGACCCCTGATCGTCCACTCTCCCTCATCCTTCCATAATTACACTTTTAATCTGATTTTCCTCCTTTGCTCAGCTCCTTGTTTTCTCTGCAGTCAATGGTTTTATATTCGTTTCTATTTTGCTTAGGGTTTTATGTATTTATCACGAATTAGCCCCCAAGCTCTCCTCTAGCTGCTAAGTCCTCCCTCACCATATTCACACGGTAACCGTTCTATCCCTGTTCACCCACCTCCCCAGACTCCTCTCCCAGCCAGAACCTTGTCTCTGCTCCGTTCTGCAAGAGATGCCTCCCAGGCCTCCTGCAGAAGCTGCTTCTGGAATTTTCTCTCACCATCACTATTGGAATTCCCTTTACCTTGCTCTTGTGTTTTATCTCTATTTCTGAGATTTCAGGAAGTCCTTATCCTTGGTTGATTTGCTCAGTTTGGTTGAGCATATCTGTGTTCGCGTGTCTGGGTCAGGCGGTGCTTGCGGGTCTGCAGAACCTCAGGGACTAGAGTGCGGCCCTGCCTGGGTACCACTACTGAATACTGCCAGTTCTCTTCTTTCATGCACATAGTAGGGCCACTTTTCTTCCCATCCCGCAAGTCGGGAGCAGCCGTGATTTGCTTTATCCGTGAAACGTGTCTCTTCCAGCAGAAGCCTTAGCAGCCAGCGTGTGATTTACTGTCTCCTCCTCCTTCCTTTGGTGTCTGGATGTGACTCAGCGTCCAGTGCTGGGTACGGAGGAAGTGAAGAGCAGAACTTTGTGGTGCCTGCCACTGAGATTTGGGGGTTCTTTGTTACTGGAGCAGAACCAAGCGCAACCTGGCTGGTCCCAGTGCAAGTCAGGAGACATGAAACCTCCAGCTGCATCGTGTTGCAACTCATCCAAGTTCCCTTCAGTAACATTTGGTGATTTATCTCTTTCTCAACAGCTACTGCAGCCAGGCAAAAGCTAAGAACTTCACATTCATTATCTAATTTACTCTTTCCACTAAAGTAGGGCTTGTTCTAATTTCCATTTAATCCCAGTATCCCATTTAATCCTATCGTCTAATTTAACCCGCTCTTCACACTGAGGTAGGTACAATTGATCTCATTTTACTGATGAATAAAATGATGCTCAGAGAGGCTCAGAAACATTTTTAATGTTATACCGAAAGCAGGGAGCCTGGATTTGACATCAGCTCTGAATCATGCCAAAGTACCTGGAGCATAAATTTGTAAAAATCAAGATAGCCTTTCAAGTTACTTAGAGTCTTCTATTCTTTGAAAAATTTCAAAATATAATGTAGTCCATGTAGTAGGAACATAATGTCCTCTGCAAAATTCCCCTTAGTTTTGCCAAGAATTTATAGCAGAAAGAAAATTGAATTTATTAAAAATAACAGTATTTAAGTGCATGTAACTGAGTCATTTTTTTTTTTTTTTTTTGCAGTACGCAGGCCTCTCACCGCTGTGGCCTCTCCCGCCGCGGAGCACAGGCTCCGGATGCGCAGGCTCAGCGGCCATGGCTCACGGGCCCAGCCGGTACCGTGGCATGTGTGATCCTCCCGGACCGGGGCACGAACCCATGTCCCCCGCATCGGCAGGCGGACTCCCAACCACTGCGCCACCAGGGAAGCCCCAACTGAGTCTTTTTTAAGGCATTAAATACTCATACATTTGTATGTAGGCTTTCTAGAAACCACTTAGGATAAATATCTGATTTTGTGTTTAGAAATGTTTACACTATATATTTCTGGTTCTCTTGCTCTTAGGTTAAAATCCATTTCCAAATGATCCTTAAGAATGATTATTTTTCCCTCGCTGAGATTTCACTGAATACAGAGAAGAGGAAAGACTGAGTATATCACGAAAGGAAATACTCTATTTGCCACATTACACATTGATGAGAGCAAAGTTCCACAGATTAATTCAAGTGGGTATTTGCTGCAGTTTCCACTGTTGTAAGCCATGGGAAAGCAAACAATTCAGGTAAAAATCCTATTTTGACATGAACTGTCTGATGAATTTTCTTGGCACTTTACTTCCCCTGAGTATATAAAAGCCAAAGAGTATTTTTTTTTCACTTTTATCTGAACAATCAAAACAGTCATCCCCAAAATCAGTAATTCAATGGGTAATACAAATACCAGTTACAGTTAATTGAATTAATAGCATGATAGATTTTGCCAAAGGCTAAATTTGTAAGTCTCATGACAGCTTTTGCCTGAATCTTCAAACTTGTTGAGAATATCCCAGAAAATTTGAATCCTGGGCTAGGGACGTGTTCCTTGCTCAAAACAGTTTGGGACTCTCTTGTGGATGTTGTAAACCTTCCACAAGGTTCACTACCTTCAGGACTGTGACTTAATGACCTTTGTTTGAGTCCCGGTCTTTCGATGTTTCTTAGTAGTAGCTGGTGATTCATCGCGGGAATGTTGATTTCTGGTAAAAACAAACAAACAAAAGTTGAAGTGTGATTCTTTTTTTTTTTAAATGTTGAGCCTTCTTTTAATTTATTTATTTTTATTTTTGGCTGTGTTGGGTCTTCTTTTCTGTGTGAGGGCTTTCTCTAGTTGTGGCAAGTGGGGGCCACTCTTCATTGCGGTGCGCGGGCCTCTCACTGTCGTGGCCTCTCTTGTTGCGGAGCACAGGCTCCAGACGCGCAGGCTCAGTAGTTGTGGCTCACGGGCCTAGTTGTTCAGCGGCATGTGGGATCTTCCCAGACCAGGGCTCGAACCCGTGCCCCCTGCATTGGCAGGCAGATTCTCAACCACTGCACCACCAGGGAAGCCCGAAGTGTGATTCTTAAGTCATGGGCCTGACCATCTTGTGTAATGCATTCCATCCCAAAACATTTCCAAAAGAGGAATTTCCTAACTCCTTTTCATTCTATCTTTTGAATTTTAAACTGTGTGACTCAATGAAAAAGACTAAGATAAAAATGAAAGAAGCACATTTTGGGATTCTATATAGACGGACCACACACACACACACAGAGGACTTCATATTCGTGCAGGAGGAAACACTCGTGAACGCAAACATCACGCTCATTTTACTTTATTTTTTTTGACTTTTGCAGCACTCTTGTACTTTCTTGTCAACGCGCTCGCCCACACTAGCAGCTCCCACATCTGCGGGTTGACAAAGAGCTGTTCCTCCTCAGCTGTCAGCATCTGTCTGAGCGGATCCACTGCATTTCCCGGAGGAAATCCGGCTGCAGCCGCCCCTGCGCACAGGCGCGCCCTTCGGCTCTCCCCGCTGGCCTGGCTGCGCTCATTCTGCTCCCATTCTGCCCCCAGGCTTCCAGGCGAGGATTTCTTCCCGCCCTTCTCCCATCCCCGCCCCCACCCTCCGCCAGTCTCACTGACCACTGTTGTCAAGTGGCGCCTGCCTTCTTGCAGACAGGAGAGGGTCTGCTGTCATGTTCCTGATGCTGTGAGGAGAGCCCTGGGTGACAATTCGGCACTTCTGCCCCGTGTTCAGAATTTCAGCGAGTGGCCATCAGGTGACCCTCACTTTAGGACCGAGCATCCCCTCCAGCCTGACAATTTATAGCAGCGTGCACAGATGCTGCGTCCATGTGCATTAATGTCATTGGCCAGGAGTCATTTCAGCCTCCACCGAGTCTTTCAGTTTTTCACTTTTTGGGAAATACACTATTAATACAATTTGTCACTATTCTCTAAGGAGCACTTATTATGCTGGGATTTTAGTATGTTTTACCAATTTAGTTGTCATAATGGCCTGCAAGTGCCTTGATTTTAAAACCTTATTTCCCAGGCCTTTTGAGAGCTCACTATAACCTGAGATTATTTTCCTAATGGACTGCTTCTATAATGTACTTCTTAAAAGCCAAATGGTACTTATCACTTCATTTTGCATATTGAATGACATTTTTAGCTTGGTATTAATAATCCAACATTATAATAAAAATAATAATAGCAAGGATTTGAAAATCCATTACAAATCTCCTTAAACCCAGGTGAACTCATTAACTCTTAGATAAAAGAAATTGGAATTTAAAAAAAAGACTTGATTTTATTCTGCCTCCTGTGATGACTGAGGAAGAATAAGAAGTGAATTCTCCTGACCTCAAATCTAGTGTTGCGTTTGCTAGGATAACCAGTTAATATAGGCTGTTTCATTTAAAAATGAAAACAGAGAAAGAAACATCCCTCTTATCTCTGAGTCAAGTAGATGGATATGAAAGCAAAGGTGGCGATTTCTGCTTTTGTCATCTGGAGAGAGTGGGTTGAGGGGAAACAAGAAAGAGGGTTACCAAACCTTACAAACAAAACATACAAACAAGCCAGGATTTTCAAACCATAAGCCTTATCAGAACAAGTTTCCTATCCTGCTCTTCTGTCTAAAATGTCAGTGTTTTGGTCATGCTGAGGGCTCTGTGGGGGTGACTTCAGTCATTTGCAGGCGTCACTGGGTTGAACGGTGTCAAATTCATATGCTGAAGTCATAATCCCACTGCCTGAGAATGTGACCTGATTTGGAGACAGGGTCTCCACAGGGGGAATTAAGTTAATGAGGTCATTGGAGGGAGGGGCGGTCCTAATCCAATAAAACAGGTGTCCTTCTAAAAAGGGGAGATTAGGACTCAGGCACACACAGAGGAAGAAGGCCACATGGCGATGCAGTCAGAGATTGGGGGATGTGTGTACAAGCCAAGGAGCACCAAATGTTGCCAGGAAAGTACCAGTAGCAGGAGAGAGGCCTAGAATAGACCCTCCCTCACAACCTTCAGAAGGAACCACTCTGCCAACACCTTGATCTCAGACTTCTGGCTCCAGAACTGTGAGACAATAGATGTTGGCTGTTTATGCCACCCAGTTTGTGTTTCTTTGTTATGGCAGTCCCAACAAGCGAATACACTGGACATCCAGGGAGTCAAAACCATGTCCAATGTAATCCAGGCCCATCAGGAGCTTACAATGAATCCACAATGAATCATAGAGTGATTCTGAAAAAGCTGACAAATAAATTACAATGAATCATGGAGCGATCTCCATGAAACACGGAGCAATCATAGGCAAATCATAGACAGAGGCCACTAGAGTAATTCAAACAGTAAATGCTATCAGAATTCAGAGGACAGGAGAGAAATAGAGACAGAAACCTCCAAAGTTTCCCACAGCCTAGCGTGAAAGAGCAAAGGAAGGGTGTATATGAGTCCAGAGGAAGAAAGCAAAGCCCATGGTTTTGGGGATGGAAGTTGGGAATAAAAGGCAAGACCTTACTTCTTCTCTGGCAAAGCACGTCCTGTGTTCTCACTCGCCATCGAAAGAGACTCAGCCGCAAGGGCAGAAATGACCCCCTCTATGTAAGGGGCTCAGGTGTTGTCTGGCAGGAGGAAGTTAGGCTAAAAATTTCCAGGAGGATGTAAGTTTATGTATCAATTCAAGCAACAATAGAAAAGCAAAACTGCAAAATTTTATTTTTCTACTTCCATATAACTCTAGAATTAGTGTAAAAATGTCAAAGTAACATGCAGGACATACCCATGGGAAGGTCCTTATGCTAGGGAACAACTTTATCATTTAAAATCATTAAAGAAAATTGGATTTTATTCTTAAAGATGGAAACATTTCTTGCCATTTGTAGAGCTTATTGAAAACTTCATTTTCAGTGTTCAATCACAAGTAAATGTGAAAACGACTTTATTTAATAATTGACTTAGGTTGCCTTTAAATATAGCTTTGGCCTGTTTTTGTGAGGTTTTTCTTTAATTTTCTGTTCGTGGGCAGAACCCCTTGCTCATATTTGCTGTGACATGTCATGGCTGGTACCATCCCCTCAGCAGCTTCTGCAAACTCTGCTTTTACAGGGCAGCATACAACACCACCATAATTTTATTTTCCTCTGAGGAAATTCCCAATATGTAAGCTCAAATATTAGAGACAGTGAGACAAAGGCAATAGTGTAAAACCACAATGGAAATCTGACTCACTCTGAACTTCAAAATTGCAATGTGCTACTAAAAATAATTAATCATCCCTACTGCTTGGCAAGATTTCTTCTTGGATATTCTGTAATTGTGAAATGCACTACAAATAATTCAACCTTCTTTCAACTCCGTGGTTTGCTGTGAACCGTTGATACCTGCGTTGGCATTAACCACCTTGCAACACTCCCTTACACATCTTTCTCTGCACCAATAAGAACAGAGGAGATTTATCTAGGCCGTGTGTGCTTATTAAGGATATCCATTTTATACGTTTACTCATTGAATTAAAAATTAAAAGTGAGTAATTCTATGATGTGATGGCAGTAATTAAAATATAGATAGAAAGGTTGATGTCACATATAAAAATGAGCATTGGAGTAATTGGATAGAGAGCTGATAAAATAACAATCTGCTTAATTTGCATGTAGCTCTTCAAATTAATAAAAACCAATGTACAATGTACATCCTGTACTGTTTGGAAGGCCAGCAGCAAATTATCATTGTTGTTCCCCAAAACGTAGCTCACCATTTAGGTAATATACACTTAACATCTCAATACTTGTCTGCAGCTCAGTAGAAATATGGGTCTTGGAACAAATGGAGGAGGGACACCATTTCTCATGGTGCATACTGTGGTGCCGCTCACCATTTGTCTCAGAAATAAGTGACATTTTTTTCAGCTTTATTGAAGTATAATTGACCAATAAAAATTGTATGTATTTAAGGTGTACAACGTGTTGGTTTGATTTACATATACATTGTGAAATGATCACCACAATCAAGCTGATGAACACATCCATCCTCACATAGTTACTGTTTGTGTGTGTGTGTGTGTGTGTGTGGTGAGAACACTTAACATCTATGCTCTTAGAAAAATTCAAGTACACAATACAGCGTTATTAACTATAGTCACCATGCTGTAGATTAGATCCCCAGAATTTATTCATCTTAAAACTGAAAGTTTGTACCCTTTGACCAACATCTCGCCATTTCCCCCACCCTGATACCCACCATCCTACGCTCCACTTCTCTGAGTTTGACTTTTAGATTCTACATATAAGTGGAATCATGCAGTATTTGTCTTCCTCTGTTTGGCTTATTTCACTCAGCATGATGTCCTCCAGGTTCATCCATGTTGTCGCAAAGAGCAAGATTTCTTTCTTTTTTATGCTGAGTAATATTCCATTGTATGTACATGCCACACCTTCTTTAAATGTTCATTCCACAGTGAGTACTTAGGTTTCTTCCAAATCTTGACTATTGTGAATAATGCTACAATAAACGTGGGAGTACATACATCTTTTCCAGATAGCGATTTTATTTCCTTTGGATACATACCCAGAAGGGGGATTGCTGGATCATATGGTAGTTCTATTTTTAATTTTTTGAGGAAATTCCATACTGTTTTCAAAAACGGCTGAACCAGTTTTTATGCCCATAAACAGTGTATTCCCTTTGTTTCACCCCCTTGCCACTACTTGTTGTCTCTTGTCTTTTTGATAATAGCCATCATAACAGGTATGAGGTGGTATTATATTGTGGTTTTGATTTGCATTTCCTTAATGATTACTGACGTTGAGCACTTTTTCATGTATCCATTGGCCATTACCCATTGTAGGTCTTCTTTGGAAAAAATGTTTATTCAGGTCCTTTGCCTATTTTTTTTTTTTTTTTTTTGCGGTACGTGGGCCTCTCACTGTTGTGGCCTCTCCCGTTGCGGAGCACAGGCTCCTTACGCACAGGCTCAGCGGCCATGACTCACGGGCCCAGCCGCTCCGCGGCATGTGGGATCTTCCCGGACCGGGGCACGAACCTGCGTCCCCTGCATCGGCAGGTGGACTCTCAACCACTGCACCACCAGGGAAGCCCTCCTTTGCCTATTTTTACATAGAGTTTGTTTGTTTGTTTTTGGCTATTGAGTTATAAGAGTTCCTCGTATACTTTGAATAGTAATGATTTATCAAATGTATAATTTGCAAATATTTTCTCCCATTTCATAGGTTGCCTTTTCATTATGTTGATTGTTTCCTTTGCTGGGCAAAAGCTTTTTAGTTGATGTACTTCCACTTGTTTGATTTTGCTTTTGTTGCCTGTGCTTCTGGTGTCAGATCAAGACATATTTTAAAGACTAAGGATAAGCAACCCTTGGCTTTTCCAGAACTTCATACCTCCTCAGTAAAAAGTTTTCAGTCATGATATCCAAAGACATCAATATGTGTTGATTTGTTAATTATAGATATGGAAGTCTTCTATTATATCTTCAGCATTATAAAAGATACACAGAAATGTAAATTAGAAAAAATGAATCAGATAAGAATACATGTCAGTAGAAGTTCTAATAGTTATTCCTCGCGTTCCAATTCATCATTTCATGCAGCCTTTGGGGGGTGTGCACCCCACTTTTGAGCTAAGTGAGACCGGAGGGTGGCAGTGAAGTGCTCAAGTAGAGAATGGAGTGGTCTTTCTCCTCTTTGTGACCCTGGCTAGGTGAGGATGTTTCCTATCACCCGAGTAAAACCAAGATGGATGACAGTAACTTTTTAATATTCATTAGCATGATTCATCTTAGTGTTTATTGCTTCGTAATCACAAAGGATGAATTACTTTCTTCTGGGTAAAGCACAGCTACAAGATGTTTGCCATAATCACAGAGAGGGGAGGTGATGGGCTCTATCCTAGGGCACAAAGACTGAGATCATGGACCTCTGATCACGCATAAATCTGCTAGGCTGGGAGAAGATGGGCATGAAGGTTTATGGCTTACCTCCCATGTGCCAGGCACACTTCTAGATGCTGAAATATGTTAAAAGACATCATGGCTCCAAAGCCTTTACCTAATGTTTGGGCCATAACAACTGCTATTATTATGTATCTTGTGTAATCATCAAAATTATCCAGATAGTTAGGAATCAATATCCTCATGGTTTTCGCCTTACATTGTAAGCCACTTAAGGATCAGAGAGGTTTTACAACTTGGCCTTGGTCACACTTAGTAAAAGGTGAGAGAAGTCTTTCTGATTCCATAGCTAAATTTTCAGGGTTTTTTCCTTTTCTTCTTTCTTTGTTGTTGTTGTGTTTTTTTTTTTACTTTTATCACTGTACAATTTTGCTCATGTCAGAATGCTCATGAAGAATCCCATAGCCCTGGGCCACCCCTATTGGTTTTGTCACATCATATGGACAGTTATGGTAGATACTGTTTATTTGTCCCTATCCACTGTATCATACACTTGTAACTTATATAACATTATACACATGCACACAAAAGTTTATGGTAAAGGTGGTTGTATTGGGTAGGGTTCTCCAGAGAAACAAATAGAATATATAAGGAGTTGGCTCAACTGACTGTGGAGGCTTGGTGAGTCCAAAATCTGATGGGGAAGGCTGGCAGGCTGGAGACTCAGTAAAGTTGCAGTTTGAGGCCAAAAGTGGTCGGACTGGAGAACCCGGAAGAGCCAATGTTGCAGATGAAGCTCGAAGGCCATCTGCTGAAGAATTCCCTCTTGCTCTGGGGAAGTGAGTATTTTGTCCTATTCAAGCCTTCAACTGATTGGACAAGGCCCACCTCCATGGGGGAGGACAATCTGCTTTACTCAAACCTTGCCAATTTAAATGTTAATCTCATCCAAATCACCCTCACAGACACATCCAGAGTAATGTTTGACCACATATCTGGGCAACATTGTGGTCCAGCCGAGTTAACACATAACGTTAGCAATCACAGTGGAGTGATGGCTGCTTTCTTTAATTTCAAGAGCTGAAAATTAAACAACAAAAAAAGCGCATTGGGCTGAGGGGCACCAAAGTGTAGCCTATGCTTATCATTAAGTGTTCCTCTTTTGGAGAAACTTCTGAATTAAAGGGGATGATTTTTCTTAACTCCACTGCAGTATTTCTGATTTGTATTTGATAATGTAAAAAACGCATACTAGTGTGGTATACCCGAGGCAAACAGAGGTGAAGATTCACAGAATTGGAGAAGACCCTAGAAATCAGGGACTCCATGAACATCATGTTCCAACTCCCCGAAAATTGTTCAGACATTTACCTGCAGAGCTGGGACTGGCACTGGTCCTGTGACCCGTCCAAGAGCATTTGTGGTTCATGGAACCAACTCAGCATCTACCAGAGGAAATTCACTCCTATGGATACTATATAAGATTCCATTTTGAAAAAGATTATTTGCTAAAACAAGCTTGCAAACACTCTCTTACTTCATTTGTAATGGATATTTTTGTTGCTACTGATGTATTTCAACATGTTCAAGATACATTTGAGAACTGATGTTAGGAAAATAACTTCAATCTATGATTTGCAAGTTTGAATTTCAATAATTTGGCCCAATTTGAATTTATAAGCACAGAGAAAAGGTTAACTCACTCATTTAGTAGTTTGGAAAGCATTTGGTTTTATGTTTATTTTATCCTTAAAAAATTATGATGCTGAATTTAATAAAATAACAAAAACTACTTTTTTATTTAAAAAGTAACTAATATGCATGAAGGAATATTGGAAAATACAGAACAGCAGGCAGAAAAAATATAGTCAAATATACCAGCTACCTTTTTTTCTGGGAAGTATATTATATGTGACTTTTTTCGCTTATCATATATCCAAGGCCTTTTCTGTGTTATGGAAGAACCTTGAAAAATATAATATTGAATGATTATGCAACCTTCCAGTAAGTGGTTATACCAGGGAATTCCCTGGCGGTCCAGTGGTTAGGACTCTGCACGCTAACTGCAGAGGGCCCAGGTTCAATCCCTGGTCAGGGAACTAAGATCCCACAAGCCATGAGGGACGGCCAAAAAAAGAAAAAAAAGTGATTATACCAGTGCTTAACTAAAAATTACTTTTTTATTGCTGTTTCCTTTTTTTTTTTTTACCATAAAAAACAAAGCAGGGATAATATTGCTATGGGCTCATTCTCACCCCATCCCCCGAATTCACAGATTGAAGTCCTAACCAGCATTGTGTCTGTATTTGGAGTAAGGAAGTAATTTAGGTTAAATGGGGTCATAAGAGTAGAGCCCTGATCTGATAGGATTAGAATCCTCAAGAGGGGTAGCAGAGAGCTTTCTCTCTTCTCTCTGTCTCTGTCTCTCTCTCTCTTCTCTCTGTCTCTGTCTCTGTCTCTCTCTCATGTGAGCATACAGTGGGAAAGTGGCCATCTGCAAGCCAAGAAGAGAGCTCTCCCCAGACACAGAATCTGCCGGCCCCTCGATCTGGGACTTCCAGCCTCCAGAACTGTGAGGAATTAATGTGGCTGTTTAAGACCCCAGTCTGGGGTATTCTGTTACAGCAACAGAGGTGACTGATTCAGTATCTCTTTCATAAAGCTCCCTCTGCATGTCCCACCTGAGTCTGCTCATGTATATGCTTCAATAGCCCATCAGATTTAAAACACAAGTTCAATGATAAAATATCTAAGAATTCAAGATGGCAACAGCAGAACCTTAAACCAACCAGGGTCCTCCTGAGTGTGGACCCTCTGAGATTTCACAGGCCATGTGCCCACAGGACCAGCCCTGACTTTCTGGGGTGTTCTTGGTGTGAACACGTGGGCCTCGCTCACCAGTATTCATCCCATGGCTATAGATACTCAACAGAATCTCCTGTTGGTTTGATGTTTTGTAATATGTAACCGACCCTCAGATCTACGTTAAAGAGGTTCCATGGGTCCTCTGATTAAGAACATTTTTTTAGTGGTTATTTTATAATCCTCTGTTTACTGAAAAACAACCAGAGAATCACAGAAATATAAAGCTAGAAGGAATTTCCTGTCTGGTAGTGTTCAGGGTAGTTTTTGTTTTTTAATTTTTTGTAGGCAGTGGAGCCAGTCCTTTAAAGAAAACTTTTGAAGAAGGAGGTTTGTTAGGTGGGGGCCTAGCGCTGCTCTGATTGGGGCGGGGTTGTCAGCCCGACACCCTCCCTGAAACAATTTGAAAACCAATGACCTCATCCCACCTTCTCATTTAAAATATTTATTTATGGGTTGCCCTCTAGGGATCTTCAAAAATGACAGAATTCCAATTTATTTTTAAAAAGCATTATTTTAGAGTTTTTAAAAAATGCCAGGGTACATAGGAGTGTTTGAACATGAAGTTAACAAATTCTCATAAGAATTGAGGAACAACCGTTTAGCAGTAAACGTGGCTCTCAGCTCCAAAGAGGCAGCTGTGTCCATCTCTGTCTGACCTTTAATGGCGGTGGAAAACACACGAGATAATGAAATCTCAGGACACCTCGTGATTCTTGGGTTTTGCTGGGTGAAAATAGGCCCTGTACCTTTCACCTGCTTTTTATGACCGAGCCCCAACTTCCTTCCCTTTCTTGAAGTTGCTTCACTTGTTTTACAGCCTTTGCGTTACCACCATCACTTGCCTTTTCAATGAATCAGGCCAGCTTCTCATCTTCATAACTGGGCAAACTCATGGAACCACTCCCAGGGAGTTGGCGTCACACTGCCTTTTGTTGTTTTAAGGCATTATATTGTTTTACTATATTCTATTGCTTCTATAACTTTATGCATTCATTCATTCCACAATGTGTGAATATTTCCTGGTCACATAGCTGTCTAGTTGATGCGGGGAATTGCAAAGATGGGTAAGACATAAGCGTTTCCTTCTAGTGGGACATGATATAGCCAGGGAATCAGAGTTGCAAATCAACAAAGAATAAATTGTTTTCCAATTATGGTTTCAAACGGTTATATGCTTAGAAAAAAGTAATTTTCTTTTCATAGCCCAATTAAAAATTGTATTTGGTAAATATTATGTGCAGGACTTTAAAAAACATTATTTTAGAATCTCAAAATGTAATAAATTAAACATATGCTTTCTGTGATATTCTTTCCATTTTAATATTTTTAGGAAAAGTAACTTGGCCTATAAAGTGCTATCAAAGTAAAGTTGAATCAGAAACAGTTTTTAGTGAATTTTCTTATGAAGTGTAAATAGGTTACAAAAATAAAATTAAAATAAATAGGCTAAGATTTTGTCAGTTAATAAGAGAGAAACTAACAGATGATAGATGTCAAATCAAGCTTTTGAAAACTTAGCTTAAAAGTCCTAGCAGGACACAAAAATAGATATAACTATGCTTCTTTTTCAAAAAAATATAATTCCTCCTCCCTCCTCCTCCTCATTCTCTATTCTTTTTCTTAGAATTCTTACGTTAAGTTTACATGGTTCCCTTTTCAGTATCATTATTTACAACACTGTCAGTGTTTCCATAGTTATGCAGAAAGCCCGTTTCCATAGCAACACTCTTGGTTTCCTAAACAAATAGTATCACAGTGTTAATCTTGTTTCAATGTTATTGTACTATGTTATTAGATACAAAAATTCAAAAAATAATTTAAGCAGAGTTTGAAGCTAGGTGGGTTGGTTTTATTGTTTGGTGCTTTTGATATTAAATTTCAATTTCATATTAAATTATGTATCCATTTGAAAAATAGTGGGAATTTTGTATGGTAAACATGATACCAATTTTACTCACTAGTTATAAAGCACTGTAATTTAATAAGAGAGTGTTTCAATACATGAACAACATACAGGGAGAGGTTTACCATCTTCAGATTAAAATGCCTGTTTTTCAGCTGGCCTGGATAATTTAGCTTCCCCAGTTCTCTAAAGTCATTTATAAGCTACCCACAGCAATATTTCCCTTTGCCATTTTTGCATTTTAAGTAATTTCTACCTGTTTTGCCTTTTATTTTACAACCCCACAGGAACAACTATGCAACAGACTTCAAGGGAAATTTATGGCTTCCGTTTTCTTTGAAACAAAAGAGAAAAATTAGTAGGTTTTTGTGTCTTTGTCTTAACATTTGCTCATCATTACCCTAATTTCTTCTCTAAGGAGCAAATCTTTCGGCCTCTTTCAGAAATGGGACTTGGCCTGCCCCTAGCTCCCAGCGATGTCTGGCATATCCAGTTTGCTTTAATTGGATAGTTTACATTCGCCTCCTCCAGGAGGGCCTCAGGGCACGTGGGGGAGAAGATGGCCAACATGCAAGGTAAGGGAAATGGGAATATTACTTTTATTTAACCGAAGCGACAGGAGCTGTAATAACAGTCCCATAGCAGTACCACGTCCTGTCAGATGTTTTTTAAAAGGCCGGCTGGGCTGTGCGCATCTGGATCTTTGTGCTCTGTACGCTGCCTCACTTAACGTGGCTTTTCAGAAGCCTGCTCTTTCATTCTCCTTTTGAATATGTCTTCCTTGAAGAATACGTTTAAATGAGTTTCCCATCTCAATTTTAGCAGGAAGGGCATGGAGACAGGGCTATAATATACTAATTTGCAAAGGTGAATTGGTTTGCTCTCTTGTGGGGAAAGGAGTCAATAATGACGGAAGCTGATGTCAAACTTTGGACCCACCATGCCCCGGCTGGGGAGCTGGGGCCAGCCAGACACCAAGCCAGCCCATCCCAGCTCCGGTGTCTGAGCTGCGGGATTTGGAGCCTGGGATTTCAACCCCTCTGAGCCTCAGTTTCCTCATCTATAAAATTAGGAAAATAGCACCCAATGTGCAGCAAGCATTGTTGGGAGATTAGAGATACAAATAAGCAGGGTAACACTTGCTAAGAGGTAGTCATTGTTGTCATTTACTGATTGTTCGTTCTTTTCTTTGATATTTTGAAGTTTGGGGTCAGAAAGAGCCTCTGTAGTGCTTCAAGGAGGTGTGTCCATGGAGACTCCGCACTGGCCGAGCTTCTTCAGCTTTCCCGCCATCATTGGCCTGTCTCCCGCCCCCTTGCAGCAGGCAGCTTTAATGTTTCAGTTCAGGGGAGGCAAGCATTCAGACCTCCCAAAGCTGCCTCTTCATGTGGGTTTCTTCAATGGGCAGCAGCCTCATGATGTGGAAAGCCCCTGGGAAGAGGTCCTTTCCTCACCTCCATCCCTGCAGTGAAGCTTCACCAGTGTTTTTCAACCTGTCGTATGCAGAGCAGTCATCCCAGGACCTTGCTGAAATGCAGATTTGGGTTCAGCAGGCCTAGGTGGGGACCACATTTCTGCGTGGCTGACAAGTTCTCGGGCAATACCAACGGCGCTCATCTTTTTTTTTTTTTTATTTTGGGGTACACGGGCCTCTCACTGTTGCGGCCTCTCCCGTTGCGGAGCGCAGGCTCCGGACGCGCAGGCCCAGCGGCCATGGCTCACGGGCCCAGCCGCTCCGTGGCATGCGGGATCCTCCCGGACTGGGGCACGAACCCGTGTCCCTGAATCGGCAGGTGGACTCTCAACCACTGCGCCACCAAGGAAGCCCCAGGGACCTCATCTTGAATGTAAAGGATCTAAACTCGCCAAATCAGAGATTTTTCTCAAATTTATTAAGACTCCAATTAAGAGCCAGTTCCTGTAACATTGTGCCCCCAAACTCTTTGGCCTGGGTGTATTTGGGGTTCTTGTTCTAGTACAAGATCCAGACCATCCAGTCTCATTGAACTTGGCTTCCTTGTGAGCTGGAGAGATTGGGCTGGCTGAAATCTCTTGGGTCCTTTTCAAAGATCAAATGTGGTACTCTTTCTTCTTTTGGACACCAGACAAATCAGGAAAGATGCAGAACTGCCTCTATTCAAATCAGCTGATTTGACTCTCCTCTGGGTCTAAGGATTAGAATGGTTCAGTTGTATTAGGAAAAATGTATAAAAGGATTTGAACTGATCATCAGAAATAGTTTAATATCCCAATCAGAAATTCAGAGATTCATCTACGAACAAGTTTAGAAGCTGGCTGTATCACGTAATCATCAAAAAATACAATATGCTTAGTGTTTCAGAATTCCCTATGAAAATGTGTTCTCATTTCCTTTCGTTATGGAGACAGTATAACAAATCCAGTTAGGTTTTCTCAGACAAAACTGTGTTTGGTTTTCTGTTCTCTTGTACTTCTGAACCTTGTTGGCATTTTAATTGTTATATCTTAATAGCAATGTTTCTTTCATGGAAAGCTTTGAATGGCAACTTGCTCTTTTCTGAGCTATTTCAAAAAGAAATTGTATTTGAATGGTCTAAAAAAAAAATTCCAGGGCATTCTAGGGGATTTTGTCACTTGGGTTTTCTTTACTTATGATCTCATTGTCGAGGATTGTATAAGCTTCTAAGAATCAAAGGGATAGTGGTTTCTAAAAAGTATATGCAAACACAGAATTATTTTCATTTTTATTCATATGCTAAATATATTCACTCAACTGGCATCGACCTCATAATGAATCATGATGAGTCTATTTGCCCTCCTCAAAAATAATAATAAAATTGTAACAAAATCAAATCCCTTTGGAAAAGGAGGCAGCCAATTTTCCAATAGTGCTTGCTTGCCATGGAAAATTCCCCAACTGTCAATGATAAATTCGCATTAAGTATATAAAAAATGTGGATGAAAATAGTATCATCCTTACACGGTAAGGAGCACATGAGCTCATGAAAATTAAGCTCTTAGAACAATACCTGGCACATTCCAAGGGCTCAATAAATATTATGTATTGATATTATTCCTGACTCTCATCTCATTTTTTGTAACAAGTAAGACTGCAGTATCATAACCTCTCCCTAGCTTTCCATTCATAAATTAAGTTATATGTGTATATATGTATATATTTGAGGGGACCCTTTTATAAATGATGATTTCAAATGTTTGTAGAAAAATCTGACACAGTCCAGAAAGAAATAATGCAAATATTCTCTGAAAGTCTATAATGACTATAATTTGAATGTTCAATTTGAACAGATGACCATTCTCAGGGTTCTCTGTTCATAGAATGTCATATAGAGGATTATGATTTAGAAAGAAACTATTTTCCAAATAAAAGAGCAGAGTATCTCAATGGGGGAAAGGCCCCAAGCCTATGAAACACACATGAACATATATATTTCCATGAGAAATGCATGTATGTTTTTCTTCTGGTTGTATTGATTAAAAATTCATCTTGTCCTGTTGCATCACTGGTTGCACTGTAAAGCACTAACACTGAAGTGGTGTTTGCACAGAACAAAGAAAAAGGGAAACTTAGCAAATAGTTGGTTTAATGAAGTCAATCTACCATTCCAAATCACCAAGGCCAAACATTCAGTCGGATGGATAGTTTCCACTTGCCGAGACCATGAAGCCATTCTTCTGTGTTTGTTTTGTGCCAACATGAAGGGGGATGCACAAGGAAATTCGACATGATTTTGAGGGGCTTTTCTGCAGTTTATTTATGCAAGGTGAAGCTCATAGGATTTTCCCTATATAAAACCACATCACAATGGATATCAGGTTTGCCGAAGATGCCCAAAAGCAGCGGCAGAAAAAGCTGGGGTGACTCACTGGGTAGAACAGCAGCCAGATGCAGCAACCCAGGAAAATGATTTAGCCCACGGAGTCCAGTCAGACACCCTGGGCTCAAACTCTGGCTCAACCCTTCCTGAACTGCTTGACTCTGAGAAACTCCCTCACCTTTCTGTGCCTCAGATTACGTGCTCCCCTTGCTAATAGGGATCTCAGTACCTGATCACAAAGGCCATTGCAAGAAGAAGCACAATCACGTACACAGAGTGATTAGAGCAGTGCCTTAGGCATAGAGACCAAGAAATGTTAGTGGTGATTAGAGAATGAATAATGTTTCCTGTAACTGCCATGGAGATCATTAGTCATGTAGTATATTTTCATGAGTTGCTTCCCATTTGACTAAAGCTGATTACAAACTTATTACGCTTTGAATTCTGTCATCTTGGCAAATGTGTAGCCACTCTGAAGCTTCTAAGTCAGGTTAAAGTCTCAGATTCTAGAGAGAACTTAGTAATCGGTCAGGTGCCAGCGGAAAGGGCTGTGAAGATCAGGAATTTTAGATAAAATCCAGATGGCTTGGATATTAAATAATTCTTAAACTCTGGGTTTAACTATGTCAACATAATTCCAGTAGTAACCATTTAACCAATTGTTTTTGTCAGCTCTGGCTGCCATAACAAAATACCACAGAGTAGGCGGCTTGAACAACAAATTTATTTTCTCACAGTTCTGGAGGCTGCAAGCCCAAGAGTAAGGTGCCGGCAGGTTCAGTAACTGGTGAGGACCCACTTCCTGGCTTGTGGATGGCTGTCCTCTTGCTGTGTCCTCAAGTGGCCTTTGATTTTATGATTGTCTTGCAAAGAAATCGCTGATATTTCTTAATAAAAATTGCTGCAATTTTGAAATGTGGTTCTAATATGCATGCAAATCAGATAAAGATCAGAGGGTATTCTAATGTGGGGAAATTCCAGATATAGGCACACCTCGGAGATATTTTGGATTCAGTTCCAGACCACTGAAATAAAATGAATATCATAATGAAGCAAGCCACAAGTTTTTTGGTTTCCCAGTGCATATAAAAATTATGTTTAGTGGCGCAGTGGTTGAGAATCTGCCTGCTAATGCAGGGGACACGGGTTCGAGCCCTGGTCTGGGAGGATCCCACATGCCGCCGAGCAACTAGGCCCGTGAGCCACAACTACTGAGACTGTGCGTCTGGAGCCTGTGCTCCGCAACAAGAGAGGCCGCGATAGTGAGAGGCCCGCGCACCGCGATGAAGAGTGGCCCCCACTTGCCACAACTAGAGAAAGCCCTCGCACAGAAACGAAGACCCAACACAGCAAAAATAAATAAATAAATTAATAAACTACCCCCAACATCTTCTTAAAAAAAATTATGTTTATACTATACTATAGTCAATTAAGTGTGCAGTAACGTTGTCTTAAAAAATGTACATACCTTAAAAATACTCTATTGCTAAAAATGCCAAAACAATTACAATAGTAACATCAAAGATGAATGATCACAGATCACCATAGCAAGTGTAATAATAATGAAAAAGATTGCAGTATTTTGAGAATTACCAAAATGTGACACAGAAACACAAAGTAAGCAACTGCTGTTGGAAAAGTGGTACCAATAGACTTGCTCCATGCAAGGTTGTCACACACCTTCAATTTGTTAAAAAAAAAAAAAAAGTGTATCTACAAAGCACAATAAAGTGAAGTGCAATAAAGCAAGGTGTGCCTAGCTTGGATAGTAAATATGTCTTAAACTCTGGGAGGGGTTGGGATATTGCTCATGACCATTGATAAGATCGTTTCCAAGGCCACTTGGAGCAGAAACTGTGGGGTCGCTGGTAATGGGAGTGATTGAGCATTTATGACAATGACAAAGGCAAACTGCTCAGCTTTAGGGAGGAGACAGGTAAGGTAGTAGTGGGAGTACACAGCAGGTACCGTGAAGTCCTCAGCCTCCGAGATAACACTGGTTCTAACTTAAAGGAAAGAAGGCGGGAGAAGACATCGAATTATGCTTAAAGACATGTAAATACAGATTGACAAAGTTACAGTACTGAGTTAGTGAGCAAAAAAAAATCACAAGGAAACACCAATCCCCCGTGGTTATGGTCTTGACCACTCAACACATCACATGTGTATTAGGTTTTCACGGGAAGTACCTTGAATCCCCTTGACTTAGAAACATGAAACCTGAAACAGAAACCTGCTGTATAAAAAATTAAATTAAATTAAAACAAAAACATGATGATAATTTTATATGGATGACCCAAAAGGTCTTAAAAAGAAGGATTTCTTACTATCTAGCTCTCTTTCAAGTTCACACGGCCCAACTTACCGAGTTATCTTTATTTTTAATTTTTTTTGAATTTTATTTATTTTTTATCCAGCAGGTTCTTATTAGTTATCCATTTTATACATATTAGTGTGTTTATGTCAATCCCAATCTCCCAATTCATCACACCACCACCACCACTTATCTTTATTAAAGGATATTTGCAGTCGAGCTTTCTGGACTATACAAGTCTCTTAGGTTTTTAAGGGTTAGTAAACACTTCCTTCCATGCAGACTCAGCGTGACACCGGCCCTTGTGATTCTATGAAAGGAAACGCCGGGCCCTGAGGCTGGGTCCTGCTGCCCGCAGAAGCTGTACATTTCATTCTCTGGAACATCTCCGAGCTGGACCAAGCCGGCTGATGATGGGGAGTCAGAATAACTTGCTTCCATTGGGGTCAAATGCAGCGCAGAGTCGGTCCTTATTCCTGAGTGCTTCTGTCTTCACCTGCCTCTGCCTTGTCCCAATGCCGCTGAGAAACCAAGTCCTACAGTGAGGCTAACCACACGGGTTGCGTTGTCAGTCGCTTTCTACTTCCTTTCCTAAGCCCGTCTTGCCCACACTGCCTGAGTCAGGGCGCCCACACACTCGTGTTCTGTGTTACCTACAGGACTGATTCCTTTTGGGGCAGCAATCCCCTCGGGAACCCTGTTGGGGATTTTCACCCCCCGCCCCTCCCCCCCGCACCCCCACCAAGAGCAGAGCCTGATTCTTTTCCCCCTGGCTGACATTGAACCTTACTTGTTTAGCATTAATTTTTCTCTGTAAGTTGGAAGTGTGAGCGCTGCTTTACTGCATGGAGAGAAGGAAAAGATGGTGACCAGGTGGGAGATTGTGCTTCTGGGTTACCTGGAAGCCTCACCCACCACCTGAGGAATCCCCAGGCGGCTTGTTCTAGAGATGGATGCTTAACTGTTTTCATTCTTTTAAACATCAACTCTTTGAGGAAAAGTCTTCTTAGGCTTTTGTTTTTTTTTTCTTTCCTGAAATACTTGCTGATTTTTTTTCTTTCATATTTACCTCACATAATTCAGTGCTGGTATTTTTCTAAAGTGATAGTTCCTCTCACTTTGCAGAAATTTCCATGAGCTGAGCTTCCTTTCTCTTGTCGAGAGATAAGCTTATCTCTTAAGCTGCCTGCCCTCAGGAGACTGAGGGGGTCACATTCAGAATTGCTTTGAAAGCAAGAAACTTCCAGAGATCCAGAGAAAGGATTGGACCTTGGGGTCTAAATGGTTAATGGGAGTTCTTTTCAGATGAGCAAGTGTTTTGGTTAACTTCTAGGTGGCAGGAACAGAACTTTGTTACCTTAACTAGCTGACTGGGGAGGTTTTTAACCGGAAGTCTGCGTCAGCTGAAGAGGATTCCTGATAACAAGCAGAGATACTGATCTGGCCTTCAAGGAGGCATTTTCTAACTGTCCTAGGGATTTCTCCCCATCCTCAGGGTTCACAGAATGCTCGCTCGCTCTGGGTTTTCCTATTACTAATTGTGCACGCAGGAAGGTAATGATTTCTTCTTTTTTTTTTGGATTCTGTGTTCATTTTATTTTTAACATCTTTATTGGAGTATAATTGCTTTACAATGGTGTGTTAGTTTCTACTTTATAACAAAGTGAATCAGTTATACATACACATATGTTCCCATATCTCTTCCCTCTTGCTTCTCCCTCCCTCCCACCCTCCCTATCCCACCCCTCTAGGTAGTCACAAACCACTGAGCTGATCTCCCTGTGCTATGCGGCTGCTTCCCACTAGCTATCTATTTCACATTTGGTAATGATTTCTGATGTCCTTTCTTTCAAACCCCTACTTTCAGATCAGCAGTCGGGAGCAGTGATAAATAGGTCAGTTATTACTGACGTCATAGGGAACTCCAAGCCACAGATGAACTGTGCAGAGCTTGAAACCCAAGATAGAGACAGTGTGATTAAAACTGTAAGTAGGGTGAGCTCCTGTTAATGACAAATTCCAGCAACAGATGAGGAATAAGGAGAGATGATGCAAGTTCCTCCTTGAGCCACAGAACTAGGGAATAAAAGGACTTGTATTTTACAAGTTAATGAATCATGATCCTTACCAGGGTGGGAGGACTGACCCCACTCTGCTTATCAGTAAATTCCATGAAACCTTACCTCATCCTGGGGGCTTTCTCATCCTGTCCTGGTTGAGCCAGGCAGAGTGTGAAACACCTTTTTTTTTTTCCACTTTAAATCCATTTAAAAAAAAATTTAATTTAATTAAAAAAAATTATTTTATATTGGAGTATGGTTGATTTATTGAAACACCTTCTATTACAGGCTGAGTAGCCATTCTTACCAGACGATTAGCAGATGCTCAAAGGGGTTTGCTGAGTTTCCCACTTTATTTTACCCATTGTCTCAAATTTCTAGACATTTCCTGAGACTCCTGTGAATTCAAGGCAGGTGGGGAAAGTAGTAAATTAGAACAAATCCATCCTTCCCCGAAGGAGAATTCCCTGGCAAAATTGAGCCTCACACATCACTGTCTGGGGTCAGTTATTATCAAGGCAGTTTTGGGGTTGGGCTGGATGACCCTCCAAGCCTAAGTTTGCCCCAGACACAAACGTGTCTCCCCAGGCTTCCCTGCCCTCCTCCATTCTGCTCCCGATGCTACTAATTCATTTATGTATCAAATGTGCTTCATGAATGGTCACTAAGGTGATGAAATTCATCATCATTGACTTCAGGGCCAGTCCTCAAGGAATTAACAAAATAAGCAGCTACTTACACCCAGGCTGAGGGGGGGTGGGGCGTTGAGGGGACGGGTCCCTGCGGGCAAGGTCATGACTGGCCAGATTTGCAGGCTCTGTGCTTATCCTCGTGCCTGGCACATTGACCTCTGTAAATACGTGTGACTTAAGTGAGTAATGAATTGGAGCACCAAGATAGGGAGCTATTTTCCAGGCACTTATCTCCTGGCATGGTTACCCTGCTACGGGACCAAAGCTAATGAGATCTGCTTAGCGGGCGCTAGGATGTTGACAAACCAAGCAGTGCAGTGGTCAGCGATTTTATGGATGGACAAAGGGATGGGCTATAGGAAAATGTGGGTGGAAAAAAATAGAGAGAGATGTAAATTTCCCCTCAAATTATACCTTTACATTTATTTTTGCAATTGCAGTGTATATTTGGAATCTGAAATACTGAGTTTCTTTTGAATAAATATCCAAATTTCCTTTTTACTGCTGCATCCATAGCTGATCTCATTAAAGCTGTGTAAGAAGAAAATCACCACCTGACTAGTAATCTCAGTTGAATCAGTTATTTTGATCCAATCAAGACATACTTTTTATCATGATACAAAAAACACCCTAAGACATCTGTAACTAATACAAAACTAGAAATAACAGCTCCTAATTAATTGTTGGCACCACGTCCCCTCCCCCACAATGCACACGTAGCATACACCCAGGTCCTATGTTCACTTTTAAACTAAAACAGGTCGATACATTCATCTTCTGTGATTTATTCAGCTCTAGATCACAGGTTGTTTGGAAGACACTAGCTTGAGGAATTAAGATTCTCATCAAATAGACAGACTAATGAAGATTTCTTTCCAAGATCAAAGCACATCTCTGTTTCCAGGAGGTTGCTTTTTTTTTTTTTAAATGATGGTATTTATTTTTGTACACGTTGTCCTTTTGGTTTGTTATCTAAGATGTCGTAAAAATAGTGCTGTCAAAACTTTGGCCTCACGTTTTTATGGAAGTGTGTTCTGAAGGGCCAGGTGCAATTTCCTGGGCTCAGCTGATCTGGCTGGGATGAGCTTCGCCACCCACCCACCTGGTCCCTGGGCCATCCACCAGGCCCACCTCTTCTGTTTTCAAGAGCTCTTTGGCCAGAGGGGATGTTTTGGTTTCATCCTCACATACGTGGGTCTCTGGAATGTTTGGCAGGAGGGAAAAAAATAAAAAAGGTCAGTTTCACTTGAGGCCAGTGATCTCAGCAGTCATTTCCCACAAATGACCTGGCCATGACTCAGCTTTCACTTTTCTAACGACTGCTGCCTTTGATAGCATCCACATTCCACATTAGGTAATAGTGAGTTTCAGTGAATCTTGACATCAGTAAGCTATCTACTCAACCTCCAACCTCTCCACTCTCTGCCTCTTGCCTTCTCCCTTCAGAGGGTACAAACTGGCAAGTAGACCCAATGGCACCTGTGTTTCCCGGTCCCAGTTTTGATCTACATGGTGTTTTTAGGGGCGAGAATATAAGCCAACATTAAAAAGTGGGAAGATTTTATTTACACACCTAGATTTCCATCTTCTAAAAATGATGGAAATCTAGCAAGATGGGAGCCACATTCTCTGATGCCAAAATTGGCCAGAGATGAGTATCCACTGCCTTTTTTAGGGGAACTGCTCTCCTCATTTTTCCACAGTCTCCAGCATTCCCTACAGTTGCTCTCTGCTGAGGCCACGTGCTTTCTGCCAATCAGTACGGTGCTTTCTTGCTCCCAGCCTGCATTTCTCTCTATGTGATTTCTTGGCCCGTGTAGGTATTTGGATTTGCAACCTCTACGCCACATAGTATTTTATGTATAACATCTTAGCTTTGGGAGTTTAGGTTGGTAATCCAATTGAATGGCTAATAGTGTATTATTAATAGCATTGATTTCCCTTAGTCCCTGTCACTGCCACATGGGATTCCTCTCCATCTACTCCCAAGAACAAGGTGGTATTGCTTCTCACCCAACAGAGGTTCCTGTTTACAGAAGTCATTCTCTCAAAGTCAGGCAGGTGACACTTACATGGGACTTCCTGTTTTACAATGCACTTTTCACACGTGTGACCTCACTTAAATCTCAGGACAACTCTGAAGGGGAGATTTTATCATCTCTACTTTACAGATGGAAAATTCATGTGGGGTAAGAGCCTGCCCAAGACCACACGTTTGGTCAGGGATGGACCCCAAGGCAGTCCAGGGTTCCAGCCTTCCAATCTCCCACCTTCACAGGAAGATACTGCTGCCTTGGTAAGTTCTGAACTTTACAGTTTGAAATCTTTAATTATTATCAAAGGAGTACTAGAGTTTTCCGGCTGGATGTCTTTACAGCTGGAAAAGACAAAGACAGTGAATTTTAAAACAAGGGATAGAGAGACTTCCCTGGTGGCGCAGTGGTTAAGAATCCACCTGCCAATGCAGGGGACATGGGTTTGAGCCCTGGTCCAGGAAGATCCCACATGCCACGGAGCAACTAAGCCTGTGCGCCACAACTACTGAGCCCGCGTGCCACAACTACTGAAGTCTGTGTACCTATAGCCCGTGCTCCACAACAAGAGAAGCCACCACAATGAGAAGCCCACGCACTGCAATGAAGAGTAGCCCCTGCTCCTCACAACTAGAGAAAGCCCGCGTGCAGCAGCGAAGACCCAACCCAGCCAAAAATAAATAAATAAATAAATAAATAAATAAGGCAAAGAGAAAAAGGACTATTGTGAGTGGTTTCTGGGTTTGGAAACTATTATGATTTTTCAAAGGGCTGACTGAATTTTAATATAACCTCTATGACACTTATCCCACTGTCTCCAGTATGTGATCCTGTGTATTTTGACTGGCAAATCATTATTTGATGGTGTGAGATGGTTACCTTCCAGTTTTCAGGTTTGGAATGAGCGATAGAAGCTGCCGTCTACGTGTCTTTTTCTGGATTGCTCTACTTGGTTGCTAACGGGAGGTGAAAATAAACTGATTTCATCGTTATTGGCTCTCTTGAGCCAGCTTAAAGCAGAAGAACTATTTGTTGGCGTGCGGAATCCCTGTTTGTGTTTATTCGAGGCCTATTTGGTCGTCCAGATCCTTACCTCTGCATAAAGGCTGAAGGTTTCCAAGGGAAGGCAGCTCTGTTACTTTGCTCTCAACAGCCCTGTGCTCCAAGGCTCCGACCCCGGTGAGGACACCAGCCTGCCGCCCCTTGCCAGCTTAGTTCCTCCCTCGGGCATCACCTCCCTCCAGCATCACCTGGTCCACCATGCAGCCTGTTGGAGCAGGTGTGGTGTGCTAAAATCATCCAGCAGCCTTGGACCTCCCATATTCCGAGGGTTCCGCAGCCTCCTCCTGGACCGTTTCCTACCCAGCCCTCTGCTCTGCTGTGTTTTTCCTCAATTGCTGGTGGCGAAGGCTTTTCTACTTCCTTTTGGCATTTCAGAGATGCCACTTGATATGTTAACTGACATTGTCATTTTTGCTACCGTAGTGAACAAAAGGTGTGCTTTCGCCCAGTTCCTGCTCTCTCCAGGGATTATGACGTCCCCGTGAAGACGACCGTCTGGACTACTCCATGAAGAAGGGCAATCCTCCAAAGGCTTTTAAAAGGATTTCTCTAGAATAGAATATATACATATATGGATGAGTTTCAAATATTTTAAAAATTTATTTTGCAAAATTCATTTGCAATGAAGGAGAAAAAGTGATTTGTGTGGTCCCCCCTCCCAATTTGTGACCTGATTCATTTCGGGACAGTGATTTTGAATAGAGTCATAGAAATGGGGTAGCTTCATCAATGCTTGCATACATCTTCCTGAAAACTGAATTCATACCAACTAATTATCCTTCAGAAGAGAACAGGTCATCCATTTGAATTTTCTTTTTGATTTCTATCTTAATATTTCAAAGCGAAATAAGGTTTTGGTGAGAATCCTTTCTTGCCTGGCAAATACTGGGTTTCACTGGATCTCATCTCATTGTGCTCTCAGCAACTGAAAGTGTTTCCACCTCAGGAATCAATTCTTTACTTTGCTTGACCCTCTCCTTGAAAGTGGCCGAGCAAGCGCCCAGCCTCCAGCCTCGGCCCACTGGCTTTCTATGTGGACTTCACTGTCTCTAAAAATTCAACGTGTGTAAGGAATTACCATAAAATGATTTGAAAACATAGGGAAGAGTGAGCTGTAGGTCATTTGCACATATTCAGATCTAGACTAAATGAGAAGTGGTTCACTGGTGGGGAGTTATTATAATGGCAGTGAATTAGACAAAAATAGCATTTTTGTTAAAAGAAAAAATGGTCTTTAGGCTCTTGTTCACCATTGAAACTATGTTCAGAATTATCAACTAGGACAGAAAATTCTAAAAGGGAAATATAAGTTGCACAATTTGCTGTTGCCCCCTGACATTCTAAAGACAAGTGAAATTAAACGGCCTGGGATGGTGTCCAGTGGGGGATGCTTGTTAGCTATTGTTCAACCCTTTCAATGCAAATCACTCTCTCTGGACTGTTGACTCATTTCTCCATTACGTGTTTTATCTCATTTCTTACCTTCCTATCATTCATTCTCTCTCTATCTTTCTCTCTCTGCTGCTTTTCCTACTTTGGAGCGTAACTGAGGTGAAAGACTGTGTATGGCTTTGTTTTTCCATCTCCCAACTAGGAAAGGTAACCAAGTAGCTAGGTTCACAATGAACTGCAATCACCGTCACAGATTAAGGGTATTACACTCCAGAGTATGCTCAATGAGTCAAAAAAGTAACGCTGGGCAAATTACCCGATTAGTGTGTATTTTAATAAACGCTAACTATGAATGCGGTCAGTCCTCCCATAAGGTTCCCAGCCATTATCCGTTTTCCTGGCCTCGCATGTCATTCTTTGATGACCTTTGCCTTACTTTGCTAGTGAAGGCTCAGATGTTTGCCCAGGGCTAAGACTGCCCCTCCCCCTCCCACCTCCAGGCCCCACGTCCATGTGATTTTGCCACACTTAGTTCTCTAGGCACTTATTCTGACAGGGTGTTGTCCATGTGGCCTTTCCTGTCACCCTGGCTGGAGTCTGATCCCTCACAGAGCGTGTCCTGTATTGTTTCCATCAGTCGGAATCTAGTGCCTGACACAGAGGAAGGTACCGAGAATGAAAAACTGGCTGAATCAGTGAGCCAGTGAAGTACGCATTTGCTTTAAACCACAAGAAATGCACATTTGGAAAGTGCTGGAGGCAAGATGCTTCTAAAGCTGCTGATACGCCATGCAGTTGGTCCTGTACTGATGAACCGCGTGGCCGTTTGCTTGATTTGCCGTAGGTTTTAAAAAGTTGTAAGGGTCTAGAATTTTAATGGAGAGTCTTGTGGTGTTTCTCTAGCCTTCTTCATCTCCAGGCAGCAGAAGCAGATAACTGTCATTTAAATGTTCCTGTGCTTTGTGAAAGACGATCTATGCTGATGTGGATTTTCCACGAAGCTAAAGAAGTTTCAGGCTTCAGGGTGAGCTCACGTGGTCATATGTTGAGAATGGTTCTCAGAAGGGACACAACCACACTGGTTAAGACACTGTTTCTTTCCCCTCCAGAATCTCCACTTTGCAGCCCTGCTGTGTTAGCCAGTGGCGGGAGCTACAGGAATTTCTGGGACCTGGCTGAGGGGAAGTTAGGCTGGGAATATGCCATTTTAACAGTGATTTGAAAAGCCATTTCAGAATGTTTCAATCAAATCAGAAATTCCAGACTTCTGATTTTATGAATTTAAAAGGTACCTTTATTTAAAGGTTATCTTTAAACTTATTTACAAAAGAACTGAGAGGGAAAATTCAGATAAAAATCAACAGAATATGAAACAAAAGCAATCAGTAACAAGCAGTGACATTGATAGAAATTATTCTCATGTTGAGAAGTAAGTGGTATAAAAATTTTTCAGATCAGACTGAAAGTGGTCATTCAGTAAAAGGGAGAGGTGAGTTTCTAACAGAAGTACTGAGTGGTAATGTACAATTAATTATTCTGTAAGAAAACACAAACTGCCCTGGAATTTTTACAGATTATAGGTCAAAGATGTTGATAGAGGTTGTCCAAAATTTGATAAGAAATGTAAAATATTTACCTGCTATTATCAACTAGGAGTTGTGAAGCTGAAAAGAACTTTTCTAAGCTAAAACAAAAAAAAAAACAAAAAAAAAACTAGTTTTGATGACATGTGCTAGAGGGAAGACTGGATTATCTTCCTACCACCTCTAGAAAATTATGTTATAAAATCATTGCCATAAAGAGGCAATTCAAGAGATAAGCAAGAAATCTTATGGAGTGATGTTAGCTATGTCAGGCCATTAATGAGTCAAATATAATGGATTCTTCTGGAATTTGCGAAGTTTGTGGTACTTGTCAGCTTTGTAACATAATTTATTTGGATTTCTCCTTCCCACTACATCTTGACTTTTATGTTTGCATTTTGTATACTTGTTCGTAATGTGGAACTTTTAAACTTTTAGTGGGACCCTTTCTGTGGGTTTAGGGATCTACACATTGTACGACTGTCATAAGCTCAAGTCCATTCAACAAGCCATGAGGGCCTTCAGGGAGGTTTCCAGTCAGGGTTGGCGAAATGTAGGGGCTATCAGGGGTCATTAAGTGGGGGCCTCTGAGCCTTTTCTAAGAGCCCTCTTCATGGAAAGTCCCTTCTTTGCTTATTTCCCCCGATTCCTCTCTGTCTTCTATTCATAGCAGAACAGAAGCCGAAAGAAGGTCTTAAATGACCAAAATATCATACTGCTTCAGAGAACTTTGGTAATGACAACTCCCTAGTCACCAGTTAACTTCTGAGTATTTAAAAGGCAGGGCATGGATTTATGCTAGTTTAAAATAATTAATAACACTTCTCAGTAAATATTTTTCTCCTGAATTTCTTAGGAATGGAAGAATGGGCTCCAGCCTCTGACTCAGCTTTTACTGACAATTCGAGCTTAGTGGATGATAACTTCAAAAGGACGAGAACTGAAATCAAATAGCACACGATTCACGAGCAGAAATAAGGGGATTTTGATAAAGAGGAGTAGGTGTCAGAGAAGGAGGAAATGGCTGTGACACGGTGTTATCAGGGAAGGATTTTCCTTCAAAAGTGGAATTGGAGTTGTGTCTGGATGGATGGGAGAGAAATTGGATTTCTAGAAAGAAGAGGGAAATCATGTCAGGAGAAAGCGTAAAGATGTGCAAAGCCACAGGCAGGGCCGGCCACCAGCATCCAGGGAGGGGCTGAGATTGGTGGGTCACAGTTCAGAGGGAGTTACATCCATTTATTCAGTCGATGAATATTTATTAAGTGATTACTGTGTGATGGGGATGCCATGGTAAGTCAGATACAGTCCGTGCCTTCGTCTATAATCTTGGAAGCAATAACTGCTGTTGAAAACACACAAAACACTAACACCAAATAACAGGATACAGAGTGAGGGGCAGGAGGGCTTCTCTGTGGAGGTGACCTGCTCTGCTTTTGGTTTAAGGTGCTGCCGTGTGGTGAAGAGATTGCAGGGCTGGACCAGAAGCAGGGATTCTGGTTGGGGCACTGCTGCAGTGGGGGTAGGGGATGACGGAGTGGGGAGGGGCGGTGGGAAGTGTTCAGGATGGGGATGGATTTTGAAGACGGCGTAGATGGCTGGAATGATCATGGAGTGGGAGGGGACAGCAGTCAAAGGTGACTGAGTGACAGGGCGAAGGTGGATTGTCTGCCGTAATGGGGAAGATGGAAGAGGAAGTACTATTTTCGGCAGACATCAAGGCTTCTGTTATGGACGTGCGGTATTTTAAGCCTCTGTTAGACATCCGAGCAAAGATGACATGGAGGCATTTGGATACAATTAGATAAAGCACCTTGAGCGTTGCGTGAAAACAAGACACATGGGGCACATGGACCAGAACTCAGACCCCAAACTGAAGCTGGGAGGGATATATCCAGAGTCATCAGGTTAAAGTACGGCAGGGAAGTGTGTCTTAGGTTCCTGCCATATCCAGAGCATCATCTGCAGCCCCATAGGAGTGAACTAGGGACTCCTAGCAAACGACCCAGGAGACGCACATGGAACAGCTCTGCTCCAGCTCTGGTCCATCAGCCTTTTCCTAACAAAACATCAAGGTTATCAGTGTAGGGATGAGGGAGAGGTAGGCGTTCTGATTGGAAGAGACCTCCTGAGGAGGGATTTGGGGCAAGCCTGAGGACTGGGAGTTTTTACAGGTGTTTAAAGGTAAGGCTTCTTCAAATGAACAAGTCACTTTAGTGACAGTGCAGCTTGGGGGCCTGCTCCAGGGAGGGCAGGACCATGGATGCAGAGGTGGCAGAGAAGGCGGGGCAGAGAGACAGGGGCAGATCCCTAGTGCTGTGATGCCTGAGGAGGACTTTGGATTTGTTCTGAATGGAATGAGGAACCCCAAATCTTTATGAGTAAGGGAGTCCAGGATCACATTACTGCAGGAATTGAAAGGATAAGCCTCTGTGTGGAATACCATGAAAACGATGGCCTGGTTTTTCCACCTGAATAATAGTTGAACGTGGTCCAACACCGAGAGGTTCCATAGCTTTATGGAGCTCTAGATGCCAGAGAGAGGAAAGGTGGGAGGAAGTATAAGAGCATCTGGGGCAGAGCTGCCCAAGGGGATGAGGGGACTCAAGGAACCAAGAAGTGGCTGACCTGCCATGTGGGATGGGGTAGGGGGAGAAAAATCTGGTGAAGGAGGAGGAGACACCAGGCTCTGAGGGGTGGGGTGGAAGCCAGGGTGTTTGGGGTTCAGGTGAATATAAACTGAAGCTGTTATCTTCTGTTTCTCCCATGATGGGCCCATATCATTGAAGAAAATTATGATATAACAATGTAATTTAGGTTAAAGAGTCAGAGAGTCTCGGAAATAAACCATTGCCTAGTAGAGAAGCTTAAAGAAAGAGGAACATGATTTTCTTAATTTTCTCCAGCTTGTTGACAGATCTTTATTAGCTAGGATCCTCACTTACCTTTGCAACTGTCCTTATATCTTTTCATTTCTGTCTTTTCTGTCTCTTCTCTCTCTTTCCTTTCCTCTCTTCCCTTTTCTTCCTTCCTTTCTTCCTCCCTCCCTCCCTCCTTTCTTCCTTTCTTTCTTTCCCTCTCTCTCTCTTTTTTCTTTTTTTTAGCTAGAGCACATAATTCCTTTTAGACAAAAATAGATTCAATTTTTACTGACAGCTACGTTTCCAAATTACCAGTCGTTTTCCTCTTCAGTTTCTTTATCTGTAAAATTAGCAAAGTGGGGACCTTCTTCTGCGGCCCTGTGGGGACGGACATGAATCAGTGACCACATACCTTGGAAGTAGACATTGTTAGGAGAACTTTATAGCCTTAGAGCCGTCAGCTTTGGCCAAAATGGCCACAATGGGATAATTTCCTCTTCAATATTGTTTAATGAGACTAATTCTCTTAAGCAAGAACAGGAAAAAGAGAGGGAGAAAAGCAGCAACAAGCTACAGAGATCTGTCTTCTAGTTTAGTCTTTACAAAGCCCTGTGCAGTGGATCCTGCAGGGAACGTGGAGGAAGGAACAGGTGTTCAGAGAGGGGAGGTCAGGGGTGCGGCCGGGCACAGCTCATTAGTGGTGGGGGGGGTGAGTCTGAAGTCTTTTCAAATAACAGTTTAAAAAGTCATCGCTGCACAGATATTCTACAGCAACTCAGGCTCCCCGTCAACCTAATTGGTCCCTCGGATCATTTTATGCAATGCAGTCTTAGTTTAAGAAACTGCTCCCATATTTGAAAAATGAGATCATTTACCTTAACATTCAAGATCTAACATGATTTCACCATCAGGAGTTCCACAATGACTCACAAAACCCAGAGCTGAAGGTGGCTTATTCCAGATCCAGGTTGCCTTTCTCTCCACCTATTTTAAAATCTGTGTCATCATGAAAAACAGTCTCCTAAGGAAGCTGTGGGTCATGCCCTGTGTACAGACCAAGTCCTGAAGGAGGGATGGCAGAATCTGGCCCAAGCACAGCGGATGGAATGGTGGGCACCAGAGAGCACCTCACAGGTCAAGGCCTGTTTCTTATGCAAGAAAACATTCCCAGGGCAGCTGAGCAGGTGAACACAAGAAAACCGACAAACCTGGCATCGTTTTGAAAGATACCCACTTCCAGACGGAGGGTGTGGATGTTTTGTGTCTCTATAAGTGTTGACCAAAATGTGTGTTCAGTGTTCAAGGATGACGTGTAAGTCCCCTAAGTGATTCTCTCAGGGCATTTGTAGCCAAGTGCACTAAACGTGCAGGAAAGCTCTGTTCCCAACATCCAGCCTCCCTAGGCCACCGTTTGCAGCTTGTGGTGGGATGGTCTCGCTGCAAGTCCTGGTTCTTTTTGGTATTTTCCAAACTGGGTGCGATTTTTAATTTTTAATTTTTAAAAATTTTTTATTTTTTTTGTGGTACACGGGCCTCTCACTGTTGTGGCCTCTCCCATTGCGGAGCACAGGCTCTTGGACGCGCAGGCTCAGCGGCCATGGCTCACGGGCCCAGCCGCTCCGTGGCATGTGGGACCTTCCCGGACCGGGGCACAAACCCGTGTCCCCTGCATCGGCAGGCAGACTCTCAACCACTGCGCCACCAGGGAAGCCCTAAATATTTTAAGTTTTAAATTTTGTTTTACAAATAATTGATGAGTAAGAATAAAAGCATAACTAAAAATAACATCACCATAAGTCATAAGATGAATTTTAACAGAGAAAACCTCTGTGTAACAAAGAAACTCCAGAGCACAGACTTCATAAAAGATGAAAGAATTCTTTCACACATCTTTTTACCAAAATGAGAGAATTCTCGTCCCAGAATACCATCTTTCCTGTTGGTTCTTGGAAGTTATTAAGAGAGTAGGTCTTAAGTATTATCAACAACAACAACAACAAGAAACACGTAATTTCATGAGGGGATAGAGGTGTTAACTAACCTTATGGGGCCATCACTTTGCAATATATACATGTATCAAATCATCACATCTTAACCTTACATATGTTACATGTAAATAATACCTCAAGAAAGCCGGGAAAAAGTATATTCATGAACTTGTGAAATCCCTTCCTCTGCAGGGTGGGCTGCACTTGTTGCCCGGCTTCTAACGAAAGAACCCAGCTAAAGTATTGGGGTCTTGATCACATGATTAGGTCACAGGAGGTATGGCTTCTGTCCTGCTGGAGTGGTCTCTTGCCTTCTTGGGTTGATGCTTCCATGACTCAAGCCCCCAAGATGGAGAGGAACTGGGGGGAGGTGGACTCCTCAAACAGCCTGCAAGGCACTGGAATATGTCATCGACCACTTGGAAGTGGCCCCTTCCCGGTGACCACAGCCCAGCCACTGGCTGCTGCTGTCTGCAGACTCCACGGTAGAGGGTCCAGCTAAGCTGTACCCAGACCCCTGACCCTAAGGAACCGTGAGATAATGAGTGTGTGCTGTTCTACGCCACTCTGTTTGGGGGAATTTATTATGTGGCAATAGAGCATCAGTAATTCCACTTTTATTGGGGAATACTTCACATATCATAAAATTCATCAATTTATTGCACATAACTTTTTCAAAGGTACACGTAGTATAAACATGCTCACGGTCACCTTATAGAACACTTCCCTCAACCCCTCCCAAATTTCTTCCTGCCCCTTACCCCAATCTGTGTTATCCATCGCTCAGTGACTCTTGAGTTTAAGGCAATTCATCTAGAATATCATCCTTTGAAGGTTTATAATCTGGGATTTCCCTTATGCATCAATTTTACTGTCATGGTTAGAGTCCGGAGTGCTCATATCTGTCTCTTCCGTTTCCCGGTTGATAAGCGTGGAAGGCTTTCCTCCTTCTTCTCTTCTTAGCTGTTAGGGGCAAGGGGAGAAATTCTGAATTCTTGGCTGTGACCAGCGAGAGCTAAAGCAGGCCAGAAGACGGAAAGCGTGCAGGGTTTCAGACTCTGCAATAAGACAGCTGAAGGATGGTGGCATGTCTTACAATTGCCTTACTTCCTAGGCCTCCCCTCATTCCTCCATTTCTCATTATTTTCATGTTTTTAAAGCACTGTTGGGAATAATCAATGCATAAGCATGAGTGATAATGATGTAATCTCTAGGATTACGAAATAGCAGAACTTTTCAAGTTGCAGGAAAAATGAGATCACCAAGATCCCATCATGAATCTAGAATTTATGGGAGAATCCAATGAACCTCTATGGTAATAAGAAGATTACAATTTTTATCATTTTTTTAAAAAAAGTATATTTTGTCTTTGGTTTTGGAACGATCTCTAAGAAAGGATAAAAGTCATGACATGTCATTTAAACGACTTTTAAATACATTGGAAAGCTGAAGCTCGGTCCAGTGACTCCTGGTGGTGGGTGAGAATGAGGCACGTGAGACCCCCTGGGACACCGAGGCAGGGAGTTGTTCCTCCCGCTGCAGGAGGGACAAAGGAAGTCTTGGTTTAGTGGAGGAGCCCAGTGAATGGTGGAGCCATGGAGAAAAGGCCCCTGGAATCACCCAACTCTTGCCATGGGCGATGTACCAAAGCAGGGAAGAAACCCCCGGTGTCTCCCTCTCCTCCTCAGCCATCCCTGGTCCCTTCCCGTGGCCAGACTGACAAGCTGGCACCTCCCAGGGCTGCACAGGGCAAGAGGGCAGAGGATGGGTCTGGGCAGCTATGTGCAGAAAAGAACCTGCACTCACTTCTATGATTTCTTTTAAGTCTAATGTATCTTGGGCAGTATTAACACATGTGAATACACCTTGTCCTCAGAAAATGCTCTGAAAGATTAAGCAGAGAAGCACTCTATCAGGGAAGGCCCTGTGAAGGCTGACATTTCCTCTGAGCCTGGAAGGGGATGTCAGCACATGTTGCTTTGTTTAAAGCAGAAATAGCAGTCCAAGCTGTAACCAGATGAGCAAAGGCAAGGCGGCTAGATAAGGTGGACCGCCATGGGCTTGAAACGGGAAGAGGTGGTAACTGTGGACGCAGGCTGTGGAAGGCTGGCACACCTCTTCAAAAATCTTAGATTTTATGAGGAAAGGGTCATTATCTAAGAGCATCTCTTAGTGGCAGGCACAAAATAGGTACTCAATAAATACTTATATTAAATTAAAGTAAACGCATTGAGAAAGAGAATCCATCAAACATCGATTTAGGTGTAGATTAATAGTAAAGCAACTTGGAGATCTGAGGCAATCATCTAGACAATTTTAAGACAGATAACCTGCTATTTAGGAGAGAGTTCTTTTAGGTCGAAATGAGCTATGTTGAGTGGATTCAATTAAATAATTGCTCAAGTCCATTTTGCCTCCTTAGACAAAGGCTAAACACCTACTCTGCCATTTGGCATGTTCTATTTTTTTCTGTTGTTCAAATAGGTAATTAGGTTGTCTTTGAAAGGCCAGCTTGACTTAAAATTGTAGTCCAATGTATCTTCACACAAGAGTGTTCACATTAAGTTTTCACACTATTTATTCATTTATTTATTTATCAGGTTGCAGCAGGTGGGCTCCTTAGTTGCAGCATGTGAACTCCTAGTTGCAGCATGCATGTGGGATCTAGTTCCCTGACCAGGAATCGAACCCAGGCCCCTGCATTGGGAGCGTGGAGTCTTATCCACTGCACCACCAGGCAAGTCCCAATTTTTCACACTCTCAGAAATGATTTCCACAGCATTAATTACAATAGTTTTGTAAATATGCTTTCCTTTAGCTAATTCTCCAGTGATTTCTTCATTCATCTTTCACTTTGTCCCTAAGAGGAACATTGTTACAGGAAAGTGAAGTCTGGGGTTGCTTTTGGAGTCATTTCTCCCACCTGCCTTTTTGTCAACGACACATAAAACTGCTGAAGAAACTTATGTTTTAATCTACAGTTTTCATTATGCTTTCGCCACTTCTAATATCTCTTCCTAAATGCCATAATTCCACACACGCTGCTTGACACCTGCTTTATGTAAACATGGAATAATTTGGATATTATTGCATGGTTCTATCGAAATCCTGAGCAGAAAAAAATATGACAGCTAATATTCACCCCGGGTATGAACAAGGAACTTTTGTCTGATGTGAAAGCATTAATAATTTTATCACAGACGAGCATTTTTCAGGAGTGCCCACAGATTGCCAGTAAAAGACCATTCTTCCCTTGTGGACATGCTTTACATCACACGCCTTCCACTTGCTGATGAAATCTTACCTGGACGGTGCAGGGCACACAATCTCTCTGTAGAGGGAGGGAGAAACACCCGCAAGTGATCATGAGCCTGTGTGTCTTTTAGGACCTCAGACAAGTTGTTTCAAACCTGGAGCAATGTCACATTGACCGGCTCAGAAGACTGACGGGAGGACCACCACGGGCATCTCCCTGCATCATTTTCTCTCCTGACTCAGTTTTAAAATCAGGTGTGAACATCATGGGGTGTATGTGCTCAACCCTGAACTAAAGACGAACTCCTGATTGTGAAGGTTTAATCCTTTGTCTCTGGGCAGCATTAGCTCTGCCACCTGACCCCCAATACTACAGAACCAACTAGCCCCTCGCCCCTTTCCCTCTGGCGGTTCTTGGTGGGTTAGTCAGGGTGGGATGGTGGGGGGCAGGCATTACAGACGATGTTACAGAAGCTTGGTCTCTTCTCTCTGGGCCAACGATGGGAACTATGTGAAATTGTAGGAGACAATGTCCCTGAGACATTGTGCCTGTCTCTGTCCCTGAGGAGGCATGTCTTTCTTTCCTTGAGCTAGTGGCCACGTGTAGGGGGGACTTTTATGAGCTTCTCTGTCTCTCCTGCTGGCTTGCACACCTTCTGATCAGTGAGCAGGAGATGACAATCTGAGCGGGGACTTCAGTGGTGCAACCACCGGGTTCACAGACGCTAAGCGAAGATGTGGGTGGGAGCTGCAGGGGTCCTGTGGGGACTGAGCACCTGCCTGGTGGGTTTCTCCTTCTTGGAGTCATTCTGTCCCAGTCCTTCTCCTGAGTCTCCTCTTCATGGTCAAGCTTACCCGGCCCAAGGCCCAGAGTTCTCAGAGAATGCGGGAGAAAGGAAAAGGTGCCCTGACCTTCATCTTTCTGTTCTCTGCGCTGCGGCAGCAGTAAAACAGCCCATGGGCATTAGTCAGGGGTGTGGGTCTCCTAGAATGATGCTACCCACCCACTCGGCACTTCCTGGACATTTGTTTGCGGTCACAGGACTCACCTTGTCTCAATTGTCTGTGAAGATGTCTGTTTCCCCTTCCAGACGGGGAAAACTGCAAACCAAAGGATTTCATCCTATTTCCCTTTGTATCTTCTCCCCAGCACGCTGCCTGTCGGGTAGTATCCAGATGACACAGGTTCTTTAAAAAACAAACTGGGAACATCTTAAAATACAATTTTACCAATGGAATGAGCACAGATGTACTCTGGATGAAATCCTAACAGTGAAAAACCAAGAAAAGAAAGAATTTGTTAGGTGCGAACGTTGGAAGAGAAGAGACACCCTAGTGTTTCCAGAGGAAGTGACAAAAACACCAGCTGACCGGGAGGCCAAGGTTTCTGGGGCTGAGCAACCAGAGCAGATCAGCCTGCCCTTCAATGCACGGAAGCTGGTTTTGACCATGTTTCCCTCCATAGAAAGCCAAGATGGAGGAAGTAAGAAGAATGCAAAGCAGCCTAAGTCTGGGGGAGACTGACAATGATCTGTGCGGCGTGGGATAGCCAGCCAGCTCCTTCAGGACTGGGGGCTGGACTGTATCACAATTCACCATTTACTCAGCACTCAAATTCTGGGCTTCTTTATCCTGGATGGGACTTCCATTCAGAACAGACGGGGGAGTGATCGTTAATAATCAATGGATAGGCTACAAATTATTGAGCACTTATGTGCCAGGCACTGCTAGAAGAGCTCTGAAAGCATCAACTCAGCTCATCTGGTCTTCGTAATACCCACTCCAGTGGGGGCTGTTATTATGAGCCCATTTTACAGATGAGGTGCTTGAGGAATAGCGAGGTTAAATCACTTGCCCAAGGTCACCAGGGGATTGTCGTTGTTATTCTATTGGGTTGTGAAACTGCGTGATGGCACAATGGGAGTAAAGAAGGACACAGAAGCTTGCCACAAATCTTTGGATGGAGTTGGGTGTGCATCCACCTCTACCTAGGTGAGGCTGAGAAATGTATTCACTAAAGTGACACTCCTTACTTATCACATCAGTGAAATAAGTATTATGTAGAATTACCTTATAATCAAAAAATTTCATCTGAGTGCCTGCTGCTAGCCCACGTCCAACGGTCTCGCCTCTCTTCTCCAAGATCAAGAGTCTGCTAACTCGGGCTTCCCTGGCAGCGCAGTGGTTGAGAGTCCGCCTGCTGATGCAGGGGACACAGGTTCGTGCCCCGGTCCAGGAAGATTCCACATGCTGTGGAGCAGCTAGGCCTGTGAGCCATGGCCGCTGAGCCTGTGCGTCCGGAGCCTGTGCTCCACAACGGGAGAGGCCACAACAGTGAGAGGCCCGTGTACCACAAAAAAAAAAAAATAATAATAAAAAGAGTCTGCTAACTCATTTGATTCTGTTTTCTCATTTGTTTTATCAAGAAAATAATGTCTTGTCCTGCCGAGGAATGGTGAATAATATTGCATATAAAATGAAGAGCAGGGGCTTCCCTGGTGGCGCGGTGGTTGGGAGTCCGCCTGCCTATGCAGGGGACACAGGTTCGTGCCCTGGTCCGGGAAGATCCCACATGCCGCGGAGCGGCTGGGCCTGTGTGTCCGGAGCCTGTGCTCCACAGCGGGAGAGGCCACGGCAGTGAGAGGCCCGCGTACTGCAAAAAACAAAACAAAACAAAACAAAACACCTAAAATGAAGAACAGGGTCTTTCCCATTCTAACTGCTTAATAATTATGAACTAGTATTACAGTTATTAGCAAATAAGAGTATATTTTGTACCATTAGCATGTTCTTAGGCACTCATCCTAACTGTATTATTTCCAAAAGAAAACTGCCAAATAATTTTTTTCACCTCTTTGTGTCGCATCAGCAAACCACAGATAAGGCTTACTTGCTCTCCATATAATACCCAGACCCTCCTCAGAGACGAATACAATTGTAGTATAAACGTCTCCCTTCAAAAGTGTTTAGATTGTTTGAAAGCTCTTTTAGAAAGCTCTGTTGGAAATACTCAGATGTCATGGGATTGTTACTTAAACCCAGTCCAAGAGTCTAAGGAGAATTGGGTGGAGAAATATCCCTTCCATCCATTTCCAGTGGGTAGAACCATGACGTGCTCTGTGTATTTGGTCTAAAGTGCAAGGCACTATCTTGTGCAAGAAGGAAGCAGAGGCTCGTTGAGGTCATATAACTTGCTCAGGACCTCAGGGCTGCGCATCAGTGACAAGCTGGGACTTGAGACCCTTCCAGCCAATGCTCGAACCCCGAGCCCCTGTCACGCCCCTCTGTGGGCTCAGTGCTTGCAGGGAGGAGAAGGATGGGTGTGTGTGAAGGGGACATCTCTGTGTGAGCCCCGTTAGCAAATGCCAGGACTGCACGATTCTTCACTTACAATTTGTTAAGAAGATATATTGCTTTCTTCCCTTCACTTGACAGGTTTCAGCGTTGTTTTCTTTTTTTTGAAATAATACAGTTAGGATGAGAGCTCAAGAGCATGCCAAATTAATGTAAACTGCAAAAAGGTATTTCCAAGAATTGGAGAAGACCCTCTCTTCTGTTTTGATAAATAATGGTCTTTGGGGGAGTCTCCAGAGAATGGGCAGGTGCTCTGGGAGCTTAGGAAATGGCTCAGGCCACCTGTGTTAGGTCGTGGGCCTGGCTCTGCAGGAGTTTGGTGAGTTCACAGACATGTAAACTCAGTTTTAACCATGTGTGTTGCTCCGTGGGACATTGTCATTTCCCTCAGTCCCCACACATCTTCAAGAGAAAATCCTGGAAATCCAGCATTGTTTGCTTTACTTTCTCACTACCCTATCCAGGCTTTTCAGAAACCTCCCCGCCTCATTCCAAACAGGAAGTTTGGGCAGGCAGTTGTACAAATGGCCCCGCATTATGTGGGATGTCACCCATTGTTATTGGGACAAAGACATCCTGAAATTCGGACAAAGGCTTCAAATCCGCCAGGGTCCCAGACCCTTCAATAGCCTCGCATTGTATCTGGGGAGTGATTGAGTGAATTGGGTCACTCCAAGAATATACCTAAGCTTCTGAAACTCTGCTATTATTAGACTGCCAGAATGGAGCTACACACAGCATATGCAAACAGGGCTTGTAATAACTCGGTTCTATCTGCTCTGCATACATGCACAGCAGGGACTTTCTGAATAGACGTGGTTCCCAGCAACTGGATAAAGGAATGGGAAAAAGTGTTTGGGGAATGATCCATAACTCAGTCCTTCTAGGAACGAGTTAGGAAAAGCAAAATATTTACTAATTGGAAGTGTTATTAAAGTTTCTCTTTTGAAACGCTGTGCATAAATCATGCAATTCTTGAACTCTGAAGAGTGTATGTATTTTATATTTTGCTGGAAGGACATACTGTGTTAGAACAAACTAACTGGCTTTACCAGAAGATGGGAAGTTGGTGACAGCTCCCGGTTCACTGATGGCTTCTTGTGTCAAAGAAGTTCTGAGCATGGGATTTGGTATAATGTTTTCGTTTGTTTGTTTGTTTGTTTTTTTGCGGTACGCGGGCCTCTCACTGCTGTGGCCTCTCCCATTGCGGAGCACAGGCTCCGGACGCGCAGGCTCAGCGGCCATGACTCACGGGCCCAGCCGCTCCGCGGCATGTGGGATCTTCCCGGACCGGGGCACGAACCTGTGTCCCCTGCATCGGCAGGCGGACTCTCAACCACTGCGCCACCAGGGAAGCCCAGGATTTGGTATAATGAATTGTGTTTATAAAGGGGGGCTTAATTCCACTCAAACAGGATTGCATGTAGCAGTATTTTTCTCTGTCTTAATAGCAAAACTGCTAAAATATTTTCAAAAACATTATCTGAGACTGCAGTTGCAACAGTATTAAGGAGATCGCTACGCATTCTCTTCCTTTTTTTCCCTCTGTATCGGACAGTCCACTCTACATACCAACTCTATTTCACATGTAAACATGTCCTCTTCCCTCAGTCCACCTTCCTGCCCTTGGCATCTGGGTTACATCTATAGAAACACGTGTGAATTATTTGTCGGGGTAATTGTGCTTTGATAGACAAAATGTCCAAGTATATCCATAAAGGAAATCTACCTCTAATCCCTTTTAATTTAATTAATTAATTAATTTTATTAAATTTTTTTTTTTGGCCACACCACACGTGGGATCTTAGTTCCCCTACCAGGGATGGAACCCGCTCCCCCTGCTGTGGAAGCGAGGAATCCTAACCACTGGACGGCCAGGGAAGTCCCTCTTTTAATTTTATTTTTAACTGGGCTGCCACCTGCTTACCACGATCTTTCCCTCTTATCTAGGTAAGATCTTCCTTTTCTCTGCTAACATAACGCTCTGCTTTTGAGCCCTCACATCCGTTTCATTGGCAGCTTTATGAGAACTTTACTGTCCTTGCCTACACCCCACTCCCACCAAAAGGATGCTTCCTGGCGACACATCATCTGGCATTGCTCTCGACAGGGATACGCTGGGGCTGGGTAGAAAGTGTCCCTTTTTCTGTGGAGCAAACTCGTCCATCTCTGCATGCCGATGAAGTACTCCTGAACTAGGCACCTAAGATTCTAGAAGTCATGAGTCCAAGTGGATAGATGCCACCTGCGATTAACAGTCAACATGGTAGCTTCAACCCAGAAATTCAGGGACTTACTTTCTATTTTTGCTTTTAAGAAGCCAATCGTGGGAGTTCCCTGGCAGTCTAGTGGTTAGGATTTGGTGCTTTCACTGCCGTGTCCCACGTTCAATCCCTGGTCAGGGAACTGAGATCACGTAAGCTGCACAGCGCTGCCAAAAAAGAAAGAAGCTAATTGCCCAGATTATCAGTCTGATTAAAAAATTAATACTATAATAATGGGAACTGACTTCTTGACAAATCAATGTGCTTGTGGTATTTCAATTAAACTGAATAATGATTTAATTAGAAGAACCCTATAAGAACTCAAAGTTATTCCGAAAATAGGGTATTCATTTTCTGTATTATGAATGGAAGAAGTGATAAGTGGATAGTAGGCAGTTTGCATGATTGATAACAACCCTTTGTAAAAATAGCCTGAGTTTCTTATTTTCATGTGATTTCTACAACATATGGTTTGAAAAAATTCATAGGGCGCTTGTCAGGAGTCTTAGAGTTACCATGAGGAAATGTGCTCAGTCTGTATGAAACTGAAGGGAACACATGGGCTCGTGTGACGTGCAAGGTCCAGGGTGGGTAGCGCTTAGTACAGCCGGGTCCTGGAGCTCTAGCATGTCACTGCAACTCTGTTTCTCCATTTTTATCCTGCAATTCTGCTTCATTTAACGCTGGCTTTTTTTAAGACATGTTTTCTCCATCTGACACAAAGGATGATCTCCTTAGAATTCCAGGATCTGGGAAAGAGATATTTCCTGCTTCTTTACCAATCCCCACCCATCTTAGGGCTCATATTAGCCCAGTGAGGGTTGGATGCTGACTTGGTGATGTATAAGTGTGTCTTGAATGAACACCCTGGCTCATGGCCTATCCTTACAGCTGAGGGAAGCCATCCCGTCTTGAATGGCAGTAAACAGGGGAGAAGCCACTCCACACACAAACCGTTCCTTTTAAAGAAGAAGGAGTCTAGGCCCAAGGAGACCCTTCACTTTCTAGAATGTGGCATCCAGGTGAGCCGCACAGCTGAGGATTCACAGAAGAGGAGACGCTTCACTAGAAAATTTAAGTTGAGGGACATGAAAAATACAAGATGTTGCCATCACTGCCTCAAACACTGTATTATATTTTCAAAGAGATAACATGTTTCCAAGACAACTAAACTCCCAGCCATCCCTCCCTCTGGTGCAGACCTTCATTTGAGGAAGGACACGATGTGACATGGTACATTTGGGGCATTGGAAACAGATGAAAATTCTCAGACCTTTCAGTGCTGGGAGCATAGATGAGGTGAACAGCAGGCGGGGGTTTCCTAACAAGACAGCACATCAACAACTGCTTTTTCCTGAGTGTCTCCCAGTCTTCACTTTTAAACTGGGTAAGAGGGAAACATAGCTGGGAAAGCCTCCTTGCTGCTGACTTGCAGAGGCCTCCGGGGGGACCAGGTGGTATTCTGGGCATCCTGTTTCCTTCACACTTTTGCCAGCTGGTAGGTGTGCAGAATGACGGCAGAAATGGTTACAAGTTTTTGTGCATTTAGCACACAAACTGTAACATGACCTGGTAATAAAGGTGCCGGAAACCTAGCAAAGTGTTTTGCCCTCCCTGTGATTCCCATAAGCAGTGGGACCCGACTAATCACACTGAAAACTTAGAGGGCATCACGGCCCCCCTCGTTGAGGACTCAAGTCCATCCGCCTCCAGCTCAGACCGTCATGAAGGGGAGTCTGCTCTCCACAGAACAAGATGTCTTCAAGTTAGTGAGAATCATAGCGATGCCAATCTAGAAAGTACAACCAAAGTGCTAACTTACTGGTTTAAACTTTTAGAAATATAGGGAACGTGAAAGCAACCTCTCTGCCTTGATATACCTATCTATTGATCTAAGTCCAAAATTGCCATAACTTAGTTTTTTTAAAATAACTTGTTTTTATTTTTAATATCGAGATGTATATAGAAAAAAGTGGGTATTGATTCTATCAGCAGGAAAACTTCTGCTGACATTTCTAGCAATGAGAAATAAATGACCTTCATGTGGAACGTTAAAGCAGAGTGGACAGCTATAAAATAAGCTTTCTCTTTATTCAGTTTTCTTCACCCAAAAAAGTAACAGTTGTTTATTCTTTCCTCTTTCTTGATTATTTTTCCAGAAAAAATAAATGCACATATCAGCATGTGTGTACACATTTACACGCACACACACACACACACACACACACACACACACATACGCTTAATGTAATATTTTAAATCCAGCAATGCCTGGTTGTAACTGCCCATCGGAGGACAGCTTGCTCTGTGCCCGGCACTCCATGCTCTGCCCGAGGATCATTCACTATAAGTACAATAACTCATGAAGTGCATTTTGGTCTTGGGTTCCTATTATCCACTTATCCCCAATTTAACAGAATTCTGCCTCATTTTGGCCCTGATTCCTTTGTGTTTTGCAATGAGTTTACAGTGGGATTCATGATAAAAATAGAAAGGTATAGATAAGCATACAAAGTCTCATCCTACGCAGAGACTAAGCAATTATTATGTATGAAAGGTTAAAAGGAAACCACCAAAGGAAACAACAGCAAAAGAAAGGATTCCTAAATACATACTTACATGTCTTCATACTAAAATTATTTCCATTTGAAACTGTAAACTTGACTATAATGGATTCCATATGCAACTTATACGTTGTTTACATATTGAAAAGATACATCACAGAGACATTGAAAATCTATGAATGCAATTTATCCATCTATTGACTGAATAGTCACTCTACTCTGGGTGATGCAAAGATAAGACATGGGAATTCTCAAAGATGTTAGTCTAAGGAGGAAAAGGATACCAGCAGAAAACCAGCAACTGTACATTATAACGTGGCAAATGTCTAGCTAGCCCTCAAAATAAAGGGCTTTTTGTAGCCTGTAGATTTCCACATCAATGTAGAAACCCTACTTCCTTCCAAGTGACCTCACAGGACAGGATCGTGAGTGGTACAGGATGTTCTGGGCAGGAAAGAGCTGGGATGAGGAGAAAGAGAAAGAGAGGGAGAGTAGAAGGTATATCAAAAAAATTAGGATATACATACAGGTGACCTCAGAGATATTGCGGTCTGGTTCTAGAGCACAGCAATAAAGCAAATGTTGCAATAAAGTGAGTCCCACAAAGTTTTTCATTTCCCAGTGCACATAAAAGTTTTTTTTACACTAGACAGTAGTCTATTAAGTGTGCAATAGCATTATGTCTAAAAAAACAATGTATACACCTTAATTTAACGATACTTTATTGCTAAAAAAAGCTAACCACCATTGGAACCTTCAGAGAGCTGTAATGTTTTTGCAGTAGTGACATCCAAGATCAATAAAATGAAGTTGCTTGGATGCTCCTTTTTGGGGAGTTTGCCTCTCCTTAGGCAAAAGCTGTGCCCTGCTAGATTCAAAAACAAGGCTTTGATGTGATTGATCTCTCTAGGAAGACATGTCTTAACTCTGAATTACAATTCCATTAATTCATGTTGAAGGAGTTTTACAAACATACCTCCTTCTTGGGGCAGGAAAGACACGTTTGCTCCGTCCTAGAGAGAATGGTTTCTCCCACACTTCATTTCATCGTCCTTGGAAAACATTCATGGAACACGTTTCTGTGCTATCATTCAAGGCACACTGAGGAATGAGACGAGTAACATGTGCTCTTTGCACCAGGGGATCCACAGTCCAGGAGAAGGAAAGGCACGTAAACAATGACCTACATCTGAGGGGCAGGGAAAAGTGGTGGGAGACAAAAAAGCTGGGTGACAGTGAGAGTGAACAAGCACAGAAGGGCCAGTGCAATGCCTTGGGGGCTAAAGGAAGATGTCCTTCCAGGGGAGGCTCAGGAATGATCCCAGATCTGCAGCATTTGGACTGAGCTCCGAAGGCTTAGTATCCTTTTGGTATTTGTAACAGCCAAGGACAGCATCAGGGCTCAAAGGGAGCAGAGTAAAGGAGATTGAGGTGGGAATGCAGGGCTGTCTGGGCACTGCACGAGGTGTGGTTGGAGGGCAGTGAGACAGGGCAGGCAGATTGACTCACCAGGCATTTTTCTGAAGAAAATACCACCAACCTTATTCATTCCTCTCTGTTCCACCAGCTCGCAGGGAAGGGAGGATGAACTAGCTCTCCACCCACAGCATCCCCCCTCTTAGCTTTGAAAGGTGGTTTCCTGGACTTCCTTTGTGTGCAGGCGTTGAGTGCATAGAAAATCTGACCCCGGATCAGAGAAGACCCAGCTGTGCTCCCCCAGGAGCCTCCAAGCGTTTGGGCCCTGGTGTGATGTTGGGGCAGTGCCGTGGCTCTGGGGATGTCTGCTCCCAGGGGCTGCATGGGGAGTGGGCTTTAATTGGACAACATCACCTACTAACACTGGTGATTCTGGGCCCGGGACCCTCCAGTTTCCTCACCTGGACAGTTGGGGTAATAATAGTACTACTTCATACAGTCGTTGTTGCAATTTACGTGTCATATGTATACAGCAAGCACTCAGTAAATGTCCATTATCATCCTCGACGTCATCATCTCACAGATAATTACAGGCCTGGGTTTACGTCTTGTCTCACCAGCTGTTCTCGGTGTGTGGGGTAGGGGGGAGTTTACTCCATGCTGTAAGCTAGAGGTTTCTGATCTTTAAAGAGAAATAATGCCCTCAGACCAGGGGGAGGATTCATAAGTGTACATGCGAAGGGCCTGGTGAGTGGAACAGTGACCTGAATGTGGTAGATACTCCCTAAAAGTTAGATTCGACTCTTCTGCTGAGAAATGAGACCAAGGTGTTCGAAGACTGGGCCCTTTGGAACCTGGTGCCCGCTGAGCGTGTGACCCTCTCATGTCCTGTATCCTGTGATGCAGGCAAGAGGTCCTGCCTGTGGGTCACTCCTGCAGCCCCAACCCCTCCTTGCTGGGAGGCCCCAGAGCATCGCAGGGCTGAGCTGACGCCATCGCACCTTTACCCCTGCAGCCCCTGCCCACAGGCTGCCTGTGCGGAAGGTGAGTCTGGGAGTCCGGGATTAGATAAAAATGCGCAGCAGGCTGGAAGCTCTTCCCGCGATAGCATGTAGAGCATCTGAGTCCTGTGTCACCTTCACATCTCTGAGTCATGTCGTCCCCAACCTTTGAAAACACCCAACTTTGCAAATACGACTGTAAGTTATAATTTCTCCCTAAAATGCAATAAAACATAACTAAAAATGTAATTGACCTCTTCACATTAGTAATGCTCTTACAAAAAGGGGATAAAGCAATTTATAAAGCCATTAAAATGCTATCCGGCCGGAACGCACACCTAAACCACCCATATTCCCTGTCACTGGTCTCTGTGTGCCTGTGAGGTGGGGCTACCAAGCCCTGTGCTGGAGCCACCAACAAACTCGACAGCCCACATGTAACTTCTCCTAAACCACCCTGTTCTCGCTAAGCCAGACGGTATTGTGATTATATAGCACAAGAATGGAATTATTTTGTAATCAGTTCAATCCTTGAATATGTCCAGTAGCTTTGTTGCAACCAGACTGCACCAGGGACTAAGGACAGGGGCCCAGCAGGCCTTCACACTCCCATAGGGCACTGCTCTCCTAGGCTTCTGGGGAATAACACCCTCTGGAGGTGTTCGGTGGTCCTGCGCTCCTCAGAGCTTTCACTCTGGGGGGACTGACATAGACATACTGCTATAGACTGAGTGTCTGTGTCCCCCCCCCAAATTCTTGTGTTGATTCCTGATCCCCAAGGTGATGGTGTCAGGAGGTAACGAGGTCATGAGGGTGGAGCTCCCATGATGGGATCAGTGCCCTTATAATGCAGACCCCAGAGAGCCCCTCACCTCTTCTTCCAGGTGAGGACACAGAGAGAAGATGCCGTCTGTGAACGAGGCAGTGGGTCCTCATCAGATACCAAATCTGCTGCCACCTTGATCTTGGACTTCCAGCCTCCAGAACTGTAAGAAATCAATGTCTGTGTTTATAAGGGCTGGTCTGTGGTATTTGTCACAGCAGCTAGAGCGAACTGAGACAGAAATGAACAGGTGAGGGAACCACAGAATTCAGGTGAGGCTTTCTGAGAAAGTTAACAGAGGGTTTTTTGTTTGTTTTTTTTCGGTACGCGGGCCTTTCACTGCTGTGGCCTCTCCCATTGCGGAGCACAGGCTCCGGACGCGCAGGCTCAGTGGCCATGGCTCACGGGCCCAGCCACTCCGCGGCATGTGGGATCTTCCCGGACCGGGGCACGAACCCACGTCCCCTGCGTGGGCAGGCGGACTCTCAACCACTGCGCCACCAGGGAAGCCCAAGCATGATATTTTTAATCCAGCATAGTTGGAGTCAAGAAGTGAAGGTCAGCACGATCTGATGGGGTCTGTGGCCCTCTTCATCTCCACAGCAGACTGGAGGGGGCCAGAGCAGGGCACCTATGAGAACAGCATGTGTGGCCTCATCTGCTTACCATCCACTCTAGGGCTGGGGTGCAGTCCTTTGCCCCTTCGCTGTTGCCTAAATGTATGTTCCTTGTCTACACTTGAAATCCGAGTATGAGAAACACTCGCTGTGTCAGCGATTAGGACAGCCCAGCGTCCGGGCTCCAAAGGGAACCTCGTGGTCCTTTTCTTCATGCTTCCTCAACATCGTGTAGTGTGTCCTTGGAAGTGAAAGTGAAGGTGAAGTGCCAGTGTGAGTTCTTAGAACCGAACTGACAATGGAGAAAAGAAGAAACAGCAAAGTGGGAAGGGCTGGAGTTTCGCTTTCAGAAAGAACTGGGTTATTTTTGCCTCTGCACTTGCAAGATCATGACTTTGGGCTCATGACTTAACCTATCGGAGCCTCGATTGTGTCAGCCACAAAATGAAGCTATTCATACCTACCTGGATGAAATATAGGAAGCAGTCCCTGCAATGGCTGGCGCCTGGAGGAATTAGGCCGGACCCCCTTTCTCCCAGCACCCAGCTACTCCACCAGCAAGATCATCCTGACTCTGACCCACAGTGTTCCCATCTCCCAGGCCCCATCGGGTCTTGCCTGGACCACCTCCACACGCTTGCACTGCCTCCCTGCTTTCTCTCACGCTCCCAGACCCTTTCCCCACGGCATCCCTGGATACGAAAATATAGAAATTTCTCACAAGATTAGTCCACACCTACACTTACTTCTCCTGGAGTTTCCATCACTAATCATTTAATTGCCCAAATCCAAGGTCGAAAGGTAGCTTCTCCAGCTGTTGGCTCCCAGAGGTTTAGAAGACTCAGCTGAAGAGCGTACTGCTCTAGAAGCAGTCAGTGCTCTCTGAACGTGGTCTGCAGTCAGTCCCTCTTCAGTCAGCCCCAGCTTTGTGGATACGGGGTACACACACTTCAAAACAATCACGCCTGCATGTGGATGGTGCAAACTCCAGACATTTCCTCCAGTCCTAACAAAACCAAAAGACCACTCTCTCTGTCTGTAAGTATAAACACTCACCAAATCACAGCATCAATCCCAGCTGACTGCTTCTCCACTGCAGTCATTCACTGACGCTCTGGTGGGTGTAAGGAGCTGGGCTGGGGATGGAGAATACAGAAATAAATACATCCCAGACCTCAAGAAATTAACTGTAGAATCAGTCAGGTTAGGCCAACTATGCTTCTTTAAAGAACACCGGGAAATAATGGTGAATTCTGAGAAAACACTTGGGGCCTCACCCTCTCGTCTCCGTGAGGCCTATTGCTGGCTGGGAATTTGTTTCGTTTCTGGCCTCTGGGGCCCAGATAACACTCCCTGGGTCTTTTAAAGTCTTCTTATTGAAAGTTTTGTCAGTTGGGAGATTCTATGTGTTTATTCGTACGTCTTCATCTCCTCAGTGCGGAAGGCGAGCTCTCCATGGAGTAAAAACTGGTCTGCAAATCGTGGGATGAGTTGGAACCCTTGATACCACAGCATTGTTATGGGAACAATCTAGATATTAGGGGAAGTGAACGATTTCATGGACTCTTTCTGAAGTAGGAAACTCCAGGAGCGTCTGCTCTAGAAGAAAGTGACACTGAGCTTGGAGCTTCTCTGGCTAATTTGATGGTTCTCGGGACCAATAGCGTTGGGGTGTGGCCCAGGAGTGTCCGTAGCTTCAATGAGCGTGTGGGATTGAACTACACTGATCCTACAGGTCAGGTGATGGCCAAACGGTGTCTTCGGGTAAAGTCAAAACTCTTCCCCTATCTAACCATAGAATTCTATCTCTGCTCGCAGTCTGCCTAAAACCAATTTTCTTACCAAGGACAACCGTCTGGATTTTCCTGCATCTGATCCTAGGAGTAACAGCTGCTAAAAACCCATGTGAAAGTTACACCCACTCAAAGCAAACCTTCCTTGCGCTCAGGGACACCCCAAAGAACCCTCATCCCAGACTGGGCCCCGTGGTTCACTGTCCTCTTCCCTGATCTGCATTCTTTCCTCTCTGACTTATTTTTTACTTTCTGTTTGAATTGGCTTAGTTGTATTTCTCCCCTTGATAGGACAGTGAGAGTGAAAGTTCATTCTGCCCACGCTGCACAGAACTCAATGCAAGCGCTGTCAGGAATCATTTGACATCAAGGCTGACTTTTAAATTTGCCAGGAGGGCTTTCTTTGGAGAGAGGGTGACACGAGCACGTTCCCCTTGAAGAGAGCTGGTGCTGGTGCTGGAATTCAAAGCTCACAAACTGAATTTAAAATTTTTTGGATAGCATGTAGATGGGTGAAGGGACCCCAGACATTGACATTGGACATCAAACAATAGACATTAGTTTTTTAAGACCAACACTTTTTTTTTTCAGCCGTGCTGAAGGCTTGAGGGGTCTTAGTTTCCTCACAAAGAATTGAACCCGTGCCCCCTATAGTGGGAGCGCAGAGTCTTAACCATTGGACTACCAGGGAAGTTCCCAAATCAACACATTTTAATGTACCATTCACATCTTCTTCTTTCTACCATCTACTCCATTTTTTTAAAATAGCCCACTGCTCTTAGAAAACACATTTAAAAATCATTTGTTTCTTGAGTGACTATCGTAGATTTAGTTACCTTGAGTTCTGGGTGGCACTGTGCCTCAGTTTTTTTATTTTTTAAATTATTTATTTTATTTTATTTATTTTTGGCTCTGTTGGATCTTTGTTGCTGTGCACGGTCTTTCTCTCGTTGCGGCAAGCCGGGGCTACTCTTCGTTGTGGTGCGTGGGCTTGTCATTGCGGTGGCTTCTCCTGTCACAGAGCACGGGCTCTAGGCACGCAGGCTTCCGTAGTTGTGGCTCGCGGGCTTAAGTGCTCCGTGGCATGTGGAATCTTCCTGGACCAGGGCTCGAACCCCTGTCCCCTGCATTGGCAGGTGGATTCTTAACCATTGCGCCACCAGGGAAGGCCTGTGCCTCAGTTTTTAACAGAATTTTGTTTTATGTGAAAGCCTGTCTTTCGTTTGTTTACACTTTTAATTTGGAGTCCCTGGGAATCTCTAGATGGGCTCCAGAAGCCATATCATCTAATAATATATCTCCTATCTTCTTCTGACACAAAGTGACTTTTGAAACACTTCCATTTTCCCTTTCTGTTTCATGTACTCCAGCCCACTTTTTTTCTCCTCATTTTTTTTTTACAGTCCATCATGGAGTATTTGTTTACCAAATGTTACTTTTCTTGGATCGCATCTATTTTTTGATTTTTTTTTGAGGAGTGCAAAGCAAACAAAGCTTTGAAGCTGTCAGGCTTCATTTTATTTATGCATGAATAACACAAATAACTTGAAAATGACCTAGCCTGTTTTTCTCAGATTTAGATAGAAAAACTGCTTCCGGGCAACGTTTATGCCAAACAGTTCATGCCAAGTTTCCAGTTTTTGTGCCAGCTGGTTTTTGCAGCCAAGTTGTAAACCTTCAGTAAACACGGTTTATAATGAAAGTGCAGACACAACCTGGGCCACGGCACAAGTGGGACTGATGTAAATTTACTCTAAGAAAAAAATTCTAACAGGAACAGAACGGGAGAGAAGCAAGCTCTCAAGGGTTCCTACCATAATGCGGAAAGTATACAAATGATGATATTTGATCGCTAAAATCCCATTAGGCTCGCTGAGGCATTTATGGATTCCCTTTGCCATCACTGCTGAGTAGCCCCGTGCTCCAAGTCACTGCTTATCACTACAAGGCGGCTTTTCCAGAGCTCCCCTCCACTTAACCGCTAATGCTGGAGGGTAGGGTGGGGGGAGGGAGAAAAGTTCAAGACACAGGTGGCTGTGTCCACAGTACACTGATCAAGGTATAAGGGAAAGAATCAAACATTTTCCTTTCAAATCAGTTCAGCAGCATTCATTCAGGTCGACCTTGCGGGATCCCGATTCCATACCTGTGGTGCTGGTGGTGAGCGTTGTCATGTTACTGCACACGTGGGACCCTGGGGTCCCAGGCAGCCCTCAGGGGGAGGATAAAGTAAGAACTAGGCCCCTGGGGCAGTGCCATGAGGTGGCTCTTCTCTTTGAGAAGGGAGAGAGTAGTCTCCTTTTCATGAAAAGGGAGAGAGTCCCAGCTTCTGGGGACTTGGGAAAAGTCATTTGCCTTGAGGACCCCTAATTGCCAGAAAGAAAGGAAAGGACCCGGGACACAGGATCCAGGACCCATGACCCAGGATCTGTGTTGCAGGACCCAGGATCTAGGACCCGGGACCTGAAACTTAGGACCCAGGACCAGAAATCTGTGACCCAGGACCCAGGACTTCCATCTTAGGTGTAGGATGATCTGCATTGCTTCATGCGTGGTTGTTTCTCTTGGGTGGTTCTGACTCAATCAGAGCAGAAGGGAGCAGAGGCTTCCAGACACTGGAAGGGGAGAGCGACTTCAGTCACAGCCATGGTGGTCAATAGGGCGCTCTCTTGCTGTCCTGGATCTGGGGTCCCAACTCTTCACACCATCTCTCAGGGCCACCACGTTGTGGCACATAGACTGTGACCCACAGATGTCATTTAATAAAGAGCGAGTGTGGAAGAGATTTGAGTGATATCATAGTGTGTATGAAACGGACATGGGTCAATCTTGGCCAGGAGTCCATCTTCCCAGCCGCAGGTTAATTCAACCTGCTCTGAAGTTGTTACTCACCTGCCCTCCATCCAGCGGCTGCCCACCCACACCTCGACCGTGCCCATGCTGGACAGCCCTCTTCCGGATTGTGGTTCATCACCGCCTGACACAGCCCTTCACAGCTGCACGTGCAGTGGCGATGACCATGATGGCTTAGCAAGTTTCCAGCCTGTTTTCTGGCCTTGACGTGAGGTGGAAAAACCCCAAACCTCCACTTTTATTTGGGAGACAGGGTTTCATGTCACCACTGACAGGCACTTAGTAAATATGCTGTGGTTTGTGCCTTCCCAGGGATTCTCCTCTTGTCATCCTCAGACCCACACATCTGTCTGTCGTCTCGTGGCTATTTAGTGAACACTTGCTGTGTCCCAGCTCTCCACGTGTTGACCCATTGCATCCTGACTCCATCCTGTGAGGTGGTGCTGCATCTGCTGTTACCCAACTTCACAGGTGAGGGACCTGGGCTCACAGGTGAGGGACCCGGGCTCACAGGTGAGGGACCTGAGCTCACAGGTGAGGGATTGAGCTCACAGGTGAGGGACCCAGGCTCACAGGTGTGGGACCTGAGCTCACAGGTGAGGGATTGAGCTCACAGGTGAGGGACCCAGGCTCACAGGTGAGGGACCTGAGCTCACAGGTGAGGGATTGAGCTCACAGGTGAGGGACCCGGGCTCACAGGTGAGGGGTCAGAGGCCCTGGGGGCTTAGCAGTCACCAGCCCTCTACAGAGCTGCAGAAGGCTTTGCCTAGGTGGCCAGGCTCCAGTGCTCTGACTGCTCATCTCTCTTCATTTCTCTAGATTATTCTGGTCACAGTGGACAACAGGTCAGTTTACAGTCACGAGAATAGGCAGCTCCACATTCCCAGGAGTCTCAGTCTGATGTCTGCAGCCTCCTGCCTTCCTGCCTCAGGCTCTGCATTGGCTCCTCTGGGCTGGAGCATTCTGTGGGGTCTGAAAGCAGCGGAGGCCCATGCACCCCGCTCCTGACTCCTCCCTGGCCCTGTGTCTGGGGTCCTTGCCTTGATCTTGGGTCCCAGGTCTTGGGTCCCAGGTCCTGGGTCCTGGATCTTGGGTCCTGCTGTTTCTGCCCATAGCCCCTAGCCTCCTACTCATCTGGCCCTGCTGCCCCTTCTAGCAGCTGGACAGCGGCCAGAGCACACTTCCAGGCTGCGCCCTGTTCCATCCACGCCTGAAGACCTGTGTTCGCCCCCGCCCCACCCACACACACACACTGACACGTCACCTCTCACTGCATCTCAGGAAGCCAGGTCTGCAGCGCATGGCGGATCCGCGGGGAAGACGCATCTACACGATTTGTTTCTTTTCCTTGAAAAGGCAGGTTTGCTATTTTGGGCTTTGGCTTGATTTATTCAGTTATCACTTAACTGCAGAATATTCTCTCCTGTGAAACAGAGTCCTGTCCAGCTGCAGTGACCCTCCTGGGTGGGAGTCAGAGCCCAGACCAGGACCTACCTGTAGGGAGACAGACACACAGAGGAAATAGGTCGCTTTGTGTGCCTGTGGTGAGAGGGGTTCCAACAATGTTTAAAGTAAAATAGTAAAGTCAGATAAAATAAAAAAATAAAGTAAATAAAACAAAAGTAAAATACAATAAAATAAAACAAAATAAAATACAATAAAATAGAACAAAATAAAGCAAAATACAATAAAATAAAACAAAATGAAGTGAAATACAATAAAATAAAACAAAATAAAGTAAAATAAAATATAATAAAGTAAAATACAGTAAAAATGTAAAGTAAAATAAAACATAAAACAAACTAAATAAAATAAAACAAAAGAATGTAAAATAAAATAAAATATAAAACAAAGTAGGGAATTCCCTGGTGGTCCAGTGGTTAGGACTTGGTGCTTTCACTGCCGAGGGCCTGGGTTCAATCCATCGCCAAGGAACCAAGACCATGCAAGCCATGTGACCAGAAAAAAAAAATAACAACAAAGTAAACAAAATAAAATAAAGCAAAATATAATATAATAAAGTAAAATAAAATATAATAAAGTAGAGAGGAACTGACCTATGGAGCCTGGTGAGCTGTGGCTTGACCAGAACTACTGTGAAATCATACTGACTTCCCTTGAGCCCGAGGTCGCAGTGACAGAGGGAGCTGACTTTCTGGGGAGCCTGTGAGGAGATAGGCCCCCTTTTATCACGGCCAGACTTGTGTCCCTACAGTGTGTTGAAGGTTCAGGGTTCATATCCTAATGACAGATTCTGGAAGTCACTGCCTGGGACCCAGGAGAGCTGGGTGTTGGGAGAACTGCCACCTGAACAGGAGGAGCCGGAGGAGGAATGAAGCCAAGCCCAGAATCTCATGGCACCCGTCACTGCAGGAGCATGTGGCGCCCAACTCTGGCCTTATCCCCTGCTGGCCTGGAGCCCAGATTCCTTGTCTGCAAAATGAGGGAAACCGTAAGGCAACTTTATCATCTCTCTGGCTCTAGGGGTCTGTGGAGTTAATTGGGGAGGTATCTTAAGTGTTGAGAGCATCTCGTGGAAGCCCTGACACTGGTCGAGGACACAGCAGGTGCCAACGTGTCAAAGAAATGCTTTGTCAGACCTCCACTCGTGCACGAAATTTAGTGTCTCCATCACCGTCCTTTCAACAAAAACATGTAACCACTCCATCTTTAAAATACGAAATTGTTAAAAATATTAGAGCACACTTTCTCTCTTGTGCTTTTCTTTTTTGCTGTCATTAAAAAACAAAATGCCTTGCAACCCCAGTGGAAGTTAGGAGGTGTGGTCAAGATGGGTGAGTGTCAAGATAGAACGAGTCCCCAGAATCCAGAAGCACGGCTAACAGATGCCACTGTTACTCCACGAAGGAGATTTTCTTGCCCATGTTTTCAACCAGGCGCAATTTCTCTGTCTCCCCACTGTTTCTCCCAGGATGATTCTGCTCATGGGTCCCAGGCTGGCAGGCGTTGGGAGACCTTTGATGTGCTCATCCAGTAACAAGACGACATCAAATGGAGCTGTTACTCTGGCGGCAGCAACTCAGATGCTGTTTCACATGCCCTTTGCTGAGAGGCTCGCAGTTTGAAGTCTCGAGGGCTGATTTAAAAGCAAGTTCCTGGGGAAAGAAGTCAGAAAGTTCTCTGAAAACAGTAGTGGAAGTTAATCTCTAATAAAACAAAACGTTACTGTTCATCTGGAAAGATTTCATACATCAATGCAGGGTCAATAAAAGAGACAATATGATTAACTGATGCTCTCTATTTTAATGTTGACTTTGAAAGAGTTCACAGAGATAAAAAGGCCAAGGGCTAACTTGAAAGCTTAGATGCTAAAGATAGATGTAACAATGCATTTACAAGGAGGAGGCACATAATAAACGTGTTTGTAAAAATAGAGTGAATGCGTGTCAATAAATTTTAAATAGCAGTGGAAGAAAAAAGAAAATTAAAGAGAAAAAAATAAATCCAAGGCCCCAATCCCAACACTGTGTAAAATTTGCTGTATTTAACATGTGTGTGGAATGGACTGAACACAGTTGACAGCTGCCTTTCATGTTTTGGTTCCTAGAGCTGCCCTTGGCACTCCCCACCCCATGCACTGCCTGAGGCCTAGGGAACCCCAGTTGCATTTTGAACCACCCTCAAACCTTCCTCTTATGGCCCCAGATGCTGGCAGGCTGGAAGTGTTCCACACATAAAAACCTGGAGGTAGGGCTTCCCTGGTGGCGCAGTGGTTGGGAGTCCGCCTGCCGATGCAGGGGATGCGGGTTCATGCCCCGGTCTGGGAGGATCCCACGTGCTGCGGAGCGGCTGGGCCCGTGAGCCATGGTCGCTGGGCCTGTGTGTCCGGAGCCTGTGCTCTGCAACGGGAGAGACCACAGCAGTGAGAGGCCCGCGTAGCGCAAAAAAAAAAAAAAAAATCCTGGAGGTAGGTGACCCAGACCTAGCTGGGCATCTCAGTTCCATGAAGTCTTGAGACATCTAGACTCTGCCATCCCTGAGGTGTAGCCCTCATCCTCATGGTCCAAAAAGGCAGTTGGAGCACCCATTATACCATGTAGGTTCCAATTAGCAGGATAAATGGAGATTCAAAAAGAAAGCAGAAAAGACAGATTTTTAAGGAACACTCCTGGAAACTGTCACATGACACTTTTCTTCACATTTAGCTTCAAAATAGAGGATCTATTCTGAGCAGTCATTTGTCAAGATAAAGTCCAGGGGTTCTGTTTCTATGGAACATCAGGAAAAGAGAAATTAAGGGCCAATCATCAGTCTCTACAGAGAAGAGAATAAGTGATGTGAAGAAGGTGCTAGGCCTATGGACAAAAATAATGAACAATATAATGGGAAAAATAATGGAAAAGAATTTCTTCGAGTTTGTGTACAAGATTCCAGGAAGGACAGAGATCCGTGAGCGGCCCCAGGACCTATGAAGCTGACCTGTTGGAAGATGCTTTTTGAGTCACAAAGGGAAGTTATTAGATATTAAGAGGCCCATGGACCCTGTTAGAAATGGTCCAGAAAAAATATGAGTGTAGGAAAAAACTTTTATCATAGTTGCTACTGGGTCTTAGAATTGTAAGAATTTTGGATTCATCTCTCTTGATATCTAATTAAAAACTCTAAGAACGCTCAAATCACGCATTCAGTCATTCCTTGGGCAGATGTCTGAGTTGTAAATACTCTGACAGTCCCTGGAAATCAGCTAATGGGAGACTGTTCCCCTCGACTTGTGACTTGTTAACAGACCTTGCTAGTTAAACAGATGATCTCAACCTATTCTCCAGCCAGTAGTCAAACTGTTGTTTACAGTCGTAGCTATAACAACTGATTTTAAAGTTAAACATTCAGTTGATTTCTCTAGATACCCCCAGGTAAATAGTAAATGAATGTGTCTAGACTTACGCGTATGGACTAATTCCTTTTATTAACCGATTGAGTCACCAGGATGCCCCATCTCTTAACAGTACAGAGTTTACTGGAGGTTTCCGTGAGTATCTGAGTCATAGAGCTGAGTAGATGGATGTGTGGTTTTCACTGGCAATTGCTCTGTGCAGTGTTTTGTTCATTTCAGGACTTTTAAACCGTGTATAATTTAGCTTAACGTTTCCAAACAGCTCTTGACTGCAAAGGGGCCTCTCCTCACTGAGCAGGTGTCTGCAACCACGTGCTTCGGATGTGCATACCTGATTAATACTGAACTTTGGAAAAACTTTGGAAAATATTTCTTCTGTGTTTACTCAGGGGATTTATGCAAAGCCTTTACAATCATTGTAGTTCATATCTCTGGGGATGAAAAGGCATATCGACAAAACAAGTTGCTAAGGAGTGGAAATGCAGCCAATTAAAAGGAGGCTGCCTGATTTCCACAGTGGCTGCAAACCAATGTGACCATGTTTTTTGGTTTTGTTTTGTCTGAGTTAGTTCTACTTTGAAAACGTCAATTTCAGCATCTTGTAGACTTTTGAAAAAGACACGCTATATTGGTAATTTAATTTAGTAGGTTGTAAAGCAGTGTTTTAAAGTAGAATGGAGTAGAATGTAATAGATGAAAATATCATGGAATATAATGTAACCGAGTAGGGTGGAATAAAATAGAAAATATAGGGAATATGGTTTCCAATAAGAGTAAGAAAATTTTTATGAAAATATGCTGGCAATGTTCTAAGTATCTAAGGACAAGGATGGGGGCTGGAGGGAACAATTATATGTCATCTTGGTATTCCTTTTATATATGGTAACTTGAAGATTTTCCTTCCTTTTTTCCTTCCTTCCTTCCTTTCATTTTTTACTTTTATTCTTTTTTTTGTTTGTTTGTTCTTTTTTTCCCTCCACCTTTATTGTACATTACGGTCAAAAAACGATGAAAACACTCCAGTGTAGACCAAACTTCAGATGTTAGACACAGACAGAATAGGAAAATAATGATCACATTTAGAATTTTATCTTCCAATTCTAAATAAGTTATGTAATCTATTAAAAGTAGGGACGGGGCTTCCCTGGTGGCGCAGTGGTTGAGAGTCCTCCTGCCAATGCAGGGGACGCGGGTTTGTGCCCCGGTCCGGGAGGATCCCACGTGCCGCGGAGCGGCTGGGCCCGTGAGCCATGGCCGCTGAGCCTGCGCGTCTGGAGCCTGTGCTCCGCAACGGGAGAGGCCACAACAGTGAGAGGCCCGCGTACCGCAAAAAAAAAAAAAAAAAAAAAAAAAAAAAGGAGGGACGTATAGCTTCAAGCAAAACTTCTTTCATTTAATTAAAAAAGATAAATTTATAAACCTCAAAGGTCTTGTTTACCCAGCTTTCTGTCACCTTTGCAGAAATCTAGCCTTTAAAAAAATCACTTTACAGCTATATACCCCTCTCCCCAAAATAAAATAAACTTTCTTTTTCACATCTCTAAGAATGAGTATTTAAATCAAATGTACTTACTTGCAAGGTGAACTAGGTTAAGGACTAGATCTGGAAGGCAAAGACAGCACCTCCTCCATCAATTTATTAACAAATGCTTATTAAGCATCTTCGTACCAGGAAAGTGGCAGAGATCAATTAGAACAAAGGGAGGTAAAATTCCTGTCCATATGGAGCTTACCATGTAGAAGACATTCAGAGGCTGAAGTGCAGGATTTCTTTTTGAGAGTTATTTGGCTTCTTTGTGGAATACAGAGTGGAGAGAGGCAGAGGGTTTGGCCATAAGGGGGAGGAAAGATCTTGACCATAATGAAGGAGGAAACAGGGTGGGCGGGGGGTGTGGGTCTCCCTGCAGAGACCCCCTGAGTGAGAATCCTCACCCTGCCTCCTCTGGCTCTGGGTCCGCAGGGAGGGACAGAAGCTTTCTCTGTCTCAGTTTCCTCATCTGTAAAGCCGGGATGCTAGCCAAGGGACCTGCTCTTGGCTGGTTGTGAAGGATGAATCAGGTAATACGTGTAAAGGGCTCACACGGTGCTTGGCACATGGCAAGGGCTCTTTTTATGAGTGGAGGGATTTGCCGGTAACATCTTCCAAGTCGAGTGTCAACTGTGCAGGACTTTCATTCCACACTATCCTGAGAGAGGAATGCAACTCAGGGAATAAACACGCAGGGAGCTTTGCCATAAAGATTATACTCTGAGTAAGAAAAACCCATTAGAAAAACATCTTAAATGCCGAAAGGCCCTTTGGCAGTTTAAGGAACAGTTCTGCAAATTTAACCTGCGTTTGGACTCTCTGTAAAGTAAATTGGTTTATCATGTCTTTCTTTATCTAGTGCTGGTGACTTTATTAATTGCTGATGCTGCAGCCCGGAGTATAAAATTAAACACCGTTTTGCAGAAAAAGTTTCCAGCTGATTTTTCTCTCAAATAATACAGGGTGATTTTTAAAAGATCTCAGACACACAAAGTGCTATCTCTTTTTAAGGCTTTAGGAGGGGGGTCTTCTGAACAAATGAACCAAACACAAAATAAAAGAACCTTTTTCTTTTTCCTTTTTTTTAAAAAAAACATTGTAAGCGCGCTGTACATACATGAACCCCACCAGGCTGGTGGGATATCTTTCTGATTAGATGACTGCTTCCTATTTTTGGATTTCCCCTTTCACTGGATCCATTTTTATTTCTTAAAAGAGAAAAAGTGCTAGCTGCCTGCCAGGCCATAGCATTCTGGTTTGAACAGAGACATCTGGAATCTAGGCCAGGCAGGAAAGGCTTCTTTCATCCCTGCAGCCGTTCACCGTAGGAGGCGTTTGCTGTCACCACTGCAGCTCCCCCTGAAGCCAGCTCTGCGGTGCGTGGCTCTGGCCCATGGCCCTGAGCCCCTGCGGGGCTGCGATATCTCATTAGCTGTGCATGCGGTTTTCTGAACCGCCCTGAATGTGATCCCGCATGAGCCCTCCTGGCCTTGCTTTTTAATTCTTACAGGAAGCTAAAGGTGAGGCTTTCACAAATCCTGGAGGGCTCGGGATGGGGTGGGAGCAAGATGAGGAAATGCAGGTAAGGGGAAAAGATGAGTGAGTCAGACAGAGAAAGGCAAAGGCTCCTGCTTCTCCTACAGACTTTGAAAGTAACTCTGTGAACTTATATTTTGGGAACTTAGGAACAAAAGGGAGAGGACAAACTTTTACAAATGGAAGGAGTAAAAATGCAGCTTTACCACGAAACCCAGGTGGTGAACTCCCCATCACCTGATTGAGAGTAACCTCCCCAGGAAAGGTCTCTGTGGAGCAGGGAATGATGTTGTTTACTAGAAAATACCTAACAGGACTCCCCTGGTGGTGCAGTGGTTAAGAATCCGCCTGCCAATGCAGGGGACATGGGTTCGAGCCCTGGTCCAGGAAGATCCCACATGCCGCGGAGCAGCTAAGCCTGTGTGCCACAGCTACTGAGCCTGAGCTCTGGAGCCCGCGAGCCACAGCTCCTGAAGCCCGGGCACCTAGAGCCTGTGCTCTGCAACAAGAGAAGCCACCGCAATGCGAAGCCCGCGCACAGCAACAAAGACCCAACGCAGCCAAAAATAAACAAATAAAATAAATAAATTAAAAAAAAAAGAAAAGAAAATACCAGCAAAACGCACTGCAGGGAGTCCTTCACTTCTTATGGTTGTATCTGCTGGTACAGGTAGTGTCCACAGGGGATGCTGCAGGAGAGGCTCCCTTCACACCACCCCTGAAGCTGCCTCTAGATCCCTGCAGACCCCAGCCTTCACTCCTTGACCTCGTCTTTGTTCCTGAGCCCCTAGAATCTCTTTGCCCCGGGATCTCATCTCTGCTTCCCCATAGATTTCTCCGCCAGTTGTGGCCGGGTTTACTAACTCTGTTTTGGATGGTTCTGCTGGGGGATGGAGAGTCGGAGGACACAAGGCAACATCTTACAGGGTGGCCACTGGCATCCTAGCTCCTGTAAGGTTTTTTTTCTAAAAATAAGTTCCTTCTCTTTACCAGTCTTGAGTTTTATTGCAAAAGCACCCAAAACGTTAGCCTGGCTTAGCCTGGCCAAGCACCAAGAAGGGATGTGGTATTGCCAGGCCCCCGGAAGGATGCTGAGGCAGAGGTGGTTAGACAGCTCCACTGCATCACAATAAACAGCTTGCAGATTTCATTCTGGGGTGTCCTACCCTGATGCCCACATTAACCTACAGTTATTAGCCTAACTCATTTGTTTTTTACTCTGAATTAATGAAAATACTGTAAGTATCTCAGGCACTATTGTTACCAAGTCCAAGCTCACTCTGCTCGCTACACGACAGCACAATAAATCAGGAGACGAGCTGTTGAGGCAAGGAAGACCACTTTATTTGGAAAGCAAGCCGGCAGACCAAGAAGATGGCAGACTACTGACTCCAAAAAACCATCTTATCGGGGTCTGCATGCCAGTTTCTTTTATAGAATCAGACAGCGAAGTATAGTAAATAGGCAGAATAGAGAGGGGGAGGCGGGGAGGAAGTAAGGTAAGAAGGGCCATCAGTCTTGCAAAACATCTCCTGGAATGGCCAGCCTCGGGGAGGGGATTCATTAATTTCTTCTTTCTTGCAGCCATCCACAGGTGGGCGGGGTTTCCTGAGGCAGGCTATTATGTATGATTGTAATAACAAAAGCAATGAAAAGCAAAGGTTAAAGTCAAAGAATCAGATCTAACATGGAGTCAAAATTGGCTCTTCCCTGTTACACTATGTTACCTGCTTACGGTATTCATCTTAAGTAGGTCTCAATGCTGACATAGCTAACATTTCAATGAGAATCACACATAAACAAGAGTTTATGATGAAATGTGGTAGATGCTCATAAATCCATTGATAAAGTAACATGGCTACAAAGCAGGATTGAAATGTCTCCTGTTTTTCATATGAAAGGGGTTATATAAGCTTAAGCTAGTGACACTGGGTGGAAATAATTATCTGCCTCCCTGAGAATCTTATATTCTTAAACTGAATATCCCGAGCCTTGAGAGTATTTGGTTTGGAATCCTGGCTGAACTACCTCCTAGCTTTCTAAACTTTGTCAAGTTGAAAATTCTGTGCCTCAGCTTACTTTTCTGTCAAACGTGGATAATAAAATGTGCGAGGCTCCTAGGTGGTTCTGAGAATGGAATCAGTTAAGTGCTTAGATTAGTCTCTGTTCCACAAGAATCCAGTAAACTCTAGCTCTGTTACCACATACGGTGGAGCTTATTCTAATTATCATCGTTAGTGTTGATGAATTACCCTGTCATCGCTTTTTCTAGGATAAAAATAATACTTGAATCCAGTTGCACCCACATGAGAGTTGAAACTAACCAAATTGGTTAGAGGGACTGGGTATTATTCATGGGACATGTTTGGAAGGCTGACTTGTCAGATTCCTACTGACTGTGCCATAGGGGCCAAATTAGCAATAAAGCTTTGGTCAGAGGAGTTCAATAACCATTCTTGTAAAAGATACTAAAATACTTATGGAAAAAAGATGACTTTTTGTAATAAAAAAAGCCAAACTTCTCAGAAGATGAACTCAACATGCACAAATAATATCAACCATTAGATCAGAATATTGATCTTGGAACCCACCTGAGTATTTCCAGACTCAAGGCCAGTCCATTCCAATTGGCTAAAACACAGGTCCCATTCCCGGAATATCCTATCCTGCTGTAGGTTATAAAGACTAGGTGCATAGGACCTTTTTTCTCTTCTGGAGAGGCTGGAAAGAGGAAATCTTTTAATTACAAACCCAACTAATCCTGGATGCTTTATAGTTAAGAGTTTATTCTTGAGCATATTTATTTCATTTTGCATATTATCACAGGCAACGAATAAATGCCATTGGATGTTTTAATATTTTGACTGGGATTCTCCTTAGCTAGACCATAGAGCTCATTAGATGCGTGTTATGAACTGACTTGTGTCCCCCCAAATCCATATGCTGGAGCCCTAACTCCCCATGAGACTGGACTTAGAGACGGGGCCTTTAGGGAGGTAATTCAGGTTCAATCAGGTAATAACGGTGGGGCTGTGATCCAGTAGGAGGAAGAGACACCAAAGAGGTCTCCCCCTACCCCATTTCTCTCTCCACTCACAGAAGAAAGGCCATCCAAGGACAGTGTGAGAAGGGGACCGTCTGCAAGCCAGGAAGAGAAGTCTCACCAGGAACCAACCCTGCCGGCACCCTGATCTTGGACTTCCAGCCCCCAGAGCTGTAAGAAGTAAATGTCTGTTGTGTAAGCCGCCTGACTCGGGGTTCTGCTATGAAAGTCTGCGCTGACTAATGCAGCACTTTTTTCCAGTTTCACATCATCTCAGGCAACAGAAGACATGCTGGACTTTCTGCTCCACCATCATCAGAGTCCCCTTTCCTCAAGTTTTTGTAACACTTTTCTCTGTTTTCTTTAAGCTGCACAGACAGCTCCCTCCAGACCTTGGATGTCCACCAACACTCTCCTGAGCTCTTCATGTTCTCGTTTCCTCGCACATGAAGGCTTTTCAAGATTTTGCCAGAATTCTTCTCAAAGCCCTTGTAGCATCTATCCTCCACTGTCCCAAAGCCAGTGTGCATTTTTAGGTGTTTGTTATGCAGCACCCTGCTGCCAGGCACCCAGATCTGTCCTGGTTACCTATGACTGCAGGACAAATCACGCCATTTACAGAGACATGGATGGGCGGAGACTGTCATACAGAGTGAAGTAAGTCAGAAAGAGAAAAGCAAATATCGTATAATATCACTTACATGTGGAATCTAGAAAAATGACACAGATGAACTTACTTGCAAAGCAGAAATAGACATACACGTAGAGAACAAACATGGATACCAAGGGAGGAAGAAGCAGGTGGGATGAATTGGGAGATTGGGATTGATACATATACACTATGTGTAAAAGAGATAACTAATGAGAACCTACTGTAGAGCACAGGGAACTCTACTCAATGCTCTGTGGTGACCTAAATGGGAAGGAAATCCAAAAGAGAGGGGATATATGTATAAGTATAGCTGATTCACTTTGCTGTACAGCAGAAACTAACAGAACACTGCAAAGCAACTATACTCCAATAAAAATTAACTAAAAAAAAAATTGAAAAATGCACACATTAAAAAAGTCATATTTACTAAGTTTACAAGCCTGATATGCTCAAGAGTAGGGAAATGGTTAAACATTTTAAAATAAAAGTCACTTAAATCATATTATTCCTTTCCACGTAAAGGGTATGCATCAAAAATTTGAAAGTTAAATTAACTAACTCATATATTTACCCCTATATTTCCGATCTGAGACAGTGGTCCACTTTATGGACATGTAAATTTAAAAGATTTCACCCCAGTTAGGGGCCAACTCCATGACCTCGCTGTCTCACCTTTAAAGTAAAAATCTAGTAGATCTTCCAACATGACCTTTGACACCTTGACAGTAACTAACCCACATTCTTCCCAAGGTTTCATGTCCCATCACTTAACCCACTGAGCTTAAGTGGCAACATTTTAAAGTGTACAACCAATAATTTATAAAGAACTGTATCTTTTAAAAAAATTTATATACTCTCAAAATGAATGTGCCCTCGAGGTTCAAATACCCAAGGCAATGGCTTTTAGGAGGGTCTGACAGAAGGACTTTACATTTAATTTTAAATTTAGATATAATTTGCTGCTGCATTTGAAACCATCTATTCCCCAGCAGTGCCCTTTCTCTCTGTAGTCTTTAATCCCCTGTTGTACTGCTCCATAAAGATGCCAGTGGACCTCTTCACCTTTCTATCGGGGGTCCTTCAGTAATTTTAGAAGCATGTTTTATTTTCGACTTTATGAATACAGAAATGGACACAAATGTGCCTCAGTCAACGGCTCAAGGACATGTAGAAAAAAGCCCTTCTCCCTGAGTGACTGCCCTCTTTCAACTAGAGCTGGTTAATTCACGCTTTGCTTTTAGAAATCACTAGTTATTGGTACCTGAATTGGGATAGACTGAACGATAACCCCATAATATGTGAAACGTATATTATCAGAGATGTAGTCTCAGATTTTCCCCAAGTTAAAGCTATTCCAGACAGTTAATACTTTCTTCATTTTAATGTCCAAACCAGGTAGCTTCATCTTCCCTTAGAAATTATTAAAAGATCTACAGCACAGGTCTAATGAATTCCCTCTCATGAAGTACTTTCCACAGCATTATCTGTTCTCAGGAACTCAGTATAACTTCTGTATTGAGATTTAGAATTTATTTTTCCCATGCTTTTATTTTTATTTTTTGCAGTACGTGGGCCTCTCACTGCTGTGTCCTCTCCCATTGCGGAGCACAGGCTCTTGGACGCGCAGGCTCAGTGGCCATGGCTCGCAGGCCCAGCCGCTCTGCAGCATGTGGGATCTTCCCGGACCGGGGCACGAACCCACGTCCCCTGCATCGGCAGGTGGACTCTCAACCACTGCGCCACCAGGGAAGCCCTATTTTTATTTTTAAAGACAATTTTTCTGGAGCAGTTTCAGGCTTACAATAAAATCAAGAGGAAGGTACAGAGATTTCCCAATTTCTCCCTTCGGTACCTGCCACATGCCCAGTCTCCAACATCACTCCCCAGATGGTACATTTCACCAATGATGAACCTTTTGACTAGGTGGAAATTATAAACATACACATGAATGAGTGTATGTGCATTTATTGTTTCAATTATGGACACGTCATCCTCACCCAAGGTCCACCGTTGACATTTGGGGTCACTCTTTGTGTCATATAGTCTGTGGGTTTGAACAAATGTAAAATGACATGTATCCTTCATTACAGTATCATACATAGTAGTTTCACTGCCCTAAAAATCCTCCGTGCTCCACCCATATATCCCTTCCCTGGCAACCACTGATCTTTCTACTGTCTCCACACTTTTGCCTTTTCCAGAATGTCATAGAGGTGGAATCATACACAATGTAATATTTTCAGATTGGTTTCTTTCACTTAGTAATAGGCCTTTAAGTTTCTTCTAAGTCTTTTCTTGGCTTGATAGCTCATTTATTTATTTATTTATTTATTTTTCAGGACTGCCTTGGGTCTCAGTTACGGCATGCGGGGTCTTCGTTGAGGCATGCAGGATCTTTCATTGTGGCGTGGGCTCTTTGTCATGGTGCACGGGCTTCTCTCTAGTTGTGGCATGCAGGTTTTTTCTCTCTCTAGTTGAGGTGCGTGGGCTTAGTTGCCCCGCAGCCTGTGGGATCTTAGTTCCCTGACCAGGGATCGAATCCACGTTCCCTGCTTTGGAAGGCAGATTCTTTACCACTGGACCACAAGAGAAGTCTCCGATAGCTCATTTCTTTTTAATGCTGAATAATATTCCATTATCTGATGGACTGCGGTTTATCTATTTACTGACTGAAGGACATCTTGGTTGCTTCCAAGTTTTGACTACTGTGAGTCATAACCTCCTCCCACAAAAGTAATCAAAAGTGTGGGTGAGGGCTTCCCTGGTGGTGCAGTGGTTGAGAGTCCGCCTGCCGATGCAGGGGACACGGGTTCGTGCCCCGATCCGGGAAGATCCCACATGCCGCAGAGCAGCTGGGTCCATGGGCCATGGCCCCTGAGCCTGCGTGTCCGGAGCCTGTGCGTCTGGAGCCGGTGCTCTGCAACGGGAGAGGCCACAACAGTGAGAGGCCCGCGTACCGCAAAAAAAAAAAAAAAAAAAAAAAAAAAAAGTGTGGGTGAATATTTATTGCAGCAAATTCCCTTTCTGTGCAAACCACATTTTGTTACAGTTCATAACACATAGAGGTACAAGGAGGCTTAGGGATGCTCAGGTTTATCTTGAAAGCAGAGGTAAGAGAAAGGACGACCCCTCACAGACCGCTAGTCAGTGGCCCAGGTAACAGTGTCCTGCTGCCTTCTGAAGCCACCCTCCCCACTGGGAAACTCTTATTCAGGAGATCAGTTCTGACTCATTTAGCAAAATCCGACGTCTCACGCTGTTGCTTGGAAGTAGCCAGGGCTGTGCTACCTGCAACTGGCTATGCACCCTGTGAGACAAGGAAGATGAACAGACCTGAGCCAGGGATTCCAGGTGGAGCCTTTGCAGTCCTGCTGCCTTTGGGGAGTGTTTTCAGGGAGTAGAGGTGGGAGTGGTGGGCTGGGGTCAGTGGAGAGGGGCTTCTCCCTTCACCTGATGCTGGGCAGTGGGGACTGTAGCCCAGAACAGCTGCCTTCTCTGTGCTCCTGCCCAGCCAGGGGCTCCAGCCTCCTTCCTGGGGAGGGTCTGGTGGGCAAACGCTGGAGGTATAAGGCCTTTGTTGGTTATTTTCATTTCTATCTCACAGAGGACTTCTCTGCTAGTGTACTTTATTAGTTGTGACGATTTACTTACCAGCCACTTGATAAATGTCACCTGAATGTGTGGCAAAGTGTCTGTCGGGACATGAATAAGCTTCGTGTATTTCCCTCTCTTCTGCTCAAATTTAACCAAGAGCCATTCAGCATTTCCACTGAAATTCAATGAACATCTCTACATAGCGACATCTCGATAGGGTTCTGAACCTTTTCTTAGATAGTATTGTAAAATGGTTCACTGCAACCTTGGTCTGCACTGAAAACTTGGAATGCAGATGAATGTTTCCTGGTTGGTGCTCTGGGGGGGGGGGGGGATGTCGCCAGAGCACTGGTGAGACCAGTGGCTTTGCAACTTGGTCTTTTTATTGTTTATCTTTTTTCCACAGCTTTATTGAGTTATAATTAACAAATAGAAATTATATATATTTAATGTGTACAACTTGATGTTTTGATAGATGTATATATTATACTATGGAATATTATTCATCCTTAAAACAATCCTCCTATTTGTGACAACGTGGATGGACCTAGAGGGTGTTATGCTGAGTAAAATATGCTGGACGCAGAAGGACAATACAGATGACTTCCCCGACATGAGGATGTAACTGGTCTTTAGTTCAGACATTTCCCCAGCTCACTCTGTATCTGGTTGAGATGGGGTGATGCAGGAGGGTTTTAACCTTAAATTCTTTTGAAGGGGTGAATTTATTCAAAGCTTATAAAGTATGAGTTGTGCCTTTCCTTCCTAAAGCCCCTTCAAAGGACTCACGATTAAATTCTTGTAGCTATACTTCATCTTTGGCCCAAATTTCCATCAGGGTACAGAGGTTTTATTTATCTCAGGAGTGTATTCTAGTTTTAAAAAAAAGTTATACCAAAGCAAAAAAATGAGTAGACGCCCCAGTCAAAATTCTCTGAACATACAGGCAACTCCAAATGTTCGAAGTGACTTATAAACAGTAAACAAACATGAGATCCTCCCCCTTGGGAGCTAGTGATCAAAACTAAACACCTGAAAATCACCGTTCTGCTCTCTGCTTCTATGTGACTGACTTTTAAAGATTCCACATGAAAGTGAGACCATGTCGTATTTTTTTGTTCTGTGTCTGGCTTATTTCACGTGGTGTAATATCCTCCAGGTTTGTGCTTGTATGGAAAATGGCAGGATTTCAATCTTTTTAGGGCTAAGTCATATTCCCGTGTGTGTACACCACATCTGCTTAATCCATTCATCCACTGATGGACATTTAGAGGTTGCTTCCACATCTTGGCTATTGTGACTAAAGCTGCAATGAACATGGGGGTGCAGATATCTCTTTGAGACACTAATTTCATTTCCTCTGGGTATATACCTAGCAGGGGAGATTGCTAGATCCTACAGAGGTAAGGAGGTGGGGGGAATGGGGAGATGTTGGTTGCAGGGTACAGAATCCCAGTTACGTAGGAGGAGTAAGTCCTAAGATCTAATGTACAGGGTGGTGACTGTAATTAATAGCACCATACTCAATACTGCAATTTGCCAAGAGACTAGATTTCAGGTGCTTTCATCATACACACACACACACACACACACACACACAATGGTAAACATGTGAGGAGACAGTGGGTTAATTAGCTTGACTGTAGTCATCATTTAACTTTGTGTACATATATTAAATCATGTTGGACACTCTAAATGCATGCAATTTTTATTAAAAAGTTCTCTCTGACACAATTTAAGCCAGATATGTTGTGGTTGTCCCTCCAAGAATTGCACTCTCAATTCAGAATGCACTAAGGTTGCCCTGTGGTAAAACCTCTGAAAATACTCCTGCCTTCTAAACAAATATTGCAGGGCAAAGGACATTCCATTCAAACGGTGAAAACTAACTGTGTCCGTCTTCAGAAGCCACTTCTGCACCTACTGAAGCTTGAGAAAGATGCAGAGTAGATACAATTTCATGGGGAATTGAATGTAGGTGGACAGAGAACTCACACTGGCTGCCTCACGGAGATGGCCGAACCCCCCCCCCCACCCCCATGGAAATATATGTTCACCTTTCCAAAAAGTAAACATGCTGCTTTATTGACATGAGGCTGTTCTGCTCGTAGTCAAGGACCACATTTCACTACAACATGTACTCTCTGGCGAGACAGATTAAGAAAACACACATTGAGGCATGTCTTTGTGTGGGGTTGATCTCTACGTATTTAGTTAACAGGCTGCTTATGCAAAAGATTTGTGGTATATAATTAAGCTACGGGGAAGAAACCAAAACAGCAAGATAACGTTTGTATTTCTTAAATATAGTCTCATTGTGAAATCATACTCCTTTTTAACTTTTTGGACTATCTTCAGGAAGTTGTTGATGTTACACCTGTAAGAAAAAAACATATATAATGAAGAGTAAAACATAAAGAAACTGAGAACAGAGAATTTGTCTGTGATACTCTTTTCTAAGCCAGCGATGTCAGAACTAAAATCTCACTGCCATCTAAATTTGATGAGTAATGCTGCCGATCTTTGTCTTAATTAAAAAAAAATCATAAATAATAATTATAGTCCAAATTTGTGAACTTAAAAAATCAGCAAGTTCATCATTATTGGCAGCACTAACTTTTTTTTTTTTTTTTAGTAAAGATATTAGATATTTAGATGCTCAGGAGTGTTTGGGGAATGCGCAGTTAGGTATCTTGGGTCATATGGAAACTTGAAAGGAGATTCTAGAAATTTTAATTTTCTTAATTTTTGCACCAAGTGCTAAGTGTCTAACTGATCTCTTGTGTGAAGAAGAGAAAGGCCGTGTTTGAAGTTCAGACATATTGTTCCCAGGTTCTGTTTATCTAGTACAGGATGCCTCAAAGGCAGATACATCCTTTGCCTCTGACAATGTTGCTCCATTTTTGAGAATTCTGCAGCACTTGAGGTGGCAACTGAATACCAAAGAAAAACAATCAGAAACTCTTTTCCCCACACTTTTATCTCCATTTCCATCTCCTCTGCATCTTTAAAACACACACACAACAGCAAACAAGAGAAGTCTGGAGGACCCATGTCCCCAGGAAAGGAGAGAGGAAGTGAGAGGAGGAACAGTACTAAGAGGTGCGGTTTCACAGCGTGCGGACCCTGAGGATGGAGGGAAGGTCTCCATGGTGCTCCGACTGCAGATGCTGGACCAGGCTCCCCTGTTGGGTGTGTGTGCAGCGAATCTGTGTGGCCTCTGAAGGGAATACTGGGCTACGTTTGTCATTGGGTCTCCTCTCCCTAGAGAGGTGACTTACAATTTCTTAAAGTGGTGCAGACCTGGGGCAGAAGCCTGAGGAGGTGGGCCCCTCCCCGGGCACGAACGCTCCTGTCCTGACCCCTGCCCATTGTCGGAGACCTTCCAGATCCATGTGGGGGTCATCTCCTCCCAGATGCTGCCCTATGAACCTGAGGCCATCTGGAATTCCACAGAATGTTTCCATCCCTGGACTGAAACATCCAGAGCACCCTTTTATGCCACAAAGATTTTACAGATGGCATTTGGCTAGGTTGCATCTGGTTTCCATTTCTTAAAAGTTAAGTATAGTTTTATCGCTGTAGATTTCATTTTCATATGACAATGGATTTAGCTTTCCTCAATGATGTTCTGCTGCAGATTTAAATTCCTTCTAAGAAGACATCTCTGGCTTCTGTGACTAAGCAAATCTTGCCTCTGGAGAGAGAATTTTAAAAAATCAAAACATACAACTGACATTTCCTTTTTTAAAAATGCTGTTTTCATTTTTTTCTCCTTAAATTAAACATTAGCTCATGAACATTGAGATTAAAATAGTTGTGGTTACCTAAAATTATTTCTAGGAGATTTCTCAGTCTTTTTCTTCCACTTCAAGAAAAGGATCTAAGAATATCCCCTGCTCCAGACAAGTATTGTGAATCAGGAACAAATCATAAATGCACAGCCTGTCTGATTTCTCCCCAGCTTCCCTGCCCCCCACACCGTGAGTTTCTGATCCACCTCCACACCTGTACGTGCATGTACTTGTGAGATATTATTGAGGATTGTTCAAAAGAGAAGACTATTTATTTATTTATTTATTTATTCTTTTTTGCGGTACGCGGGCCTCTCACTGTTGTGGCCTCTCCCGTTGCGGAGCACAGGCTCCGGACGCGCAGGCTCAGCGGCCATGGCTCACGGTCCCAGCCGCTCCGGGCATGTGGGATCTTCCCGGACCGGGGCACGAACTCGTGTCCCCCGCATCGGCAGGCGGACTCTCAACCACTGCGCCACCAGGGAAGCCCGGGAAGACTATTTAAATCATCGGGCATGAGCTATTATTTTACTTCTGCTGGAGCAGAAGTCATTTTCTGTAGCGGACACATCCAGAGTTGATTCCTACTCTTTATTGACATGCCCTTGTTTACGAGGAGGGCATCCTGATCAGAGTTCTCTCTGATCTGTGTGGTTCAAAAGAGGCTAGCTGGGTCCCCCGTCTGAGGGACTTCTGCCTTCTGATGGCTTTCTGATTGAGTGAAATTTTTGAGGGCATTTTTAGGACTCACCACAGCATACTTCAACATTTTAATTTTTACTGACAGCAGAAATTGTTATGATCAGTCATGGGTCTTACTCTTTATAAATTTGAATCAATGGTTTTAAAAAGCATGTATGGAACGCTAATAAAAGATCAACATATATTTAATTTAATCCCTACAGTGGCACCGAAGGGTAGATGATATTACTGTTCCCGTTAGAAAATCCAGACACGTGGAGTTTAGGAAGCTTGGCTGGGAGCCAGGCACCAACACCTTGGAAGTAGTCGTGCTGACTGATCCAAGACCCACTGGCTCCCCGCCACGCTGGCCTCTCAAGCAGTAGGCATCTTAGGGCTTCGGAACCGCACTCTTTGGGTGCTAAGATCTTACAGAGCAATCTGATCACTCTTCCATACATTTTATAGGAGATCCGTTAAAACGGGAAAATTAGAGATCTACCACTCTGTGGCTGTCGATGAATATTATTTATTTCTTTAAGCCGGTTGTCAATATTTGAATACAACAATTCTCTGGGAACCATAAGTGATTTTTGTGATTGATAAATGTCAGAAAGATTCTGAAGGGTCTCCTGGAGACTGAAGTGGGCATTGCTAGGACACGGCAGAAGGACTGCAAACTGTGGATTCGAGTTTCCTCGGTTTGAACCCCTACCCTGATGTTAGTTTGGTACGCTATTTGAGTCTCATTTCTCTTGTCTGTGAAAGGGATCTAATCACTTCTATCTTGACCTGTAACATCTATGAGATGTAGCTGCGTTCGGAAGGCTATGCACGTAGTGTGGCCAGCAGGGTCCTGGAATGAGCAGGCTCCCGGAAGCACTCTGAGATGGGGATTTTGGGGGTGAGCTTGCTCTCAAGAATCATATATGTGAGGGAGTGAAGAAGCAGGACTCGTCGAGGGAGAAGCTAGACTCTGATACAGCCGAGGCCTCGGTAGTAGCCCCGCCAGGAGCTGGGGCCCCACAGAGTCTCGTGAGTTGAGGCCAGGTGCCAGGCCTCTGCTACCTTCTTGGAACTGTCATCAGATCCAGCTGTCCCCAGGCAGCGACATGAACCTTGGGTGAGATGACTCCTGAGGGTCAGAGCTATTCCTGGGGAGGGACTCAGCTGCCCACACTCCTGGAGGATGGGGAATGGGTGTGTCCATCCCAAGGGGAGATCTGGCCAGCACAACACAGCACCCATCCCGCAGGTACTGCACGAGTGGGACTTAGTATCTTATTGTCAGTTACAATTGTCATTACCACATCAGAAACAGTGGCCGGCAGGCATGCTCCCAGCCAGAGTCATCTCAACTCATGGCAGCCCAGGAAACAGCCATCTCACTTTAGAACAAGCAATGCCTTAACCCAGCACCTTCATCATGGACACGTAAGAAGAAATAGAAGAAATGGAAATTCCCGGTGAACCTAGGAAGCATTTTCAGCTGTGTATCTGATACACTAATGTGCAACATAATAATAACTATTGGCACATTGTTCCTGAATATCACAACCTGAGGTTTGGATTTGGAAACAATTTTGGAAACAATTGACTTCTCATATTTGGAAACAGTTAATAGTTGTACTAAAATACAGAAAGACTTCAGACACTGTTTTTGAAATGATCAGTATTGAGAAGATAAAAATGAATGTGATAACCAAAGAAAATACAGTAATGAGATCATGATAAAGGGCTTTGCAAAGGGCTGCATCCTGCAGAGTATAATAATACCTTTGGCACAGATATATATGTATCTAGAACCTTGTAGCTCATAATCATCACTCCAACTGCTCAACAGGGAAAGGATGTCAAACTCAGGTATGTTGTCTAAATGATTTCAGGACGTACAGGAGATGGATCAGAAGGTCTAGGAGAAGAAGACATAGCTGGTGCTAATCAAGTCCCCACAGCCTCACAGAAAACAGTCTTGATACATGAAAGCCCCCAAAGTTTTCTGACTTGGTTAGTAAGATGAGCCAGTTAGAGCCAGCCTGGATTTTCGAAGCTGTGAAGGACGATGTACAAACAAAGCTGATGAGCCAGTGTGTTTTGAACTGTTTGACCATGGTCTTAAGCCTCCAGATTTAACTCATCTTAGAAGACATCCCATCAACAGCTCAAAGCACTGATCTTCAGAGAAGTGTGGAATGAAGTATTCACATAAATAATGAGACTCTGAACATTCTGCCTTTGGCAGCAAACTGGGGAATCAATTTTAGAAAAAATACAGAGATCAAATAAGCCCACCAGCCCCCACCAGAGGCTTTGGCGAGGGCACGGGCATTGATCCAGACAGTAGTGCTTGCTCTGCCCATTGCTGGCCCATGACCCGTGTTTCTCGCTGCATTTACACAAGCACACGGAGTTCTCAGACCAGTAGAATCACCCCCTCCTGTCTGGACCAGCTGGCCCATTTGGTTCAATAGGTCACTGATGGCAGCGAGGTGACCCAGGAGTTTTCAAGCCGCAGATTCTTTTGAGTGGACCTCAGAACTCTGCTCCCTGTGTATCAGAAATGCCATTTACTCACTTGAAACCACGTGGGCTGTGTATCAGTAAGAGGAGAATTTTTTCTCGTTGTTTTGAGTGCTGAGTGATTGGACATAACGTTAGTACCCACTACAGTCTTAAGCTGAACTATTCAAAGACAAAATTACACAATTTGCTTTTTCTTTCTCTGATTTTTTTCTCACTATTTTGCGAGATCAAACACAACTAAAAATAGTGTTCATCCTTCTGGCCCATTTTTTACCGATTTCATTAATCCTAATGGCCTCTTTGCTTTTCACCATAATCTTCGGCTTCTGGAAAGCTAAGCTGCTATTGCCTAGGTCTGTAAGAACGTAAGTGACATAGAGAAGACTAAGGATGAAGGACATTCTGATCAGGGCATGTGATCCAGGAGCCCCATGCAATGGTAAGTGCTGGTCCTTGCAAGGATCCCGTTGCTTTGAAGACAGAAGAGGCAACTATGTTAGATCCTAGGTCTTAACCTTTCCTTTAGGCTCTGACAGAAAGGAGCTCAGTACCATTTCATGTTCTTGAAGTGTAGGAACATGACGATAAATGCCTGGATTCTCCGGGGAATAAGAGAATTGTGTGGGGATGTATCAACATGACTGCATGCCTGGCGCTAGAAGCTTCTAGAAATGCATCTCTTGACCTGATTTCCATAAAACTACTCAGAAGGGCCACAGGAAGGTATTCATTGTTTTGCAATAGCATGATTTCATGACCAATCATGTTTGTAAAATCCGGCACCCATATCTGATGAACTTTTTTTTCCTATTCATTTATTGATTGATTGATTTATGAATGACTGGCTTCTTTTTTAATTAAAAATTTTTTAATACAATTTTAAAGGTTACTTTCCACTTATAGTTATTAGAAAATATTAGCTATATTCCCCGTGCTGTACAATACATCCCTGTAGCCTATCTTATACCCAATAGTTTGTTCCTCCCTTTCTTTCCCCACCCCTATGTCACCTCCCCTCCCCCCAGATGGAAACCAGTAGTTTGCTCTCTATTAAAGTAATAGTCAAATCTTAATGGCAAACACTACATTTCCTAAATTAAGGAACAAAGATCATCACGATTAATATTTCAAGTTACTTTATCCTTAGCCAACACAATGCAAAGAAAAGCAAATAAATAAGATGATTGGAAAGGTCACAGAGTTGCACTGGCTTCCATATGAAATTTGCAAAGCTAGTACATTTTGACCACGACTTCAGTCCACTCTGTTTTCCTTGCCATCGTACTTCCCTCATGTTTACTAGTAAGTGGTCACCTGCATTTTGAGGATCTGCTGAGTGGAAGTCCCACTGGAGACACCATCATTGGTATATGATGTGGGGCTTGTCACTTCTGTGAACCCTGTGTGGGAGGGGCTCGTGGATCCCCTTTCCCCTCACGGTGCCCATTCACTGACACAGAGCACAGGGTTGTAGGACCAGAGGGCATATTGCTATGGAAATATGCTCTTTGGTGCCCAGCATCAAAACCAAGAGCAGAGAAATAGAAACTAATTTGATGTCAACAGAGCCAAGAGCTAGAATATGGAAAATCCTTCAAAACTAGGGAGATCACGTATGAATAAAACTTGATCTTTTCCAAATTTGAGAACTGTCCTAATAATTTACATGGCATCACGAGCAGCAAATTATGAAGAAGAAAGAAACTTTCACACCTACCGATAATAAGCAATTTCTGATCAGCTTTGCTGGAGGAAAGACTATATTATCTATTTTCTGTAGAGAAAAATGTGTATAATTCATCAGCACATGAAGAAATGATCAAAGAACATTTAACTAAAAAGGTATGAGAAGTAGAATTGGAAACATGTGTCAGGTAGTCCTTTAATAAAAATAATAGGTTGGTTTTCTGGAGTTTGGGGACATTTTTTAGTATTAATCAACTTAAAAAATTAAATTTGCTGTGATTTCTTTACTTATCCTAAATATTCCCTTTCATACCCAACTTTGTATTCATAATTTTGAATTCTTTCAGGTGGTTCAGTATCTTCAGTTAAATGTTCACTGTTATCACCTCTCAGTCCTTGTCCCAAGTAAAAACACTATTTCTCTATTTTGGAAACTTGGCATCTGAGTGAGCAGAGCAGTGGCCCTAGTGAAGTCTGACCCACTTAACCACTAGGACCTCTGAGGTCAACTCCAATGTGAGCTGCCCTCTGGGGCCTCCCTGGGAACATCTGTCAATAGCTGAAGTCCTCAGACTTCTCCAAACTTCCCTAACATGTTTGAAATCACTTACACCTGCTACCAGAGGAGGATCAGTCAAGAATCTGGCATCAAATGGATTTTTGGTCTGTCCTGTACTCTCCAGGTGCACCAAGACCAGAGCATCCCTCCTTCCCCTCCCTGGGGATTGCATTGATCCACCAATCAATCCTCTTTTGGTTTAGAGCCAACTAGTTTTTTTTTTTTTTCAGGATTAGAACCATGATCCTTTATTTATTTCATAGTTTCTATAAAAATGTTTTTTTTAAAGTCTTATTGAAGTATAGTTGACTTACAATATTGTGTTAATTTCTGCTGTACAAAAGTATTCTTTTTCATATTCTTTTTAAAATTTATTTTAATTAATTAATTTACTTTTGGCTGCATTGGGTCTTCATTACTGTGTGCAGGCTTTCTCTAGTTGTGGCGAGCGGGGGCTACTCTTGGTTGAGGTGCGTGGGTTTCTCATTGCAGTGGCTTCTTGTGTTGTGGAGCATGGGCTCTAAGCACACAGGCTTCAGTAGTCGTGGCATGCAGGCTCAGTAGTTGCGGCTCACGGGCTCTAGAGTGCAGGCTCAGTAGTTGTGGCACGTGGGTTCAGTAGTTGTGGCTCGTGGGCTCTAGAGCGCAGGCTCAGTAGTTGTGGTGCACAAGCTTAGTTGTTCCGTGGCATATGGGATCTTCCCAGACCAGGGCTTGAACCTGTGTCCCCTGCATTGGCAGGCAGATTCTTAACCACTGTGCCACCAGGGAAGCCCCTGGCAGAGGGATTCTTAACCACTGCACCACCAGGGAAGTCCCATTTTTTTCATATTCTTTTCCATATGGCTTATCACAGGATATTGAATATCGTTCCCTGTGCTATACAGTAGGACCTTGTTGTTATCCATCCTATATATACTAGTTTGCATCTGCTAATCCCAAACTCCTAATCTTTCTTCCCTCCCCCACTCCCCCTCCCTGCTTCTTGGCAGCCAGAAATCTGTTCTCTAGGTCTGTGAGTCTGTTTCTATCTTGTAGATAACTTCATTTGTATCATATTTTAGATTCCACACAAAAATGATATCATATGATATTTATCTTTCTCTGATTTACTTCACTTAGTATGATAATCTCTAGGTCCATCCATGTTGCTGCAAATTAGAGCCAATCAGTTTTGAACCTTCCTCCAGGAAGTCTAATTCTGCCTACATTTCTTCATCTTTGCCCAGATCCCAATACAGAGTCTAGAGCAGGGCTACTACGGCTGTGATGTGTGGACCAGTGGTCATCGGCAGAGTCTGTGAAACTGGTCTATGATGCACTAAGCACAGCAGTAGAGACTTAGCTTTCAAAAAGTTTTATACTCCTTTCACAGAGTGACCGTTTGTCACCGACTCTAATAATAAAAAGTTTGGCTTGCATTTTGTATGCTTTATTGTAATTTCATTTTTCTAGTCATTCATTTTTATTGTGATTTAGAAAATTACCAGACCAAGAATGTTTAGCACAAGTAAGCAATCAAATAAAATCTGAGTTTGTCCTTTGCCATATGGTTGGAGCATAACTGGGACAGAACATCCCTCAGTCTGAGAAACCATGTGTGTTAAACAGCCTTCGATAATTTGAGTTTGCCACTTTATGTTACCTGGGGCTTTAAACCACGGGGATCAGTGCTCCCTGTGGGCCCATTTGTGACCTCAGGGACTGGGTGTGTGTATTTTGCTCGGCCTCGGCTCTTTCTGCCTGACACTTGGCCAGTGTTCCTTAAATCGTTTGCATGAAAGAATGATGAGTCAAGTTCATAGTGCATTCAGCATGTGGAGAGTTGACAGAGATGAGGCAGCTTCTGCAGTGTAGGGTCAAGTATGAGAGTTATTCTACCTGCTTGGTCCATCCCTGGTTTTATCTCCTCTCTCTTGTTTCTCCTGTTTCTCAACAGCAAAAACAACAATGGCTGGCTGTTCTCCACAGACTAGTCCACATCTCTAGTTTTATATATGTTTTATGTGAGGTCTGTCCTGGCTATAAGTGTTTGCAGGTAAAGCTCTGACTTTATGCATGTATACATATTAAGTACCAACTGTATACATGAATATACATTAAGCACTGCTGGTTATATACATAGATTAACACCAACTGTATACGTGCATAAATACTAAGCACTGACTGTGTGCGTGTATAAACCAACTGTATACATTCCATCCTGTGCTCTCTGTAGAGGTTGACCGGAAACGCACTTCCTTTTTGATATGTTTCCTTCATCTGCCTTCTCATGGGGCCCCAGTGACGTGCCTGGAATATTGCATCTTTCTTTCATTTTTCACATTGCAACTGCAAGGGTGTGTGTTGGCACCTATTACAGTGGATAAATTAACTGAAAAAAAGATAGCACTTCAAAAATGTTCATGGCCTGCCTTAAGTTAGCAGATTTCAACAGTGCTGATCATGGAATGTACCAGGTCCTTTAACCTTGGTGGTTGAAGCCCATCTGAAGTTATTTTCAACAATGAAACCAAGAAGAGAGCCGTGGCAATGTTTCAAATCACATATTCCAAAACACATCCACTCCAATACTGAATGTATACAATTACATGATGGTAGGGTGTCCCTTGCATTCTGGAGATGCCTGCTTCAATGACTACTTCAGTCCTTTAGACACTGTGTTACCCAAGGCTGAACTACAGTGGGGAATGACTATCAACACATTGAATAACCATGATCTGATATTATTTTATGTTTGTTTGCTCTAAGAGAGAGTTTCTATGCTTAGGTAAGCTACTGAAGATTGTCAGCAAGTGATGATGAGGGTGAATGTTTCAAAAAACGTTTGGAATTCCCTCCTGTCATGAGGCTTTTACAGCAGGAGTCAGATGTAGTCAGGGACTTGGAGGGTGGGTGATGTGTTAGATGGCAGTGGTCTCTCTAGGACCGAGATTGATCACTGATGTTGTGTGCAATGCCAGCTCATGGGGAAATGGAAAGTAGACAGACCCTTAGCTGGTTTTCTTACTGTTTTTAATTCCCGAGAGACACTACGGCCCTTACTGCCTGTACCCAGGTCACATTGCTCCCTCCACCCTCTGCATCCTTGGTCCACCCCTGACATCCAGACATTTGGCCTACAAGTATGAGCATGAAATTAGCTTCCAAGCTTTGTGATGCTTGTTGGTGGTTTTATAAGCTAGAAAAAAACATCAGCTTGCCCTTAATTTGGAATTTTGTGTCAGATCTTGACTAAGGTTAAAAGGTTCAAGTGAATTTTATGTCTTCCCATTATTTCTTTAAGGTGAAGAGATAATATTTTCAGCACTTTCCTAATGATCAACTGAATGTGACACATTTATGCGTGGCACGTCTTGCTTCTGGACTTACTTAATATGACTTTGATCCCAAGAATGGTTTTATTACCATCCATCTAGGATTCCATGTCTTCTGTCGTTTGCTTGGCTGTGGAAGAAGAATGTAAATGGTAAATTGAAGATTTTTTTAAAAGGTTTGGTCAATAAATATTCAACATTTGATTGTGGCTATGACTTTGTTTGAAAATTTTAAGTTTATGTTGGAAGAATATGGCTGTTCTCGGCTTTAACACTTTTTCGCCTGGGTCATCACAAAAGGACATTACCAGTATTTTAATGACAATGATTTTTGTTAGTAACAAATTCAAACACAAATAGTCCCTTTTGACCCTCTGGAGTCTACTGGACACCATGCTGAGCTTTCTGAACCTCCCACATATGCAGGAGCCCTACAGGGCCTCCCACAGGGTGACGTAAAACTCACCACTTCCTCAGTGGGGAATGTAGATTTCACCTCAGGCTTCATTTCAGTAAATGACTGGTTTGATTTTCATGGAACACAATACAAACTGCAGGTCAGGACACACAAAAGCCCCTCCAACCCCATATGAATATTTGTTACCTGGAAATAAAATAAAAAGTCAATGAGGAAGCCTTCCTGGAGAAATTGGGTCCAGCTGTGCCAGGTGATGGAATCAGGGACTTACCACCCATGTGGCCCCCAAGGGGAGATGTGGGAGTGAGTCTAAATAGGCCGTATTCCAGGCATCTGAGTCGGCCCCATCATAGAAAATGATTAATGGAAATAAACTAATTTGGACAAGTCTGAAATAGCTGATCAAAGAAAATAAAAAAAGATCTCTAAACTATGTGCTTTTTCATCCTAGAATATAGAAGGCCATTAAGTTATAGTGGAAAAAGCCAAACCTTTTTATTTTTTTAACTTAATTTGAATTTTTAAAAAATTTTTTAGTTTTTAGAAAGACTAGACAATATGTTTGCTACTTGTCACCACTTTCAGGTGTAGTTTTGCTCCGTTGTGAATCTCAGCCCACTCTGATATTAGAAGAGAGGGAGTTGGAAGTAGGTGGAGATGCTAAGACCAATCAGTATTCCCAAATGACTAAATGTCTCTTTCAAATGAGATTTTATACAGTGTGGAAATGTGGTTTGCTTAAAGCTCAAGTTATGCTAAGAAAAAGGCACAGAGAAAATCAGAGATAAGCAAACCCACTTCCTCTGGATACCGTGTAAATTACAAGCCCTCACTGCGCTCCAGCCCACCCATCCCATGTGCCAGGAGTGCCGAATCCCAGGGACCGTGTTTGCAAACTTTCCTGGAACTTTCACTTTTGGTGGCTTGTTGCATAATGGATAATGAAAGGGAAATTTCCAAAAGATCAGTACAAGCATTTTCTATTTCAGTGAAAGGAAGAAAGCCCTGTCTAGAAAGTTTCATTTACTTTTTTCTTTATGAAAAGCAACACAAAACAAAACAGAATTAAAACAAAACCAAACTCATGGAAAGAACTGTCAGATATACTGGGGCAAAACCTTAAGTCCCAATCCCTCCTTTAGTAAATCAAGAAAAAAAAAGAAAGAGAATCCATGGAAACAAAATATTAATAAAGCAATCTGCATAATCATTCCGCTAGCAGATTACAGCTTGGGGTTAGCAATATGTATGATGTCTGTTTTGTTTCTCAAAAACAAGGAAATCTTATTATGTTAAAAAAATTTCCGGTTGCTCTAGTTCTAAGAAATCAAATAGCATTGACTAAATACATTCTGTATGACTCACAGATATAGAAAACAAACTTGTGGTTACCAAAGGGGAGATGGAAGGGGAGAGGACAAAATAGGGGTACAGAATTAACAGGTACAAACTACTGTGTATAAAATAGGTAAGCAACAAAGACATACTGTATAGCACAGGGAAGTATAGCCATTATCTTGTAATAACCTATAACAGAGTATAATCTGCAAAAATGCTGTACGCCTGAAACTAACATAATATTGTAAATCAGCTATACTTCAATACAAAATACATTCTGTATTATTTATAAAGATGTAAGTTAAAATAGAAAAAAAAACTCTTTCAAGTATGATGTCAATTTTGAATCTTATTTATCATTTAATTCTCAGGTTCTAAAATGTGGCCATTATTTTAAAGAACTCATGTCAGAGTTTTCAGACCACAAATATATTTATTTGTGTAGTTATATCAGGTAATTCTTATCAAAATATATTCAAGTCATTACTGAGGGCTAGTTAGCTAGCTAGAAAGATGGACAGGAATGTTATGTGTTGAGAAAAACATCTTAGAAAGCTGCATATGGATTTGGGCGTGGTAATCCTAGTTCATTTTCTTTGAAACTGGCTGCCTTAGTATCTAAGGGAATCAGGACATGGTTCTTCCATTTTATGATAAAACTAATTAAATGTAATCTTTCTTATCTAGTTATAAAAGTCACAGATTTCTACAGCTAAAAGTCATTTCACTGTAAGCCCCTCCATTTTCGGTTAACAGAGATGCTTATCAAGGCAGTGCTGGGTGTTCAGAGCTGGTACCCGAATAATTACATCAGCCTTGATTTAGGTTCTGCTAATGAGCACACTTTTCACTCATATCATCTAAGTTACTTTACAAAGCAAGTCTGATTTAGAAAAAGGACTCCCAGGCATCCTTTTGAACACTAGCATTATTTCTGAATAGGAAAACTTCTCATTGAATTTTTTTTTCACTTGTAATTTGCTTACTGACCTGTATATCCCAGTGACTTTTCAGTTGTTTGTGCTTATTTAGCCCACATTTTGGGGGAAGGTTTATTTGCCTAAAATGATACTTCTCCAGAGAAATGTCTAGGGACCATCATCTAACAGTTTTTAATGAGACACAGTGTGGCAGAATGAGATTGGAGAAGGTTCTGTTAGCGGGGGTGATAGGAAACCGTGGAGGTGGCTGAGGATAAGTCATGTGAAGAGGTCAGGGAACTGACCTCACCAAGCTGGTTGTCGTGCAAAGAGAAGACAACATCACTTTCAGCTGGAGGGATGTTGAAATTGGGATATGTTATGCGGTGGTACAATATCTTTTGAGATATGAACTAGTGATTTTTTCATTTGTGCCCTCACTCTTCCTCATGCAAGACCAAGACCATTGACCCCATTGGGTCAATTGACCCCATTGACCCCAAGCCCGTGTCCATTGACCCCATTGAGAAATGAGAATAGTAGGGACACAAACACTGATAAAAGTCTTGAATTGCATTGACTTTTGTTTCCCAAGGCCTAAACACCAGAAGTCCACTGTGCCAGGTGCCCCAGAGTTTCCCAGAGAGAGGACTGCTCAGAGAGCCTAGAGGAAGGGGTTAGAAGGGCTGCCCGTGGGCTGGGGGAGGGCGAGGGGGCCTGGCCTGGATGGCTGGTACGAGTGTCTCCTGCTATGGACTCGTTCAGTAGACCAGCCAGCCAGCCACTTGTTTCCCTCGAAGCATCAGCTGTGATCCTGGGAGCTCTTACCAGAACACGTTGGATGGATCTTGGGTTCCAGAGCCCACGGAAAGTTTCCATGTGGATAAGGTAACTAGATGATTGTTCACTGCATGGAATCCAATCAATTTTTCTTTTCCAACCCACACAAAAGAAGAACTTGCATGAAGAGTAAAAAGTATTCATGGACACTTTTGAATTACTTAAAGCATATTCCAAGATATTTTATTTCCCCCAATTCTCACACCCCATTTTTCTTTGCTTTAGTACCTCTTCCAAGCTTCACAGCCTTTCTTAGAGGAAAACCATGGAGACACCTGATGTAACCCTCCAGGTGTTTTTCGTCTCATGCTTTGATGATCTTTCAGGAGAATAGCTTCTCATTTATCAGAAGGAAGGCAGGTCAGCCCTCCTGAGGGGCTGTCATGCTGCTGGAGGTCTCAGAAGCTCTCTCCATCCCACCTGCTCAGTCTCAGACAGAGAGGACGACCACGTTTGGTGCGCGTGGCTTGTGGAAGGGCTCGGGGTGTGACCTGGATGATTCCTGTGATGATTCTTTCTCAGTAACAAGTCACAATGGGGGGGATACTTTCACTTCTTGCCTACTGCAGCTTGACTTGCATTTGCTGAAATAACCTCTGAAATGTACTCTGGCAGTTTTTCAGCCTGGTCCCTGAATTAGATCTCTGATGAAAGCTTATCTTTACCCTTTGGCTTCTTTCATTACTCTGCATCTATATATGACCACCTGGCTTCCCCCACGAACCTCTCCTCTCTTCCAAGTCTTTCCCTCAGTGGTTCCACCTACTCTCATGGACTTGACCATCTCCTATATCATTATATCCAGCCTAATCTCTTTCTTGAGTTTTTACTCCTTATCAGACATATCAACTTGGGCATGAAACCATTACTTCAAACAACCTTTGCCTAATAGGAGACTAGACATCACTGTCTCTCTAAGCCAGTACTTTCTCCTGAAACATGGATGAGTAGAATGATGGATGGATGGTTGGATGGATGAGTAGATGGATAGTTAGATGGATGGATGGGTGGATGGATGGATGGATGGACAAACAGAATGATGGATGGATGATGGATAGATAGAGATATCATGCCTTCATCTTCTTTTCTACATATTACATTTAGCACTTAGGCTTGCTGGGGGTTTCTCTTCCTATGACGCCACAGGAAAGTGCTCTCCCTAGGCCAACAATGTTCTCCATGTTGCTAAATCCAATGTTCACTTCTCTGGACTTATTTTATTTAAACTTTCAGGAGCACTTGACACAGTTGACCATATATTTCCATTTTTATTTCCTAATTTTTCTACTACTTTATTGGCTACTTCTTCTTAGTCTATTTTGCTGGCTCTGCCTTATCTTCTCAAACGCCAGATGTCAGGAAGATAGATTCTTGATCCCCTTTTCTTCATCCTCATTCAGATGTACAGCTCTGAAAAGCATCATTCTGCAAGGAAATTGTTGTTTTTTTTAGTTAAGACTTCTCTCATGAGCTCCAGACTCCCGAATCTGCCACATACTTGAAGTATTTGCTGGGTTAAGATACTGTGCAAGTTTAGTTTGGGCAAAAGAGAAACATTCAAGCAAATAAGTAAGTAAATAAACAGAAAAGCAGCACTCCTCTAGTGCTCTCTCCCCCAGTGAACAGCCCCACCATTGCTCTAGTGTTAAACTCCAGACTTACAACTATTCTTAATTCCTCACTTCCCTTTATTCTCCATGTCTGGTTGATTACCATTTCCTGTTGATTCTACCAAATCTTCCCACGTGGTCATGGAGGGTGATGGTTGTGAATAGTGGGATCAAATACACAAAAGAGGATGAAACTGCACACAGCACAGGATAAATCCACATCTCTGTTCTACTGACTTGTTTGTCTGGGACATTTTCTTCTCCTCTTGTCTGCCCATAATTCTTAGGCTTTTGCTGATGGGTATTTAAAGCCCATGGCAAACGTATGGAGTTTCCTGAGGCTCGTGGTCCCACCCCAGCTTCTTCCTACTATATAACCTGCCATTATCAGGCAGGTGTGGCTCAGAGAGGTTATAAGCTTTAGAATTAGTTTTCCTGAAGAAGTCAAGAAAATCAGCTGCTTGACCCAATCCTTTGAGTCTTCTGTTAATTGTCTTTGCTTGCATTCTATCTGTGTTTGCTAAGCCAACCCCAAATCTTTTTTTGGAAGCAGACATGGTACAGATGTCTGTACCATGTAATAAGAAGATATTTGAGGCCTTTTTATTAGGCTTTAATTGTAATTTTTTTCTACCGAAAACAATGTTCTACCTAAAGTAATGTTCCACACAAAATGTCCTCCTGAAAATTTGCAAGTACTTTCCAGTGACCATCATAGCACAAGATGTACTTTCAAAAAGAAATGAAAAGTGAGGATAGATTCTTTAGCAATTTTACATAGATGTGTTTTGCAATGAGCAGTGGCCTGCCCTTCATCATGCATCTTTCAAGGAAGTGGTTTTGTTAAAGTCATCTCAGAAAAAAAACACAAAACAAAAAAACCCCAAAACTCTTGCTCTAAATAATTACCAGCATTTTTGTGGTAAAAAATGGAAACTAGAAATATTTTAATGACTGTCTTTGGGTAATATTATCATTTTCTTTGTGCTATTATGGGAAACATATGAATTATTTATATTTAGCTTAAAATGGAGACTCCTGTCCCCAGACCATAGTCACCATTTACGATACACATTTTTTTCTGTACAAAGCTCATTTTAATAGGGAGATTATAAGGCTATAAACACTGGTTTTCTTTAATTACTATCCTATATTTTGAATGAGTTCCTATTAGGAAGAAACCTCTTTTCTGTCTGTTAAAATATTTACAACCATTGATTAAACTGAAACCATTAAGTGTGGGGAAATAATAATAGTTTGAATTTTAGTCTCAAGAAAAAAGAACAAAAGATGCACCTACTGTAGCTAGTTGTGGGCCAGGTGGGTTTTAGAATTCCATTTCCTTTCGGCTTTCCTAATTCCAGTTTTTTATTTTTGTTTAAGTGAACATTAGGCAGCCGATTATGCTGAGATGTTTAGTTTGGATGGTGGATTTCGAGCCTTCTGTATGGGGGTGATGTCCTTTTCTAATCTAGTTAACGGCAGGGAGAGACCCTGGGGAAGTGCTCTGGCTGCAGGGGTCCTGGGTTGAGTGCATCTCTGACACGCAAGCCTTGTGGTCAGCACCAGAGAACAACAGGAGGGGGGCCAGGAACTGATGGATGTACACATGGAGGTCAGTTTAGTGTTTCAAGGAAATTCTGCCTAGGAAACCAGAAGCAGCTAAATTAATCCTCAAGAACCACAGCAGTTAGAAACTGTTCTTGCCTGGTTGCAGAGTTGGTTTACTTCTCCCTCAGCTTCCAAGGTTTAGAAAAGAGTCAACGGCTGGCAGAAGCCTCTTGTCAACTTGTCCATGAACTGACCAGTGATGGACAGGAAAGTGCTAAGCAGGGAACAGTGGTGACTGAAAAACAGCTACTGCAACATGTTGTTGTCTCTATGTCCCAGAACCTGGAGTTGGGAGGAACTGATGTTGCAAGAGGTGGATGGTCAGCAGGCTGGAGGTCCACCTGGATAGGAGCTTGGGGTGGGCCTCCTGCCCTGAACCAGCCTCTCTTCTAGTGCCACCAGCTGACCTCCTTCAGATGATTTAGAAAAGGAAATATCTGTTCTTTTTCTTTATATATTTACCTTAATGATCTGTTCTAGCTGTCTGAGATTCTGATATTAATACATTTGCTCCTCTTGACAATGGCTTTCGAGTTAGTATTTTTAGGGACAAAATCTCTCTAATACAAATAAAAACTAACCAGGTTTCTATCAAAGCACTCTCTGATGTTGGAAGTCTAATGCGTTGCTAGGGAACCTGTGTCCCGTCTCTGGGATCTGGCCATGAAGCAAATCCGAAAGAGCCTCTAATTCATGGGGGATGAACCACAGAGCCTGCTTTCCCTTTTTCTTTCCTTTTTAAAAACTTTTTCTTTTTTGACCCAGAGGAAGAAGAATCACTTTCTATATACCCCAGTTATACTTTTTTTTTTCTGAATCAGTATTTCTTTAAGTTTTACTTATGGGATTTTAGTGAGGTGGGTTGGTGAGAACAGTTAAAGGGTTACTTACAAACACTATAAAAATGTGTAGAATTTAGTTCATAGCCATCGATAAGATGCTCTGATATAGACACAGCCACAGGACATGAGCAGATCATTCAAAAGCAAGGAAATACAACTAGTCAGCCAACATGCAGAAACTGTTCAGAGTTGTTGACTTAGGGTTCTCCAGAGAAACAGAACCAAGGTGTGTGGATGTGTGTGTGTTTGTGTGTGTGTGTGTGTGTGTGTGTGTGTTTGCATATTTATATTAGATAAACAGGCATATAGACAGATAGATCATTGATAGATTTATTATAAGGAATCAGTTCATGTGATTATGGAGGCTGGCAAATCCTACGATCTACAGGGTGAGTCTCTAAGCTGCTGACCCAGGAGGGCTGATGGTGTAGTTCCTGTTCAAAGGCCCTCAGGCTCCAGACCCAAGGAGAGTTGAGGTTTCAGTTCAAGTCTGAAGGCAGGAAGCAGCCAATGTCCCAGTTCAAAGGCTGTCAGGCAGGAGGAATTCCCTCTCACTCAGAGGAGGGTCAGCTTTTTGTTCTGTTCAACTGATCAGATGAGGCCCATCCACATTAGGAAGGGCAATCTGCTTGGCTCTGTCTACTGATTCACATATTAAAATTATCCAAAAACACCCTCACAGAAACACCTGGAATCATGCCTGACCTAATATCCAGGCACCCTGTGGCCCAGTCAAGTTGACACATCAAATTAACCATAATGATTGCTCAAAAGACTCATATTAAAAAGTAATGGTAATTTTTTAACCTTTAAACTTTACAATTTGAAAATGAGTGCTCAGATATATTGCTGGTGGGAGCCTTATTTACTTGAGAAAGCAAATTGACAAGAATCTTAAATCTTCATAGCCTTTGATTCGGAATTCTTATGTTGGGGAATCTTTCTAAGATAATACTCTCAACCCATGTAGAAAAATTAGATGTATACCAAAATCTTTATCACGCTGTATTTATAATAGTAATAAAAATAAAGGGAATGATCTAAGTTGTCAACTATATAAAAATGAATGATTACAGCTCGACACATCTAGACAATAAAATAGCAAAGTTCCATTAAAACATGAAGTCTCAAACAATGTGAAATGTGCTCATGTAGGTAAAAAAGCACAGTATTTTAATTACTATGTAGAATATGTATAAAAAAGACTAAAAAGAAATATGCCCCAAATATTAGCAAGCAGTTATTTGGTGCTAGTAAACCTATAGATGTCCACTCTTTTGTCTTTCATACGTTTTTATTAAAAACAAAGAACTTAATTTGATGAGTCAGCTCAGTTCAACTTCTTGTTTCTTGTTTTACTACTTAAGTAATATAAACAGTGTAAATCATGCTTTAAATTTAGAGAATGCTACATTGATGGGATTTTAAAAATCCTTTGCAGAATTTAGTTTAACTGGACCAAAACCGTTATTTTCTGATTATTTCATTTGGCAATGTTTTAGGACCATTTTTGTAAATGAGGTACTGTACTAGGGAACTTGTACACCAAAGATGAAACAGTTCTATAGATCTTTGCTTTGTATTGGGCCTTTACACATAAATGTATGCCAGAATATAAGGCTTTTATTAGGAGCATAGGGTAACAAACACACATTATTCAAAACGTTTACTTGTCCAAATAAGGAATACAACAATAGATTTTGCAAACTAAAAAAATTATGTTGCAAATGTTAAATCAATTTTTTCTTGTTCTTAGCTTAGCTTTAATATTCTCCTGGCCATAATCTTATTAAAATAGCAATACTTGGTAACACAAGTTACTTCTTTCTAACTCTGGCAGACTATCCTCCAGAGGAGATAGAGCAATGAATCTGTAATGAATGAAAAGGCTCTGACAAGGCAAAAGTCCATCTACTTGGGAGAGAAAAAAGAATTAGAAAAGCTAGTCCTAGAATCAAAGTTATTCTCCTTCACAAATATATGCTGAATTTAGTTCTATGATTTTTTAGACCCAGTTCTCCACACTGCTGCCTTTGACAAATACTGGATCAATGCTGGGCCCCCATCTGGGTGGTGTCCATCTGTGGTCACGGCTGCCATGATACAGACCCACTGTTGGGGTGTTTCCATCTTCTCTCCACTTAAAGCATCGTCCACAAAGTGACAAGATCAGCCTGTGGAGGCAAGTGAGATATGAGAAGACTAGAACATAGAATAATAACAGTAATGATAACAGTTACTCCACGTAACTCATTTTGAGCCCAAGATTAACACATGAACCCCAAGCCTGGACCACATTCATGTTGGAAGCTGTTATCTTAAGCAGCTCTACCCACTTCCTTTTCTGTCTTCTTTTAGACACAGCTGCCTTTTCTTTTCTTTTTTTCCCCTAGTCATGCAGTATTTATTCACATTTCAAGCTTGATACCTACTGACTTGTGGTCACATAATAAGCCTCAGTAAGTTAATAAAGTCAAAGTCACTTCCTTATTCTGATAAGTTTCACATGACACGCATTTCCACGAGAACGTCTTCAATGCCTCAGAATCCATCTGTGTGTGTGTGTGTGTGTGTGTCTGCGTGTGTCTGTGTGTGTTGTGGGTATGGGGTTTCACTTTGGGGAGATGAGGAATTTCTGGAGATGAATGGTGGTGATGGTTCCACAACATGTGAATGTATTTAACACTATTGAAATGAACACTTAAAAATCGTTAAAATGGTAAATTTTACGATGTATATTTTACCAAAACAAAAATGTAAAAAAAAAAAAGTAGTGTATTTTAACTTTCAATAACCTTTTGAAACCTAGAAATCTGTAGCACATACATATATATTTCTATAAATTTGTATATATGTCTTCAGCAGTTTTTTTACAAAACGGCATTCATGCTTTCATTCTGCCTTGAACAACCGTCTGTGCTTTATTATAAGCTCCAGCAGATGCAACATTGTAAAGGGTACAGGTGAGACTGTCCCTACCTCTCGCTAAGGATATTTTTAGACACGATTGCTTTTTAGACACAGAGGCTGCCTGAGTTCCAGAGATTCCTGTGACCCATTCTGGGCTCTCAGAGATCCTGGGCAGAAACCATGGAAGTCTGCACGTCCATGGCAGCCTCTTCAAGCTCAAAAGTTATATTAAACACTCCTGCAAACACTGACTGCTCCATGATATATCATGTCGATTACAGGATAAAACTAATGTTTTCATTTAACAATTGAATTAAAGCCAAGCTCCCTAAATACACACCAACTTTCTGCCTTTGGTTTCATATGTCTTGAGCATGTTCCAAGAACCTCTGAGGCCAGTGTGTCTCAGTTCATGAAGGGGTGTCCTACATGGATTTTGAGGGTCTAGATTCTAGAACATCCTCTTTCATTTGTAGGAAACAGTAACATCAGTGACAAAAATCTCCTTGGGGCAGGTCTCCTGCTGCAGCTATCTTCATATGAATACCTTTAAGGGAATTTTAAAACTGTGACAGAAAAGAGGAGCAAAACAGTGATTATGCCTTCTAAAATTGGATTTGTATTTCCAGACCTTTGTTACTATGGCAACAAAAGCAGCATCCTTGCAGCACATCAAGAAATGTATTTCATTCATAGAGTACTGTTAGTGGAGATTAAATGAGTTTGAACATGTAGAACACTTAGCACGGGGCCCAGCACAAAGAAAATATATAAGAAATGCTAATACTATTAACATGAAAATCTTGTTAATTCACCCAGGACTTACGGAACACTTCTATATGCTGTGGGTGTTTTAGACAATGTGGAAATAGAGGACCAAACTATAAAATATATACATTGGAACTTGCTATCTTTGGTTAGATATCAGATTCATAGTGTGAAAAGTAGGACAGTGAAAAGATAGGATAACATAAAATAAGGAAATTGCCATATGGTGGCAGATATTTTAATGACCATATACTTACTATATCCTGAGGACTTACTGTGTTTCTGACGCTGTGTTGAGCACGCATATGTTACCTTGTTCACCCTCTGGGAAACTCCTTCATCCAGCGGGAGACCGAGGGTTGGAGAGACTCGGCTGCACTACTAACACGAAGGTAACCTTCCTGGCCTGTGTTTCCCACTGCCTGCACTCCCTCACTTTCATTCTGGTACTGGGCAGGCACTGGGCAGGTACTCTTCTCACCACGGCTCAAAGCCTTTGACTGACAATGCTGTGATATTATGATCCATAATAAGAAATATACATTTGGTCCTCCTCCCATTTCTGGCACAGAGCCCCTAAAACCTTTGGAATTTCCTAATTGATGGGAGTAGCAAAGGTGTCTTTTGTTCCTCAGGTGATTTTTGGGAAGCTGGTCACCAGGAGAACCAACCACGTGACTAGAGGGCTGGAACTTTCAGGTCAACCCCTGACCTTCATCTAGGGAGGGGAGAGGGCCTGGAAATTGAGTTCACTCCTCTATGGCCAGCGATTTAATCAATCACGCCTGTGTAATGATGCCTCCATGAAACCCCAAGAGGAGAGGGTTTGGAGAGCTTCCAGGATGGTGAACACGTGGAGATTTGGGGAGAATGGTGCACCTGGAGAGCGCGGAAGCTCCAACTCTTTCCCCACACCTTGCCCTAAGCATCTCTTCCCTCTACCTGCTCCTGAGTTATATCCTTTTATGATAAACGGTTAATCTAGCACGTAAACTGTCTCCCTGAGTTCTGTGAGTCACTCTCGCAAATTAATCTAATCAAGGAGAGGGTCCTGGGAACCTCCGATCTATGGCCGGTGGGTCAGAAGCACAGATGACAACCTGGATTTGGGGTTGGCACCTGAAGTGCAGGGGAGATGGAGCCCTTGTGGGACTGAGTCCTTGACCTGTGGGATCTGATGCTGTCTCCAGGCAGATGGGGTCAGAATGGAGTTGAATCGTAGGACACTGAAATGGTGTTGGAGATTAAAACTCACACACACACACACACACACACACACACACACACTCACACACACCCCGACACTGGCGTCCGAATGGCAGATGTAGACATTTTTCCAGGACTTGTTCATTTGGGATATACCTCGTGCATTAGCAGTCATCTGCCTTAAGCACCCATCTCGTGAGCAGGGTTTTCTGTATCCTGGCAGCCCCCCTGCTTGAGCGGGAGGCGCTGGTGCTGAGGTCACATGAGTCCACTGAAGTAAGTCATGCTCGGTCTCCCTGTGTTCCACACTCATAATGTTAAGTCCATGTAAGTGTGTAATTGATGTTCTTCTCCTGCTACTGAAATTAATATGAACCAGGTGCCCAGACTTAGACTATTCGCGTTTCCCCTCACTGGGTCTTTTTTTCAATGTATTCACTTGAGAATTTTAGTAGAATAGGTAGATTGCTTTAACACACCCTTCAACATTTAAATTCCTATTTAACAATATTTACCTTCTGGTAGCTGCAGAGAAAGCTACAGAACGATTAAAATCCAAGGTTCACATGGACATTATAAGTCTTCACCCCTTTACCCTTGTTCTATGCATCACAGTTCTTCTGACAAAAAAGGGTTCTCATGGCAACTGTGATCAGAATTTCATTGTGGTTTGTTTGTGTATATGATTATGCCAGAGTTTCTTGAGGATGCCCTGGTTTCATGATTTCCCTCCTTGGATAAGAATCAATTTTCAATTTCCATCTAAAGATATTAAATTCAGCTTCAAATTCTATTTTATCCATTTGTTGGATGACAACTTTTCTGAGTCTCTGTTGGCAGAAATGAGTAGACGATAGTACCTGGTTTTCAAGCTATAGTGAGTATTAGAAGATGTAAGGTATAAACTTCCTATCTCAGTGTCTGACATCATAAGTGGTCTGCCTTATAAACAATAACTCTGCCACATGTGACTGTAGTTACAACGTTACCCCACTGATAAGAGCACGCTAACCCTGGCCTCTTTCACCTACACGGCAGAGATGGCTTATTTGCTGAGACGCATTTCTTGAATGTGCACGTGTATTCTAAGCACTTTTTATCGACTATCTCATTTAATCCCCAGCATAAACAACGACAGCCCTGGGATAGGTACTATTATCTCCCTTCTTACATGAAGGTCCCCCAGTTAGTAGGAATCCAGGAGCAGACATGAAGATAAGGGCGGTCCTGCTCCAGGGTATATGGTTTCAATCATTTTCTTGGTGCTGTCTCTGAGAGAATTGTATGTTTATTTTTATGTAACTGTTCCTGTTTTATTTGATCCCAATGTATAGGTCTCTCGTGATACATTTAAATTCTAGCTCAACTCTTCTATTGTGTACCTAATATCTCTACTTTCCTTAAATCATTAGCAAAATCAAATCCACATGCTGTTCAACTTTTACAACAATTGCTAATTAAAGGTTGTAATAAAACTTATTATGATAAAATAACCACCCTTTTATTTCCCACATTTGACATATCAGGTGATTATATAATAATTCTTTAAAAATAAAGATTCACTGATATTCTCTAGAATCTGTTCAATTCCACAAGATAAACTTAAAAAATGAATGCAGTGAAATCATCAGAAAATGAAATCCCAGTCTCAGCTCCAAGCCGTCTTTACAGTCCGTGCCCAGGACTCTTCTCCTGGGGTCCCCCCACCCTCCCCCACCCCAGGGGGCTGTACGGCAGGGAGCTGAGTTCTTTGAAATTCTCTTTCCTGAGGCCAGACATGGAAGCCCAAACCCTGCCCTCTGGGTGGGGCTACTCAAGGCTGACTTATACCCCTGAGTCCTTGGGGGCAGGTTGTAGGGTGTCCTCTGCCCCCTCCTCCCCCTCTCCCTCCCATCCCCCCTTCCTCCCCTCCTCCCTTCTGCCGTAGGTCTTCAATGACTTGTTACTTGGGATGTACCAAATGCATTCGGTATTGTCAGGTTCTGGTCATTCTAATAAGTGCATGATATAAATTTTAATATAATCCAAATGACCATCAATCCCCCAGCCTGTGACGTCATTCTTATTTGACATCCCAGTAAGATGGCCCTTGACTCCATCTCAGAAACTGTGAGAAATTCATCGTCTTCACTAACTAAAATTAAATTCGGGCATCTGTGTGTTTTAAAGCACCATTGCCCGCCCTGGTGGGTGCTGGCTTTTTCTCTTGCTGTCTCTCTCTGTCTGTCTCTGTCTGTCTCTGTCTCTGTCTCTCTCTCTTTCTTCCACCTCTTCTCTCCTCTAACCTTCAGAACCCCCCCCCCCCACCACACACACACACAGGCCAGCAAAGAAATCGCCCACACACAGCCTACCACCCAGCTTCTCTTCCATCACCCTCTGTTAGGCAGCAATCGGTCTCTATTCTCTGGAGGACTGGGCTTTGCCCAGGGCATCCTGTGAGGGAGTGGGTAACTCCACAGGTTACCAGAATGGGGCAGAATTGCTCAGCCAGGGGTCATGGGGATGCCCTGGAGACCAGGTCACAGTGGGATGCCCTCACTGAGAATGTGCCCACAGGCCCTGGCGGAAGCTGTGACCCCAGTCTTCCCGCTGCCAGGATGAGGGCCCCAAAGCCTCCCTCCCCTCTGTCCTCGTTCCCCTACAGGTGGGGGGTTTTCATGGTTTGAACACCCTGCCTGTGGGCCTCCTGCGCTTGCAGCCCTGCAGTGGATCAGCCTGACCCCAGATAGAGAAAAAGGTGAGCACGTTTCTGGAAATAAGAGGCCAGTCACAGGAATGATGGACTAGAAGGACAGGGCTGAGCCTCCAAGGCCCCAGCCGGCCTCTCAGGTGGTCCCCATCCTTGCTTCCTCTCTAGGTTGTCAGGGGGACCCCCGTTCCTGAGAGTCCTGGCTGTGCTGGCTTTACACCTCTTGTCTCTTTCTCTCATGAGGGGCCTTCCCAGGGCTCCCTTTCAGGCCCTGTGTGTCACGTGGCCTGTCATAAGCCGTTGTGTCCCCACAAAATTCAAATGCTGGATCCTAACCCCCAATGTGATGATGTCAGGAGGTGAGGCTTTGTGAGGTCACAAGGGTGGAGTCCACATGATGGGATCAGTGTCCTTATAGAAGAGACCCCAGAGAGCCCCCTGACCCTTCCTCCAGGTGAGGACATAGAGACAAGACCTTGTCTATGAAGCAGGAAGAGGGTTCTTACCAGACACTGCATCTGCTGGGGACTTGATCTTGGACTTTGAGACTCTAGAGCTGTGAGGAATATATGTCTGTTGTTCAACTGCCCTGTCTGTGGTATTTTGTTATAACAGCCCAGAGGGGCTAAGGCAGGCCCCCCAGCAGTAAAGGTGCTAGTCGTGATGTGCGTCTTTACCTGCCCTGAGCATTTGCCAGAGGAAGACATGAAATCCCAGCCGATGGCTCTCAGGCTGCCCCCTTAGCACTAGGAATTGTTCAAACTACCTCTGTGTTTATGCTATTGAGGAGACAGTGGAATAAAGAATCCTCAAACGTCGTTCAATGCTGCAAGGTGACTTTGATGGGTGCTGGAAAGGCATCGCACAATAAACTAACAGCTGTGAACCCCCAGCCAGGAGCTGGACCCAGAGTTGCTGGGAAGCCGCGTGCCACTGCTGGGAATTCATCCTGCTCTGAGCCTCCTCGATGCTCACATTCCCCTCACCTCGAGCAAAGCTGCCCTCGAGCTCACTTGCCTCCCAAGTTTATTCTGCCCCTTTTCCAAGGGATGGGGGAGTAATCGTGAATTTCAGCTTATAAAATCCCCACTTCCCTGTTGGCTGTAGGAACTAGAAAAGTAAGAGAACATGCAGAGTAAAATGAAGGAAAATAAACAATTAATTATCTCTACTGCTTAGTTATTTTCAGAAAATATTGGAAGATAATACCTCTGCGGATAATCAAGAGCCAATTTATAATCATAACACCTGCTTAAGCAAATTAAAATAAGTGCATAAGGGGGCTTCCCTGGTGGCGCAGTGGTTGAGAGTCCGCCTGCTGATGCAGGGGACATGGGTTCATGCCCCGGTCCGGGAAGATCCCACATGCTGTGGAGCGGCTGGGCCCGTGAGCCATGGCCGCTGAGCCTGCGCGTCCAGAGCCTGTGCTCCGCAACGGAAGAGGCCACAACAGTAAAAGACCTGCATACCGCAAAAAAAAAAAAAAAAAAAAAAAAAATAGTGCATAAGGTATGGCAATCAGGAAAAAAAAAGTCTCTAGGGACCAATCATTGATGGATGCTTTTAAAAGAAACATCAGTATGACAGAAGTATTTCTGAATCCTGGTGGGTGTCCATCATCACAGTGTTTGATGGTCAGATGAGTTTGTCCTTGGAACTATAGTGGAGGAAAGGCTTTCCTCCACCCTCTTAGGTTCTGTGGCTGGGCCTGAAAATTAAACCAAAAAAAGACAGATTGATAGGAGAAGAACATTCATGTTTTATTCAATGTTAATTTTCTGTGTGTACAAGGGGGCCTTCATATATATAAGAAATAAAAACCCAGAGAAGCAGATAGGCCTGACAAATTATATACCATTTTAACAAAGAATGAGAAATTTTGGAGACTGAAGAGACAAAGGAAAAAGAAGTTTGGGTTGTGGGTGGTAAATTGTGGGACAGTGACTAGGAGATGTAGGGTCGGGGGGGACAAATGGAAGATTAGGGCTATTTTAGTAAGTTGTTTGTACAGGTCCATTCTGGCATCGGTAAGAATGTCCTGCTCCTCCTGGCCCAGGGAGGGCCCCCTTCTCATGGGAATTTGATGACCTGCTTTTAGGTAGAACATGGGAGGTCAGAGAGCCCTTCTTGCATCTGCAAATACCCTCAGTTCAAAAAAATCAGTATGCCAATCCCACATATTTCAGGTTGGAACCCCTTCACCCCTGAATTATCACCCCATAGTTATAAATCAGTAGGGAGCATTGACCTGATCAGGGTAGTGCAATTTTCAGACCATGGCTCATTGACAATCAGGGGTGTCCAGCTCAGCTTCCTAGCTCCGCCTCCATAAAAAGGCTCTGTAAAAACCTGGAAGAATGAGGTTTCAAGAGCTTTGAGACTGGTGAACATGTGGAGATTTGGGAAGAGTGGGGGCTGGAGAGAGTGTGGAAGCTCGCACCCTTTCCCAACACCTTGCCCTGTGCATCTCTTCTATCTGGTTGTTCTTGAGTTTGTAACCTTTTAGAATAAACGGTGATCTAGGGAGTGAACTGTTTCCCCGAGTTCTGTGATCCTTCTAGTACATTATCTAACCTGAGGAGGGTGTTATGGGAACTCCCGATCTCTAGATGGTCAGGTCGGTCAGAAGCACAGGTGATGTGTGACTGATGTCAGCAGTGGCAGGAGATAGAGGGTAGCCTTGTGGGCCTGAGCCTGTAACCCATGGGGTCAGACGTTACCTCCAGGTAGATGGAGTCAGAGATGAGTTAATTGTAGGACCCCCAGCTGGTGTTACAGAATTGCTTCACCTGTAATACTCACCCTGGTGTTGGAAGTGATGGGTGTTGTGGAAGACACCCCACAGAGGAATGTGCTTCTTCCCTTACATCAGCCACTCCCCTGATCCCCAAAACAAATACCTCTAACAAAGCATGACCCAGATGCCATAACGCGAGTGCCAAAAAGGACCCAGGTGTGTGTGTTATACCCTCGAAAATAGAAATTTTGCTTTTCAAGAGCTGCCATTCAGAACATTTCCTTGCTTCTTTTATTCCCGGTTATACATTCCCTTTGGTCTTGAGGCCCTGCAATAGTTCGCTGTGATTACTACTAGTGCATTTGCATCAATATTTTATTACAAACAAAGTGGAATGTCCCCTGCCATTTGCTTCAATAGAATCTGATCAGTCTTTAATTCTAAAATCAAACATTTACAGTTTTTGTGGCATTTTCACCACCCGTTCAACTCTATTACACTGAAAAACTCTTTTCTGAGCTCCCAGTTGGGGTGGGATATTGTTCTTGGTGTCCGTGTCGCCTGCCTTCAAGCAGCCCACAGTCCTAGGAATCACTAACATCTGCTGAGAGTGGCTGGGTACCGGCTGAAGTGATGTACGTGTATCAACCCATTTAACGCTCAGAACAATTCTAAGATGTGTATTAACAGAGAATGAAGGAGTAAATGCACAGTCCTGGGTACAGGTGAGCATTGTCTCTTGTCTGGTTGTCCATCGTAGCATTTTCCCCACCGCCAGCCCCCACTCTGTTCTTGTGGGGCATCTGTGGACACAGAGTTGAGTCTCAGACTCAGGGGGAAAGATGCGCAGTGTCCTCCCTGCCCTCCTTGGACTGCGGCTGTTGGTAAGAGCAGATGTGTACACATTTGAAGATATGCATGCAGTTCCCTGCCTCAGTCAAGGCTAAGACCTTCATGAGGAAGTCAGGAGCAAGGACACGAGTGTCATCACAGCTCAGAGGAGCGTGGACCAGTGGTGGAGAGGAGGGACCTCGGGACCAGGCCCTTGAGGGAAGATGCGTGCAAAACTGCCCTGGAAAGGAAGGGAAGATGCAGGAACTCTGACGTCAGGCCTCTTTCAAACCACAACCGAGCCTGTGGACACATTCAGAATCTCGTAGCCATTTCACTCTCATCTCCTTCAATGTCCCCCAAGGACATCACCCAGCCCCCATCCGTGGATTTGGGGATTACAGGACAACATACTTATGAGAAAAAAATTATTTTAAACTCTCTTTCTTATTTTATTGATCCTAATTCCATAGCAATGAATTAAATCATGGCAATGGCTGGTCATCTTAAATCAAAAGCACAAGGAAAGTTCAGTTATTTAAAAAGCACAAGGAGGTTGGAGGGGACACCTTGGAACACAAATGGTAAATTGGCTTAGTTATTGATGAAGGTCATTGCACCTTAAACATGTCAATGAATGCCATTCCATTGGGAAAAAGTGAAAGTATTTAGAGTATCATGTGATACCCTTAGGAAAACTGGAAAGAACTGTCAAGCCTGTGAAGTAAAGTGGTTGTGATGTGAGTGTGTGTTTTCTTTCCAGAGAGCTTAACACTGGAAGCAAGGCAGTTAGGATGGACACGGTGAGATTGGCGTGGGGATTTCAAAGGCTTTGCAGAAGATGAGGGGCGGTGATCGTGAAGGCGTGTGACAGAACGGCTTCCTGGAGTCTGCAGAGTGGTTTGCACAGAGCAGTCTGAGAAATCTTAGGAGTGGCAAAGAGCAGAAACCCTCCCAAGATAAGATCCGAGGCTAGTGGGGCATGCCAACTGAGAACTCGGTTTCCTTGTTCAGTGCTGGATCCTGAACCCAAAAGGCAGGGAGCTTGAAGGATGACTTCGCCTCAGCGGTTCCTCTGGGGACAGAACAAATGAGAACAGGGTGAAGATGTTGCATGAAGGATGTGAGTTAGCAATAAAAATACATTTCGAGGCACTAAGTGAGTCATTAGGGAGCTGTATCCCCTCATCTATACTGGCGTCCCCCCATTTTCTGAAACCTTCTGGCACTTTCTGTATGTATGGCTCTTTTGAGCATTTAATCATATATTAGATTTTATCTGTCACGTAAATGTTTTAGTGTCTTTCTTCTACCACCATATAAAATTGGTCTGTGTCCTGGGAGATTCGTTTAATTTTTTGGACGTAATCATCCATTCCTTCCTTGCTAAACCTCTGTGAAGTAAGCAGAGCAGGTATTTTGATTCCAACTTTCAGATAAAAGTATACATATTGAATGGAAGCAGGTGAGAAGCAAACAGAGAGGGGGTTCCCAGCAGGTCCTGCCCATCCGAACCCAACACTGAATCCAGATGAACTTGCAGTAAACACTCACAAGGAAATAAATGGGTCAATAAAGTAAGGTTCTTCCTTAAGACAGATTTTATGAATGAAGTTAGTTTTTGGTTAACCTTATTGGTCTTTAATATTTCATTTGTGATGTAAGAACCAAAATTTCTAAAATCATGTATATTTTCTCAAGGATATCTACCACTTCTTTCCCAATTTTTAGCTCTCTTTAAAGTTCAGAAGATGGTAGTTAAATACACACAAACACACACACACACACACACATAACATAGAGAATAAAAATAAGAACTTCATCCGGCCCTATGAAATTAGAACTGGAAACATTTTGTCAAGTTGATATCGTTGCCAATAAATTATATCTCCCAGTGGAATTTTTAAAAATCGCTTCTCCAGCACAATTCTAAATGTCTTAGTAAATGTGCTTGTACCTCTTCCCAGGGGAGATTAATATTTAAGGTAATGGTGCCCACTCCTCATGACATTCTTGGGCAGAGGATATGAATGTGCCTTTTAAATGTAATTGTTGTACTTTCAGACACTTACTCCTCCAGACACATCCCTCAGTTGTTTCTTCCCTCATAGGTATTTGTGTCCCTGTCATTTTTACTTCTTTACCTCTCTTTTCCCATAATCACCTTTGATGTTCCCTTCTTTATTCTCGACTCTTGTCTCACGCAGCTTTGGTACCAAAGATCCATGTACTGATGTTTGCGGTCGCCCCGTGCCGAGGGCTCGGCTGCAGAAGCAGAAGCCATGGCTCCATCCTTAGGGGGATTCGGTCCAGGGGGGAGAAGCACAGCTCAGGAGGCTTCCACGCTGCAGTGCTAGTTACTGATCAGATTGCTGTGGTGGCTCAGAGGAGGGCCTCTCATTCAGGGAGGGGCGATGGATCTGGGGGGTAAACTTCAGGGAAGTTCTCTGTCTCAATGAAGAAGGTGCATGGGCTCACCTAGAAGGTCTGTGGGGCGGGATGGGAGGCGGGACCCCAAGATTCATCCCGAAGGAGGGGAAGAGCGATCCTGCTGTGTGCCCAGAACGAGGCACCTGAGTATGGGCATGAAAGGTGACATCTACCTGTGTCAGGTGTGCAGCTGGTGCCCCTTAGCTTCAAGCTGTCCACTGTCCACTGCTCAGTGATGTGGGCCTGAGCTCTGTGACCCCCATCCTGCTTGGCCAGCTGGCTGCATCGTGAGGTCTGCCTGCAGGGGGTGTGGAAGGGGACGGGTTAAAGGGGCTCCTCCATCCTTTGCCTCCTGGGGGTTTCTGTCGGCTTCTCCCCAGATTGCCACCCAGCTCTGCTTCTTCCCCTGGGCAGGGGCAGTTCCTTTCTGCAGGAACAGCGGGACTCAGTTTGCTGCTTTGCCAACACTTGCAGGATAGGCTGCACTGGGCTTTCCCAGATCACGTGCCCCGTGTTGAGAGGCAGAGATATTGACTAATATCCAACCGAACTGAGAAGGTCTTTAGAGACCAAAAAACAAAGTGGGCAATTCCATAAAGTGTGATCATGAAGCTTATTGTGGGAAACTTACACACAGGCAGGAAGGACCTGAGGATGGATGATCCAGAGACTTTCCCAGCTGCCCTAGGCACCAGGCACGGCTGAGAAGTGGACTTCAAGGGGCCAAAGCTAAAAATAGAATCTGACTTCCAAGTGAGAAGCACCTCTGCACGGATGGGAAGGGGGTTTCCCTCCCCACATGGGTCTCATGACCACCAACCATCTGCATCAGCAAAGACGCTTTTCCAGGTTTCATATCAGATGAAGGCCAGGGTGAAGGCTGACAGGAATTATCTGGCTTGGGCACATTCCTTGTGAGTGGGCCAAAGTTCAGTCATGCAGAGAGGGGAGGGGGTAGGACTAGGGCCCTGAGATGAAGCTGACAGAATGGAGTCAATGTGGTCCAGCCTCACACCCTGACTTCAGACTATCCCACAAAGCTACAGTCATTACAACAGCATGGTACTGGCACAAAAACAGACACAGAGATCAATGGAACAGGATAGAAAGCCTAGAAATAAACACACACACTTGTGGTCAATTAATCTATGACAAAGGAGGCAAGACAGCCTCTTCAATAAGTGGTACTGGGAAAACTGGACAGCTACATGCAAAAGAATGAAATTAGAACATTCTCTAACACCATACACAAATAGAAACTCAAAATGAATTAAAGACATAAATGTAAGCCTGGAAACCATGAAACTCCTAGAAGAAAACATAGGTGGAACACTCTGACATAAGTTGCAGCAATATTTTTTTGGATCTGTCTCTTCAGGCAAAGGAAACAAAAGCTAAAATAAACAAATGGAACCTAATTAAATTTAAAAGTATTTTCACAGCAAGGAAACCATCGACAAAATGAAACGACAACCTACTGAATGGGAGAAAATATTTTCAAATGATACGACTGATAAGGGGTTAATATCCAAAATATATAAACAGCTCATACAACTCAACATCAAAAAAGCAAACAACCTAAACAAAAAACAGGCAGAAGACCTGAATAGACATTTTTCTAAAGAAGACCCACAGATGGCCAACAGGCACATGAAAAGATGCTCAATGTCGCTAATCATCAGGGAAATGCAAATCAAACCACAATGAGATATCACCTTACACCTGTCAGAATGGACCACAAAATCAAAAAGACCACAAATAACAAATGTTGGTGAGGATGTGGAGAAAAGAGAACCCTCCTACACTGTTGGTGGGAATGTAAATTGGTGCGGCCACTATGGAGAGCAGTGGAAAATAGTACTGACGTTCCTTTAAAAAAAACAAAAATGGAGTTGCCATATGATCCAGCAATTCCACTCCGGGGTATATATTCAAAGAAAAGAAAAGTACTAATTTGAAAAGATACATGTACCCCAATGTTCACAGCAGCATTATTGACAATAGCAAAGATCTGGAAGCAACCTAAGGGTCCATCAATAGATGAATGGATAAAGACGATGTGTGTGTGTGTGTGTGTATATATATATATATATATATATATATATATATATATATATATAATGGAATACTACTCAGCCATGAAAAATGAAATCCTGTCATTTGGAACAACATGGATGGACATGGAGTGTACTATGCTTAGTGAAATAATTTCAGACAGAGAAAGACAAACACTGTATGTTATTGCTTATATATGGAATCTAAAAAATAAAATAAAGGAATGAATATAACAAAACAGAAATAGACACACAGATATAGAGAACACACCAGTGGTTACCAGTGGGGAGAGGCAAGAGGGGAGGGGTAAACATAGGGGTAGGGGATTAAGGGGTACAAACTAGCAGATATAAATAAGCTACAAGGATATAGTGTGCAACACAGGGAATATAGCCAATATTTTATAACGACTCTGAAGGGAGTATAAACTACAAAGCTATTGAATAACTATGTGGTACACCTGAAACTAATATCGTATTGTAAATCAGTGATACTTCCATAAAAAAAGAAACTATTACAACAAAAACAACAACAGAAAGAAACATCAGGCCTTCCCTGGTGGCGTAGTGGTTGAGAGTCCGCCTGCCGATGCAGGGGACACGGGTTTGTGCCCCGGTCCGGGAAGATCCCACATGCCGCGGAGCGGCTGGGCCCGTGAGCCATGGCCGCTGAGCCTGCGCGTCCGGAGCCTGTGCTCCGCAACGGGAGAGGCCACAACAGTGAGGACCGCGTACCGCAAAAAAAAAAAAAAAAAAAAAAAGGAAACCAGCACCAGCCACCTGGGGTCTTCTCTTCAGGATCAGGGTCTTGTCCCCACTGGGAGCCCCCGTCGAATCTCAGGGACGCTAGTAGTGTTTCAACAGTGCCACCCACCCCTCAGGGCCCCTCCACCAAGCGTTGGAGATTTAATAATTCCCTCTGTCTTTCCCTGGAAGCCGAGGCAGTGGCGGCTGCCGCTGTACTTGCTACCTCCGTGAGCCTGTGGTGGATTCTTTCCTTTCCAGTGACTTAGTTAACATCCTGATGCCTGGTAGACAATCATTTACATTCATTTTTCTGTGTTCAATTAACTGCGGTGTATCTGCCTCTTTTTGATACACACATATACAAATACATTATCGATGGTAATATTCTGAAATTTTCCCCATGCATTATTTACCATTGTCTGTTTTGTTTCACACGTTTGTGAGCATATATGTAAAAGTGATATCCATACATTTTACTGTCCTTATAACACTCATGGCTTGGATATAGCCTCATTTATTTAACCACCCTCCATGTGGCAATCCTGAGTAGCAGTCAGTGGCTACACTGACTTATTTCTGAGTGGACTTTAGGGGATTGGTGTATACTCTCCAGGTTTGGCTAAATTAGGAATGATTTCTCTATTCTTATGCTTTCACAGAACACTCCTTTAAATCTAAATTATGTGTGCAAGGAATTGTTTTGGTGACTAATATTTGTAACTAGCCAAGAATATAGGTCATGAAGAAAAAAGGAGGATTAATTGACAGGTTATTAATGTTTCTAGTTTCCAGTTTTGAGCCCATGCGTTACCTGAAGTAGAGTGTTATTTTGTTTCATGATTGTTTTCCTCATCAGAAGTAATTTGTCAGCACTTTGCTTCAACATGAGAGAGAGTGGTGGTGTGGGTAATTCATAGTGTGTAGAAAATGACTGCTTATTAATTTGCTAAAATAACGTGTCCCACTTAACTCAATTTCACTTAATCCATTATTTCACTTACATCCACTTAAATCCATTCTTTCCATTATTCTATTCCATTTCATTTATTTCCATAAATCCATTCCCTTTCCATTATTTCAAACAGACTATTTGTTATATGAGAATTAAAAAAATACATTGTCTTGAATTCCAAATTTATGCCTCATTTAATATTATAATCTGAAATGAGTTAGATGTTACTGATTTCACCATCCTGCTAAATGAAATAACAATTAATATATGAGTAGGGATTGCTAAAATATCTTAGATTATGAAAAGTAGATAAAAATTAGCCTCTAAAAACTTAATATAGTAACAATATAGACTCTAAGTTGAATAGATTAAATGAAAAATAAATGTGGTCTATTATACTCAGCACCTCCTGCTGTATTCTATGATGAGTGCTCATAAAAAGAAAATATTGCAATTTCTTCTTCTGGAATTTTTTTCTCCAATCACTTTCTCAGTTACATTCTAAAAGTTGAGGAGAAAAAAAAAGTTAAGAAGGAAAAGGACAAAGGAATTTGATAAAGTGTAAATACTTGTGTAAGAATTCCAAAATCAGAAGTTGTCTTTATTGTTTGGAATAATCAGCTCAATTCTTCACTCTTCTCTGTATCTAAACCCTGTGGTGTGTGACCCTGAAGTTCCTACAACAAAAGCTCCCTCTTCACATTGAACTGGATTAAGTAACTTGCTTTGTTCAGTGGGCTCTCACTTGATAGATAACAAGCAGGGACTTGAAATGTGAGTACACAGTGGGGCTTGCTCTCTTGAACCTCTGTCATCACCATAAGGACATGCTCTGACCATCCTGTGTGTCCAGCAAACATGAGAGAATTGCAGTGAGGACCCAAATCATACAGCCACAGGCTGCAGGAGAGCCACTCAGATCTGTAGAGACTAAATGAGTTTTGGGGTCATTTTTACACATTATTGTGCCAATAAAACATACAAACATGATATATCACAAGCAAAATCATAGTTAGGCATATGTAGATTAGAAAAAAGAGTGTGGGATTGAGGTGCGGAAGAGCAGCCTCAGGAAGAATGAAGGTATTGGTGACAGCCCAATATTATCCAACAACTTTATTGATTGAAGACTGGAGCTTCAGTCTAATTCTTTCTCCAAAAAGAGAGGTAAATAACAGCAGGCATCTAATCTATCTTTCTCTTTCTTCTCTCTCTTTCTCTCCTTCAGATGACCTTACCCACAAGGACTTCTGTGTTTTATGAAAAGGTATTACAAAGGCATATTATGTGGAATAAAAACACGCCATACATTTATTCATTGGGAGAATGAGTTGAGTTATTCAAACACAACATATGCTTCATTTTATACTCAACCAAAAAAGAAAACGGCTTTCTCCCCAAACCCCTCTCATGATGACCAAAACACAGAGGAGAGTGTGGAACTTGCCACCTGATTGGGACCTCTCTGACTCAGATTACCTTTTCCAAATGAGAACTGACCAAATATTAGGAATGTTCTTTCATTAAGTTCTATGTTTAGGAAACCTATTATATACATATTTCAATCCTCATTGTTTTGGAGTAGCCAAAACAGTCAGTAACACTTGCTTTGCTTTCAGGTTGCTTATGGTCCTAGTAGGTCAGGATTATGAAAAAAAAAGCCTACTTTTATGAAAAAAAGGTACATGACAACACCAGGGTGAATATGCTATAACTTCAAATAGTTTTGTGTGTTTCTTACAAAAATGAAATAAACAAACAACAACAACAACACCTGACACTTGGACAATATCATAAGACAGTGAAGGAGAAAATCTCTTGATTTTCCTTTGTAAAGATTTGTTTCTCTGCTAAGGTGTAACAACAACACAAAATGCCCACTTCCGTTAGTGGCACCTGCAAACCTCTTTATTTTGCTCAAGCTGCTTGCTCCCCCTGCCTTGTTCCCTGTTGTCTCATCACCCCGATATTTCCAAGATGTTAACTCAATTCCTTCTGCTCCCAGAGTCAAGCTTAATCTTGAGCGTTGCTGACTGTTCATCTCGATTTCAGATTTTCTGTTTTCCTGTCTGCTCACCCTCTCCACTTCCTTGCCTCCTGTCTTATGGGAAAGAAGGCTTCTCTTTTCCACCTATACTCTCTCTAGGAACTTTCCTTCACCTTCAGAATCTTTATCCATCGACTATCTCCCCTTTCCTACTTTATTTTTTCTCCGTATGTCTCCTCTCTCCTAAAAAAGGAAAATAAACCTTCTTTTCACCTTACTAATAATTCAATATAACAAACTTTCTTCAGAGTCATACTCCCTAACAGGATTGGTTATTCTTTTCTTACTGTGTCCCTTAATATCTAATGTTTTCCTCTGTGGTGCTGCTAACATCACTTATCAAAGCTCACCTTCCCTTCACCAAAGCCAGTGAATCCCATTGTCTTTGAACTTCTGCAGTATTTGACATTATTAGACATAATTTGATTCCCGCATCCTTCTGGGTATCGTTCCTTCCTAAGGCTTCTATCAAAATACGTTTTTTCTGGTTTTCCTCCCTTTTTATTACTTCCTAAGCTTTTCTTTCCCTACACCATTAATATAAGGTTTTGTGAAATTTTGCTTTAACTGCCCTTTGCTCTCTCTCTTTCAACTCTTTGCCTTGACCTTGGGATAGCTTTCAGGCAAAAAAGCTATCTGCAGTAGAAATTTCCAGCTTTGGAGTCCTTGAGCTCACACTGCATACACTTCCAACGGTCTTTTTTGCATCAACTCTGGCCTGACCTGCTTGTACCCAAACCAAACTTTTCCTCCAGAACCTTCTCCTCATGCCCCTGACTTTCCCGTGGAAGATACAGACTTAATCATTTTATTCATCTTTGAATTTGTCCTTCACAGTCGGTTGTCATGTTGGACTGAGTCTAACTTCCCATCGATCGTCAAGCTGACTGCTATTTCTCTCTGCCCTGGGAACCTTCATAACCTTGGGATTCCAGTCTGTATTATTTTTTCAGCAGTTTTGAAAAAGAAATGTCCACTCCTATTTTATAAGCTACTCCAATGAGTGCACAGACTCTTAATTCTTTCTTATCAATGCAGTGTTCATCACAGTAAGCATATGGTAGATAAATAATATTTGCTAAATTAAATGGAATTGAACCTCCTTTGATTCTTTTAGTCATTCCTCCTTTGTAATTGGAGTCTCATATTAAAAGATAGCAAAATTCTTGGCTTTTATCTGATTTCACAGTTTTAATTTTCTCTCTAAATCTTAATTAAGTGATGTATAATGTCTTGTAATCAGTTAGGAAATTAGCAAAAGTTAGCAACTTACCACTAAATGTGGCATTTTGATTTAGATGGTAAAAATTAAAAAAAAAACCAGCCCTATCATTATTAAAGTGAAACCATGTGTTCTAGATGTAATCATTTGTGTATTAAAATGCTGCTGGTGGAGGAGGCATTTTCTTTTCTTTTTTTAAATAAGTTTATTTATTTATTTATTTATTTTTAGCTGCATTGGGTCTTCGTTGCTGTGCGTGGGCTTTCTCTAGTTGTGGCAAGCAGGGGCTACTCTTCGTTGTGGTGCGCGGGCTTCTCATTGCGGTGGCTTCTCTTGTTGCGGAGCACGGGCTCTAGGCACGTGAGCTTCAGTAGCTGTGGCACGCAGGCTTAGTAGTTGTGGTGCATAGGTTTAGTTGCTCCGCGGCATGTGGGATCTTCCCGGACCAGGGATCAAACCCATGTCCCCTGCATTGGCAGGTGGATTCTTAACCACTGAGCCACCAGGGAAGCCCAAGGAGGCATTTTCACTTAACTTTTCCTATTTTAGTTTTCTCTGATTCTGAGAAAATACCCTCAGGGCTGAACGTTCTCATGCCTGTTCTCAGTGCAGTTTGTTCACTGTTGAGGTAATTAGGTGTGAATAAGTAATGTGTTTTAATAATTATGGCATCTAAAAACATTGTTGGTCTATTTTGTTTTATTGTTGGATAATGTAAAAAGATTTACAGAAATGTAGGCATGGCCTAGTTTCACGCCAATGCATTTACAGCGATGCAGGCTATGGCTTAAGCTGCTCTGGAGGGAAGTGGGTCCATCTCTGTGGATGCTGTCAGCTTGGATCTGGGCTGCAAGCTCCTTTCCTCTGACCAAAAGAAGCTAAGAGTTGTGAATGCAGCTGACCATCTCTGGCTCCTGAGGAGCTGGCCAACTGCCCAGGGAGTGAGCCTGGGAGATAATGTTTTATAAACATAAGGTATTAGTGGGGAGAACCCCAGAGTTCCCATGTCTTAGTCACATGAGCCTAGTCTGGCCAGGTTCAGCAGCATTTTTTGGACTCATGTTGTTGGCCCAAACAGAGATTTTGTTTTTGTTTTTGAATTTTTATTTTATATTGAAGCATAGTTGATTAACAATGTTGGGTTAGCATCAGGTGTACAGCAGAGTGATTCAGTTATACATATAAATGTATCTATTCTTTTTCAAATTCTTTTCCCATTTAGGTTATTACAGAATATTGAGCAGCATTCCCTGTGCTATATAGTAGGTCCTTGTTGGTTATCTATTTTAAATAGAGCAGTGTGTATATCATATAATCTTGCTTATATGCAGAATCTAAAGAAACCAAAAATGATACAAATGAACTTGTTAACAAAACAGGAACAGACTCACAGATTTAGAGAACGAACTTATGGTTACCAGTATTCAGCCCTTTTGTGTTGAGCTGTGTCTTTGACAATCACAACCAACTGTCTCACTGAGCCCACCCAATCACACTGCATGGTGCCCACCCAAGTAATCCACCGGTCTGCAGGGCTCCTGCCAGCATAGAGGCTGTGACCCTGGTTTACATCAGACCCAGGAACCACCTGGGAGTCACCACAATGTCTCAAGTAGTCTTCTTTATCAGAAAGAGTGGGTTTATTTTCAGGGCGAGAAAAATATTTTTTGAATGGAGTAATGACCAAGTATGGCTAACTTGGAAGGAGTGACTGCTTACTCTGACTTGAGAATCAAGGAAGCTTTTTTATACTACAATATATGCCTACTACCACGTAGCCTTGGTTTCATATTCCTTATATCACAAAAACTTCAAACAAACACTGTACGTCATCCCTGGGATATAAAGATGAATTAAGTGGAGTTTCTGCTTTCAATTTTATCAGATTCACAGGCAAAGAAGAAAGTACATGAAAATGCAAAAAATGCTTTGGCACTTTTTCCAGTTTTATTATTTGATTTATTTACTCTAAATATCCACTTGAATTTACTCTTAGTACCAAGATCATCTTCTATATGACCAGTATTATCTATAGTGGATTTTTTCCCAATTATTTTGGACCATTTGCTTTTAAAGAGCTCTTACAAATACAGAATAAAATGCTCTTAAAAATCATGAAACGTTGATGTTTTTCTGATGTTCAATAGCACACATTTATTCTAAAGACTGAATTAGGGACTTTCCTGGTGGCGCAGTGCGTTAAGAATCTGCCTGCCAATGCAGAGGACATGGGTTCGATCCCTGTTCCCAGAAGATCCCACATGCCGCGGGGCACGTAGGCCTGTGCGCCACAACTACGGAAGCCCGCGTGCCTACAGCCCGTGCTCTGCAACAAGTGAAGCCACCACAATGAGAAGCCCGTGTACCTCAACAAAGAGTAACCCCCGCTCGCCGGAACTAGAGAAAGCTCATGCACAGCAACGAAGACCCAACGCAGCCAAAAATAAATTAAAAAAAGAATTAAAAATAAATAAAGAAAAAAAACACTAATTCTTTATTTTAAAAAAGGCTGAATTAGAACATGAGGCCAATTTAGTGTTTCTCTAAGCAGTTTTTGAGTAGAACACTGGTGCTATGTTCTTTTTTTTTTTTTTTAAAAAACAGCTTTATTGAGGTATAATTAATATACAAAACCTGCACATATTTAATGCATATAATTTGATGAGTTTGAATGTGTGCATAGACTTACAAAACCATAGCCTGCATGATCCCACTTACATGTGGAGCCTAAAATAGTCAGACACATAGAAGCTGAGAGTAGATGGTGGTTGCCAAAGGTTAGGGGGGTTGGGAAATGAGGATAAATTTGTTCAGTGGGTATAAAGTCTCAGATGTGCAAGATGAGAACATTCTAGAGAACTGCTGGCTAACAACACTGTATTGTGCATTTAAACATTTAAGAGATCTCATGTTGTTATTTTGTTTCCTCATCGGCAAAACGGGAATAGTTCTTCCTGTCTTCTCAAGTTGTAGTAAAGGTTAAAAATCATGTGAGTATGATGATTCACATAGAGTAGGAACCCAGGAAAAAATTCAGTTCTGCCCTCGTGATTATTACTGTCAATATCATTATTGAAAAGCAGGGAAGGGAACTTGATGGGATGGGACACTAAGAAATGAATGTGGATCTCCTCAAACTCTTTTGGGATTTAGACACAAAGTGAGTAAAAGCACACAACTATATAAACAAATACATTTTAAAAATACATGGATACCGGTGGGGGGGGCAGGGGGGTCTGAGGGAGGGATGGATTGCAAGTTTGGGATTAGCAGATGCAAACTGTTATATATAGAATGGATAAACCAAAAGGTCTTATTGTATAGCACCGGGAGTTATATTCAATATCCTGTGATAAACCATAGGGGAAAGGAATATAAAAAAGAACATATATATATATATATATATATATATATATGTGTGTGTGTGTGTGTGTGTGTGTATAACGGAATCACTTTGCTGTACAGCAAAAATTAACATAACATTATAAATCAACTGTAGCTCCATAAAATAAATTAAAAGGATAAAAATAAAAATACCTGGATAAATACAGTTTCACAGGGGACTGGCTTTAGAAAGAGGTGGTCCAAAGGGGAGAACCAAGTGGGGTGTAAAGGCCAGTGTCAGGCGGGGAGGGAAGGCAGGTCTGGCCCTGGGGTCCCTCACGGGCAGAGCGAGGTTCCCTTCCCAGAGTCTGGTTCTCTGAAGAGGTCAGTGAAATGCCTGAGTAGCTGGGCAGTGGAGGACAGAGAAAGAAGGAACGGGAAGATCCCAGAGTGTCTGTCTTCATAATTTTCTTAAGATGGACTTTATATTGTAGAAAGATCATCTAAAATCTCAGGATGGAAAGCTATGAGAGTCTCCTTATGTTGGTTGCTGAGCTCTTACAAATATCCTCCGAAGTAACGCTTTCTATATATTAGCTCCCTCTACATCCTGATTTATGAAAGGGGACAGTGATGGACCGAGGACCTGAGTGGCCGCAAGGGGCTCCAGTCTCATTGTCTGGAGGGTAGCACGGGCTGGTGTCATTGCAAGTTCCCCCCCACCCCACCCCTTTCTTCTGCACGACGGAGGGCGCACGTGCAAAACTCAATTAGAGAATCTTTGGTACTTCCTCTCTGTGTGTTCCACATTGTAGGTGAAGGAAATCTACTTTTCGAATATTTTACAGAGTTTGCTCTTTGAAAGCTGGCTGTAGGAAGTAGGACTTAATGCAATCATCTCTTTTTGAGCCCTGCTTCATAAGCGTGAAGGTTATGGGCTTAGATTATGTACCTCCTTCTCAAACTGCTTTAAAGAATTGAAATCAAAGGCCACTTGCTTTAGGGTCTCGAAGACACAGTCCGGAGCCGTGAGGGCTGTGAGTTAGGGACTGGGTCAAGGTCACAGAAATGCAGCAACGTGAGAAGAAAGGGCATGGGCTTTGGGGACAGCCTGGCCGGGGTTCATATTCTGGGTTTGCAGCTTTTGATAATTTGGGGTATTTTAACTCTTTTGTGAACACTTAACTTTCTTTCTAGAAAGTGAATCCCTCAAAGGAAGAGGCCTTGTTTAATTTATTCTTAAATCTTTAGATGTTCAGTAAACACGTGATAGATGAATGACCAGTTCCTTCTCCTTGTCCAGGCCCAGCAGGCAGCTCTTCAAGTGTCACGCACAGTGGGCAGGGCTTTGACGTAAGGTCCTACCTCACGACATCTGCCCATGTAAAGGAAACGATATTCAAACCTGTTCATATCTTAGGAGGGGTTGGTGTCAGTGCTATGCACTGAATGTCTGTGTCCCCCCTCCCTGCAATTCATGTGTTGAATCCTAACCCCCAAAGGTAATGGTGTCAGGAGGTGGGGTTTTTGAGAGGTGATGAGATCATGAGGGTGGACCCCTATGATGGGATTAGTGTCCTTATAAAGGAGACCCCAGAGAACTCCCTTGCCCCTTCCTCCAGGTGAGAACACAGCAGGAAGACCCCGTCTATGAACCAGCACGTGGGTTCTCACCAGAAACTGAATCTGCTGGTACCTTGATCTTGGACTCTCAGCCTCCAGAACTTTAGAAACAAATATATGTTGATTATAAGCTCCCCAGTCTGTGTGTTTTGTTGTAGGAGCCCCAACAGACTAAGACACTACTGTAAGGAAGTCCTTACGAGTTTCAATATTAGAATGTGGTAAAACCTGAACAGATCACTGGGTTCTTGGAGGAGAGTGAAGATGCTCAACAGCTTGGCCTGGATTGAAGCCTACAGATTGAGGTAAGTTGAGGCACTTGGCCCAAGTAGGTGCCTTGAATGGGAAGATGCTGACTGGCAGATCAGGGCGTTATTAATTCACACCTCCCCCTCCCCCCAAAAAAGTGGCATGAGACTTCAAGGTCTCATCCACAGAGGAATCGTGTAGCTTTTCCTTTATTTTGTTATACTTTCTCTTACCTTGTCATGTAGCAGGAATAACATGTATAGATCTACAGTACATTTGCAATCAATAGCTTGTATCACTTTCAAATGTCTCGGCACCTCTATGACATCAAATCACCTGCAAACGGCATTAAGTGCTTTACTGAGTCCACAGTCATGCACCTCATTCTACGCTTGAAAATTTTCACTAAAGACTTCTGCTTTCTCTCCTGGGTTGGAAATGTTGATTTCACTTCCCAAAAATGGCCATGGAAGACCTGGCTCATGACCTTATCTTAAAACTTCTCACCATTGTGTCCTCTGAGGGTTGGTTCCCACCAAACCAGCTCCACACAGCTCCTCTTTGCTGTTTATACCAAGGAGGGCACGTGTGTTTCAGAACCAAACCTTAGTACTAGGTTTGCTTTGCTCTTATGGCAAATTTCAAACTGAATTCTTTACGTGGCATGTACTTAAAAAGGTACTTATTGTGGCAGAGAATGCACCGTTGAAGAAAGATTTTCATATGGAACATCTTGTAATCAACAGTGCAATTCAGATAGTCATCTGATTATGAAACAAAAACCCCAAAGATAAAAATTAAAGCACAACTACCTGGACACAGCCTTATTAGTGAAATTATATTGTAGAACACACTTACCCCAAATACATGTAATCATGTAATTATAACTTGAACCGATGCAGTCATGACATGTAATGATGTGTAGTGATCACGGATGATAAGACAGTTATTCTTTGCATCAGAATCATAAACATTCTCCTGAAGTTTTCTGAGTGGGTAAACTGCTTGCCTTCAGTGGGTCACAGGAGAATTTGTTCATGTCATCGTGAACTGTGTATTAATAGTGTAACTTCTCCCTTCTTGGGAACAAGAGGCCTAGATGGTAGCATGAGGGGTGGACAGTTTAGGCGTCCCCCCCCTCCTCAAATTGCCTCCTTAGGGAAGCAGGAGTGGTCTGACCAGTGGGGACCCCACCACAGGAAGCGTGATGTGATTTTCTCCCAAAATATCTCTTCAGAGACCTGCTGAATATTTCCTGAAAGCCAATTACCTCATTGCCTGGGTCTGGGTCTCTGTTCTCCGGCTTGTATTTGGGTCCATTATTGTCTTGTTCTGGACTCCTTCTCCTCTTGACAAGCACAGCATCTCTTCACTCTGTTCTTTCACCTTCCTGCTCAGCCTGTTCATGACAGAACCCTGTGTTCCACCATATAATGGTACGGCTGGGCGGGGAATCGCATCCTTGGCTTGTGCGAAAGGGATCAAGGGGGCTGCATGCGTCACGTGTGGCGGAAAAAAATAATTCAGAGCTATTCTGTGCCTTCCTCAATGGGTGACTCATGGGCTATGTGGCTGGAAATTGAGGGAAAATTCTGGAAAAAATAAAAAAGAAAGGGTCCTGCTGAAAACATGGGGTCTCCCAGATGTTAAAACACAACAGTATGGAGTGATTCAGATCAGAGCAGCCAATATCGGCTTTTATTTGCAAATTGTTGAAGCAGTTGCTCACAGGGAATTAGTTTATTCAGGTGACCTTTTGATTTGGGTCAATTAAGGGGCTCTTATATGGGGTGGGAACTGTCAGTTAAGCTCTCTGCAGAATGACATACACGTACTCCTGTTTAATGCTTATAAGTGAGAATTATCCATAAGTACCCTTTATGGATGGGCACGTGGAGAATTGTATCATTTGCCCAAGATAGCACAGCTAATATAATACATAGGAGAGCCAAGGGGTCAAATAAGCTCTGACTCTAAAGTTTGCTAATCTTGACCTTAGCGCTTCATGTGGAGTAGCCGATGAGGAGGTTTGCGAATGGCGGGTATGTGATGAGAGAGAACACTCCTGAAAGTAGGCTTCAATGTAGCGTAATTACAAAACTTGAGTGTTCACTCACCAAATTCAACTGACTTTTTGAAATGCATACTCTTGTTCTTCCCTACTTCATAGATAAGGAAACTCAGAGAAGTAACTTGATCAGGGCCCTGTGGGAGAGATTCCTACACTGTCCAACATGGAAGTACCGGACACATGTGGATATTAAAGATTATTTAAAGTTAATTAATATTCCATAAGGATAAAGCCTCCGACCTCAGTTGCAGTGGACACTTCAAGGGTTCAAATAGCCACATGAAGCGAGAGGCAACGGGACTGATCCAGACAGTTTCCATCATCCCAGAACATCCTATTGGAAGATGTTGTTAGGTGATTGACAAACACTTTCCCTCTTTCTAGGCACATGGCTGTTTACCCAGAACCTCATGCGGTTGGATGTGCCGTGGGGCTGAGTCCCAGCCGTGGGATGAAAGCAGAGGTAATGGACACCATTTCCAGGTCTGGACCATACAAACATCCAAGAGAGATGCTACCTATGGTTTCTGCTCAGTTCATGTGATGAAGTTGAGCTTGGACCATTGACAGTCACGCGGTGAACTTGTGGGGACCAACCATGGGAGGAGTGGGTCCCTGAATCACTGCCCCGACGGAAGTGACCTGCCATTTAGGACCTCTTGTTTTGGACATGATGCGAACAAGACACAGATTTCAACTGTGTGGATCCGCTGAGAGTTTGGAGTTTGTCAGTCAACACATTTTGGAGCTGTGATTTGAGCTTCAGGAATCTGGATGCAGGACTTTATTCCTGATCCCCTCAATCCCTGAAATCAGCCAAATAGAACAAGCAGCCTACACAGGAGTAACACCAAGAAAATACAGTGCAACTAGCAAACTATTGCAAACAGAACCTTCTTTTCCTTCAGGTTTAGAAAACTTGCCACTAAATAATCATAAGTGTAACAGTAACAATCACTCACATTTTAAATTCTATGTGCTGGGGAGCTGCCTTATTGCATTTAGTCCCCAAGACAACCCTGCCATTTTATCCATTTTACCATTTTATCCCCATTTTACAGATGAGCAAACTGACATTCATCAAGGTGAAGTCACTTATCCACGATAATAAAACTAGTGGGAGAAAGAGCCATTATTCAGACTCTGGTGTGTTGCCTGCAGGCCAATGGCAAACACACAGAATTTGCGGGGCCTTTCTGACAATGGCTGTTACCAGCATGGGTTCCTGTAAAATAGGTCAGGACAGAGCTGTGAGGAAGCAGGATTCATTCTAGGCCTGTGGCTCAAAAGGTAGTCTCCTGTGAAGCCCGAGCCCTGCTCATAAACTGTCATATGCATGAGTGTGTGTACACGGGTGTATGTGTGTGTACGTGTGCCTATGGTGTTGCATTTATTGGCTAAATCAGTATAAACTCTGTCTACAGTGCTTTTTAAATTCTTTTCAACTATTTATATTTCTAAAGCTTTCATTAAAAAAATCCTTCCTCCTATATTGAAAGCCATATGTTTGTTCCCAAACAAAATTTATGGAAATTACTAGATTATATTATTAGAGGCTGCTCCATGACTGTCATTTTGATAGAAGTAGGAACTAAAATAAGAACTGAAGAAGAAATTTTCTTGCTCTGGATATTTCAAAAGCAAACATATAATTATTGTTGAGGGTGAGAGTCATAAGCGCTGGGAATTCGGTGAACTTAATGAAAAGGGTCTTTGTCTGCACAGTGCCCCTGGATCAGCAAGGCACAGACTTTCTACAGAGATCACACAGCAAAGTGAGAAAAGGATGCCGTGCCTGCAAACATCTCCCTCAAATACTCCTGCCAAGATGCCTCCGTGAATGCGTCACCGCTTTTATAACATAATAAATATTTTTAGGGATGAAAGCAAACAGAAATATATTGTTGAATCAGCTTTTCTTATGGGTGAGAAAATGGAGGAAGACCTCAAGACCAATTAAGTTCATTTTACCCTGCAAAGCGGTGAATGAAAGCTGAAGTACATACACACCAACAAACACACACGCTCACCACTCAATTAATCCTAATAAAAGAAGGAAACAAAACCCCTCTAACCCAGCAGCACCAGATGAGATGTAAATTGAGGCTATTAGAAGAATAAACAAGGTATCATGAAGTCAAGATCGGCATCAATTCCTCCATCCAGTCACACTAATAATTCTTTGTGATAATAATTCCTCACACTGATTCAGTGAATGGAAGTGATGGATAAAAACACCAGTGAAGCAGAAAAAAGGTCTGCTCGGGGCTCAGCAAATTACAGCTTTTGAAGGCAATAACCAGAGCAGAGCCTGTCCCAGATCTTCAGGAAAAGGCTTTGAATAATGGATGCGACACTGCTTTGAAAGTTAAAAATAAGTGTGATGCAGGCAAGAGAAGGTGGGTCTTAAAATACATTCTCTAGCGGGACTGACAGAAAGGTCAGAAGGAATCCCTTACTTCACAGGAGTGACAATCATGTAAAATAAAGATCTCAAATAACGTGAATGCTGATCTAAGGGAATTATTTAAATTGTAGTAAAAGGTGGAGTCACAACAGATTCAGCCCAATCTCAGAGATACCAGAATCTTCAGTGCAACTTTTGTGACCTGGAACTTACCCTTAGGATCTCAGAAAATATTAGCTCTAAAAAGCAAGCAAGCAAGCAAACCCCAAACTCCAACAGAACAATAAACTAATTAAAAATGAGGAGTCTAGGGTGAGGGGTGGCTGTGGGTGGGGGAGTCAGGACCTTCTGGGACAGGAACCTACCCAGATGTTCTGCCCTGTTCCCAGGGGAGGGAAGCCCTGATTGCATCTTGATACCTCGCCAGGCTGCTTTTTTACTTATCCTAAAACAGCAGACTTGAAAGGGAGATGAGTTATAAAAAATATGACCCTCTGCAAGAAGAGAGAGTGCAAAGCCAGACAGCACCGTGGTGGCCCTGCGGGCACGGGGGACCTGGAGGGTCAGCATCAGAACCCGTGCTGTCCCACAGGAACTTGGGGATGATGGGAACTTCCTCTGCCCAGCCTGATGAGGCACCTGGGAGCCACGTGCAGCCCTTGACTGTGGCTAGTTGAGGAACTAAATGTTGACTTTCCTTTAATTTTCTAAATGTAGATAGCTACATAGAGCTGGCGGCTGCTACCTTGGACAGCTCAGATACAGAGGAGTCTATTATTAACAGTTTTAAACATGAATGTCCTAAACGTTCACTTACCATCGATCACGAGCCTGTGCCATGTCCAGTGCTGCGCAGAGCCCCTCGCCTCCCAGGTCCTCAGGGCTGGTGCCATGCAGACCTGATGTCACACAAGCCTCCGCTCTGCCCAGTGAGAAAACCTGAGCATGAGGGGGCCACACGTTCCTCAAGTTTCTCCTGTAGTTTCTGACTGTCGTGACCAGAGTGTCTAGAACGTCCAGCTGCTGGGTGATACACGCTTGGTGTGGTGCTGGATTACCTCTGCACAGATTGGCAGGGAATAGAAAGGCTGTTTGGAGAGCTGTCTTGACCGAAATTTAAGAAGAATGTGGAGTGAGCCGAATAGTGTGCGTACAGGGGTTAAGAAATTGTGAACTATTTGCACACTTTAGAATGAGCCAAGGCAACGGGGTGTTATACCTTAGGCGTTTCCTTAGTCTTTTTTACATTTTTTATTCATATAGTGCCATTTATTTTTTTATCTTTCTTTGCTCTTCTCTTTTTTCCTTCCCCCCTTCCTTCCTTCTCTCCCTCCCTTTTTCCTTCCCTCCGTCCCATCCCTCCCTCCTTCCTTCCTTCCTTCCCCTCCTCCTCTCCTTCTGTGTTGGCAGGAGGGGTGGGCTTGTGTCCGTCTGACATCACATTCAGGTATCACGCTGGGTTACGTGTTGAAGTCATGCCTGTGGTCACTGCTTAACATCTTTGGCTGCACCAGAGCATCTATTTTTGTTTTCAGGAAATAATCATGGAAACTGGCTCCCAGAGGCAGCCTCTCCTGAAGCAGTAGCTCCAGGTCCTGCTCTCTGTGCACTTTGCTCTGCTCTTGGAAATGTCACACTGCAGGGAGAGCAAGGAGCATCTGATGGGGCAACAGGAACCCGCTCTGTGGAGCCAACACTGGCGGGGTTTCCCCTCACTTTCCCCTGCAGCTTCTGTTCATCCTGTCTCTAGCCTGCAGAGTCAGAAGCCACTTGGCGAAGAGCACGTATTACAGTGTATGTGAGGCTGGAGATCAGGCATGACTCCTGCACTTTCTGCGGACGGTGGGGCATCGCCAGGTCCACACTGTTGGCTTGTTCCCAGCTCAGGTCATAGCAGGAAGGGCTGTTCCGGGGCTGCTTTTTGGAGCCCCTGCTCCCCCCACCCCCAACTCACCTTGTAGCTGTTTTCAGCCACCAGAGCTGGATTTATAACTATGTGTGGATTTAGCAAACGTAGAAACAAAAGCTTTCTAACACGTGGGCAAGTGAGCCAGAGAAGTGATGGGGAAAGCGGTTCAATGAGGCAGTCAGTCTGGTCTAGGAGAAGCATAGAGTCGGTTCTGAGTCAGCTCAGGAGGAAGATGGGGAGAGACCACAACACAGTGCACGGCTGGCTCAGTGATTTTATTTTCAGTGGTTTCGAAGAGAGGAAACTTCTGTAGAGCAGACACTTGTTGAAACCAGTATCAAAACTGTCAGAAATGGGACTTCTCTCATTCAGAAAAAATGCACTCGTCTAAAATAACAAAAAAAGAAAAAAAAGGAAAAATTCCCTCAGATTTTTTTAGAAATTTTGACAAAGGTGGGTCTGTGCTGACTACTTAAAGATCTGTGTGGCATAGAAAATAATGCTATACATTAAAATCAACGACTTCTTTAATGTGATGAAATATGATATATACAAATAATCAATTAACAGGTGTACTCTATGTGTATTTATCTTTTACATATAAATGGATATAGGTCTTGTGGTTTTGTGTGGTTCAGGGCCCAGCCCAAAGTGAGCACAAAGATATCAGTTAAATGATTAAATGTTCTAATTTATTATAATTATTACTCCCAAACAAACCGTTGACCTCAGTCACTGGCTCTCATAGGCACATGCCTCTTTCTTTGGAGCTTTGTTTCTTAATTCATAAAAATATAGTTTCTCTGCTGTTTCGACACCTGCAAGGGTAAGAAACCAAAATAGGATTCAATGAAGACCAATGAGTTCAAGATTTCTAATATCACTGACATCTTTCCCACAACAATTATGGGAGATACAGGAATCAGGCATGATGCCCATTGGCCGGGGAAGGCAGAAAGCGGTTCAGTGATTTCCTAAAGTCACGTAACTTATTTGTGGCGAAAGAATGGATCTCCGTGATCCATGTCTCCAGGTCGCTGGCCCAGGACTGATGCACATAAATAGTCGAGGTGCGTCTGTCCCTGCAGACCTCCGCAGCTCAGAAAGAAAGTTCAATGCCACATCTTAACCACTGCTTGTTGTCCCAGAGGAAAACACAACACGGACCACATCCCGAAGGCTCAGATCTCCCCAGGCGCATAGAATCATCCTACCTGTTCCAAATTATTCTCCTTAAAAATCATAATTCTGTATTTAGAGTTGCCTGAAGGCCTGGGTTGAACGATTGCGATCAGATTTTCTAAAACTTATGAAATGGCTCTGTCATTCCCAGGGCTGGAGAACACCAGATTGTTACTTGGAAGCTGCACTTTTTACTCTTTATCTACCTGGGCTGACAAGTGCCTTTAATCTCATCAGCCAGTGGCAGGAATCGTGACTCATTTCGATTCTGAACATTAAGCATTTTGGTCTTAGGTGAAAGCGAGCAATGCATTTCCCGTTACTATCACAGACAGAGTGAAATTTACATTTTCATGGCATATAGTACTTTCACAATATTATTTTTTTTCTGAAAAAATGTTTGCTCTTTTAATAGGGCAGGATCTGACCCTGGTGCCATTGTCTCTGTGTTCATATAGCACGCATTGCCTCAGCTCAGTGTTGATACGTGGATTTTTATACTCTGAACTGTCACATAGGCATTGTAAATACTGCACACACACACACACACACACACACACACACACACACACACGTACAGGACCTTTTTAGTTGAAGCAGAATGTGGTCTCTAGTGAGGAAGCAAGGGGTGTGTATGCGTGTGTGTGTGTGTGTGTGTGTGTGTGTGTGTGAGAAACTAGAAAGTAAGAATGAAATAAAGACAGACACGGTAGTTGGACTTCTGTGATGCACATTTTCAAAATTCTAAGGAAGTGAAGCTATTCAGGAGAGGCTTCCTGGAGAAACGGATATCAATGCGGTTTTGAAGAACTCACGGACTTTACGGCAAATGAAAGGCTCCTCAAAGAACAAAGCTTTGCCTCCTTGTTGGAGGTGATGGGTTAGACCCAATGACAGTTCAGGAGACTCTCAATTCACCACCTGAGGACACAGTGGAAAGAGTCCCACACTTGGACCCAAAGGAATCAGGGTCTGACGGGCAGCCTTCGAGGCAGCTGGAGTGATGTCCAGCCCCCCTCCCCCGGCTTCTCCTGTGTCACCTGAGGAGAGGACTCAGAGGTCTCGCTCCATTGGACTAAGGGCCACATTCACCCACAGACATGTTTTCCTTGGAGAGGGGTAAAGAATTCTGAGTTAATGGCTAGACATGGAGAAATCCCATTTGGGCTTCTTTGGAGGAGGTGGCAGAGGGGAACTCTGGGGGCATTGAACAGGTTTGGCTTTTTACCTGAGACTGCTACGCTCATCACAAACAGCAGCGTCTCCAGAGGCCAGCCTGACACGGAGCCTCCCTTTCCCGCGGCCACCGGACTGCGCGGCTGAGTGATGGCTGTCCTGTGGGAAGGGCCGGCCTCTCCAGACCCCATGTGGCAGCCACGCTGAAGTCCCACGTGGGTTACCATCACCCATCAGCTGCCGTGTCCGTTTTTGTTATCATGGAACCATTTTCCTGGATGTCTGTCTATCCAAACTGGTAAAACGGAATCTAGATTAAGAGAAACGTTTGAGTTTTCTCATACTGACTTACATGGTCAGGCTGGCCTCCGAAGGCATTTGGGTTTGTGATAAGCATAGCAGTCTCCCAGGGGAAAAGCCAGATCTATTACAATTCTCCCAAAGTTCCCCTCGGCTGCCTCATGGCCTTCACCTTGCGCTCCCTGGGCTCTGAGCACAAGGGTCTCCAGTCTCCTTGCAGCTCCGCAGGCCCTTCGGGGACGCCCTACCTGTTGGGCATTGACACCAGCTACATCATCTGACAGTAGGATGACCTTCCTCCCACCTTGGGTCATGGAGTTTAACTGCCTGAACCTATTTTGTTAGCCACACCCTGCCTATTTTCAGAATAAACTCAGTGTTTTGTTTCTACTCACTCTTGGCAAATGTTACCTCTCAGAGCTTTGGACGTTATTGATAAATAACCCAGGATGTTGTGCTTGGTCGTTTTCCGTTTATTTATTTTTAGACATCAGAATATCTTGTTTGGCAGCCCTGAAAATCACAGCCCTTGAATAGTACTTGGGATGAAAGTACTATTGGTTGGAACAAAACCTTGTCTTTGGGGGAATTTGATGGTGTGAAAGTCCAAAGCCAACTTGGCTGAGATTCTTCATGGCGAGGCTGGACCTTGATGGTTTCTTCACCACTTAGGTGGACACCAGGGGGGGTGGGAATCACTTATGAGACCATTTGATTGACTGACTAACCTCAGGGGGAGAATGCACCCAGGCAGTGACCGAGCCTTAGGGGAGGCGAAGAAATGGCCAGTGGTGTCCACGGGGGCTAGGGAGAAGGGTGCCTGCCGTGGTTAATCTCCCCTGGGAACAGCACCACCTGCGGGCACTCTCGACCTCACAGGCCCCACACAAGGGCTTAGTCAACGTTGGCAGCGCCAGGTCAGCCAACTGCAGGGATGGGAACCACGCGGGGTTGTGATATTTTAAAAATCAGTCACAAGTCTCTTGATTGAAGTGATGCTGTCTATCGTAGTCTCCAGACAGAAGTGGTCCACTAATAAATAGAGTCACAAGGCAGTCATGTTTACTCGGTGAAGGTCCAAAAATAGTTAGAAGGAAATCTGAAGATAAACAGTAGAACAATATTCCTTTTTTCTATTTGGGGCTCTTCATTTTATTGAAATATGGATCAAACGGTGATTTCAGAATTGGGAAGATCTGGTCAAAATGCCAACCATGGTGTGATGTGGTCTGTACAAAATGGGATGACAAAGTGGTTTTCAGATCTGCTATTATTTCTTTGTTATTCTCTAAGCGCTGATTCAGTGATAGAAATCAAAGAAAGTTTACATTTATTTTTAGGGTACAAAACATTTTTTACATTTTATGTATAGTTCTTGAAAAAATTGTGTATGTATCAGTAGTTCTCAATCAATCAGGGAGGGTTTTGCCCCCCTCCCCCCACCCCAGGATATATTGACAATGTCGAGGGATGCTTTTCATTGTCGGAACTGGGAGGGAGGGTGCTCTGGGCACCCAGTGGGCAGAGGCCAGGGATGCTGCTAAACATCCTACAGTGTTCAGGACAGTCCCCACAGCAGAGAGTCACCTGGCCCCAAATGACCTTAGAAGGGTTGAGGTTGAAAAGCCCTGAGATGTGTGTGTTTACTGTTACATGTATGTATGTATGTGTGTATATATACACAGATATATATGTATATATATAGATGGAGGGAGAGATTTTGTAGCTCCATTTGCTTGTCTGTGGATCCACAAGCAAGGGCTGAATTTTATTTCCTGCATAACCAGCACACCCTGATGTTCCAAAAAAGCAGGAATTACGACTAGAAGAAATACAAGACTGGTTTTTTTTTTTTTAGCTGAATGAAGACTCACAAAAAGATCCTGAAAAAGTATTCTCCTGACAAATACTTGACTGAGATTCTCAGAATTCCCTCCACTTCCTCACCTGCCTGCTGTTTGGGGAACTGTCACCTTTGAGCCTTGGATGTTTCGCTTTTAAAATGGGGAAAATAATGAGCATTTAACTGAAAAAAAAAATATGGGAAGTCCCTTTCTGAGCCCAAACGTACTCTATAAACAAAGTGTTAGGATAGTCAAGGAAAGAGGAAGGTCAGGGAAAAAGGTTTAATAGGGAATTAAAAGACTAACAATACAACCACAGTAAAACAATCTCAGATAGGTTTTTTGTCGCTGTTTTTTGTTTTTGTTTGTTTGTTTGTTTTTTCCCCAGAGCTGTTTCCAAAGTGAACTTCGTTGGAAGACTTTTCAAGTTCCTCTCCATTTTTCAGCAACAGTTTCAGAAAAGCAAACTTATTTCTAGCAATAAAAAAAACAAAACAAAACACCTTACCTTCACTACTGTGTTTCCATGATAATTTCAGTCAGATGCCCTTCAATCCAGCCAGTGCTGGACCTGCTTCTGTGAGGGGCACCCAGAGGCGTCCCCACCTCCGAATGATGTCCATTCATGGATTCAAAACAAATAGGGTGATTTCAAGATGAGTTGGTAATTGAAAAGAATGTGGTTAGGAAACTTGACGACTATGATTAAAATGGCCCACTCACCTCCTTCTGTCACAAAACAAACATATTTTCAAGAACGTTGTGGTACATTTAATAAATACAGTTGGAGATTACATCCTAAGACAATGCAGATTCTCTCATTACCAGAATCACTTGATTTTACATATGGGGTTGGAGCCGTCTCTCTGAACACATTCCTAACACTAGGCCCCAAGCCAGGGGAGGAGGCTGAGGAACAGAAGCCTCCCCACCATCAACATCCCCACCAGATGGTCCATCTGTTACAATTGATGAACCTACAAGGACACGTCATCCTCACCCAGAGTCCACAGTTGACATTAGGGATCACTCTTGGTGTCGTTCGTACGTTCTATGGGTTTGGACAAATGTCTGACATGTAGCCACCACTATACATTTCACTGCCCTATAAATCCTTTGTGCTCCACCTATGCATCCCTCTCTCTACTTTAACCCCTGGCAATTACTGATCTTTTTGCTGCCTCTGTAGTTTTGCCTTTTCCACAATGTCTTATATATGGAATCATACAGTACATAGATTTTTCAGACTGGCTTCTTTCTCTCAATAATATACATTTAAGTTTCTCCATGTCTTGTCATGGCTTGACAACTCATTTCTTTTTAGCTCTGAACAACATTCCATTGGATGAATCACAGTTTACTTATCCATTCACCTGCTGAAAGACATCTTGCTTGATTCCAAGTTTTGACAATTATGAATAAACTAGCATTTTTAATGAGTAAGTCAAACTGTACCGCTAGGGTTTTTTTATCAAAATGGCTTTACTGACTAAAGAGAACAGAAATCTTGGGGTGGTCATGAAGTAGTTTGGGGCCATCATCACAAGAGAAAACTTCTGGGAATTTCCTATTTTATCCTAATATTTCTGGCAAAATTGCATCCTAATCTATTTTTTATCATTCAAACAATATTTACACCTTTTATTATGACAAATTTTATCTTCCCCGAAGCCTCAGCTGAATTTGATTCTCAGAGGGAAAAAGATATTTCTTTCTTCCCCAGAGTTATAGTTTTTCAGATGGAATCCTGTTTCACCTTGACATTCCAAAATTATTACAATTAAATCAAAGCATAAATGTACACAGATGACAAGTAAATATACAGATGCTACCCCCAACCAACAAAACAAAATCCCTAAATTATTCAAGTAAGCAAAATGGGCTCAATTTCCTTCATGTTCTGTTCTAAAAGGAAAGCTTCAGAACACCGATTTTATTATGAATTTTAGTTGACTTTAATGGGCATTTTTCTTCTGAATAAAGACTTTGGCAAACGATGAGTCATCGTTTCGTACAATTTACCAAATGCCATTAGCAGAATAACAATGTGTGGCAATCAATGTGCTAATCCAAACTCAAAACCATTCCAGAGCAGGAGTCACAGGAGCAGCAACCCCTCCCATCCCCTGCCCCCTAATCACACCATAATTAGATCAGGGAGAATTACCTTGACTTCTATTGTTATTGCTCAGAATACCTTAGAATCCTAGAATCATAATGTGATCAGGGAATTTAGAGCTCATCACTTTTAACTTCCTAATCGTGAGGCGCGAGAGAAAGCAGGGATTGTAAGGGACCCCTCCCAGATGAGATCACACAGCTAGCGAGCTATTCGCACGATGGATTCATTGCATCATTCAATAATTAATATGCTTCATCAGGCAGCCGTATCTGGAGTGTGGACTGTTCACATGTAGCTACATTTCGAGGAAGAATGGGGCATTTTTGGTTTCCCTGGTGTATGCCGTGTTCTTGCTGTTCCTTCCAGTCATTACTTGTGCACTTTGCTTGCCCTGCCTTCTGGTCTACCATCATGTAGTTGGCGTCTCCATTTCTTTCTTTTTCTTTTAGTTTTTATTGGAGTATAGCTGATTTACAGTGCTGTGTTAGTTTCAGGTATACAATAAAGTGAATAGTTATACATATATATCCACTCTTTTTTAGATTCTTTTCCCATATAGGCCATTACAGAGTATTGAGTAGAGTTCCTGTGCTATACAGTAGGTCCTTGTTACTTATCTATTTTATATATTGTGGTGTGTATATGTCAATCCCCATCTCCCAATTTATCCCTCCCCCGCCCCACTCCTTATCCCCTGGTAACCATAAGTTTGTTTACTACGTCTGTGGCTTTAACTCTGTTTTGTAAATAAGTTCATCCCTGAAGCCCCTGCTGTAACTGATGAGAACTCAAGAAATAGGAGCCAATGGATATTAAGAGCCCGTGTTTCTGGAATGAGTTGTGTCCAGAGCTCAGTCAGGCCCTCTCTGCTCTCCTCTTTACACGAGGCCCATTGAACTGGCTGGTCCCTGACCATCCCCTGTGCTCACTCGGGCGCATGGATGGATTTACACCCTGTGGGTCAGAGTCCACGGTTGGTCAGAGGTGGTGGTCCAGTCATTCTGGGCATTGTTCTGGTCACGGTCACATCAGGAGTCCATGGCCGCCCCTCCCCTTCTCTATCCAAGGTTAAAGGTTGCAGAGCCCAGAAACAGGGCATCCAGGAGCTGTGCTTTCTCCTTCCTCCTACTTCAGAAAAGGTGCCTAAAATTGTCAAAACACTTTCCCCCAGAGTAGGGCGGGGATGGCAGGAATTCTCAAGACCGGCTAGGAAGGCAGCAAGATCAAGCTGCTGAGGGAAGCGCAGAAATCAGGGATCCGGAGAAGAAGCTGGATGACTCAGATGCAGGGAGAGAAACACAATAGTTAGATGTTGAGGTGAGAGGCCCCCATGGCGCTGGCGGCCTGGGAACCCCCATACCCTGGGTGTCCTGGAGTCTCTGGGCGACAGGAAATTGCACTTCCCCGCAGGGAATCGGGGTTCCTGGGGTGCAGGGCGTCTTCCTGCTTTGGGTCTGAGGCTTTATTTCAAAGGCAGCCCACATGCTGTTTCTCAGGCAGGGCCTCCCCCAGGGCTGAGAAATATAGTAATTTTTACAAATATGTCAGTCTCTTCGATGGAATTTTAACAGCCTGTGAGTGAGGTTTAAACGAAGAGGGAAAGTCTAGCTGCTATTTTTAGAGCTGCCTTCTTCCCGGGCTCTGCTCCCTGCCTGTAGAGTTAGCCTAAACCCCTCTCCCCAGCCCATTTCCCAGCAAAAATGTTTGGAGAAACATTTTTTTTCACTATTGGTCCTATTGCTCAAATAAGTTCAATATCAAGGGTAAGATTTTTTGGACACATTTATGAGAAGAATAAGACATTTGAATTATAAGCTTAGACTCTTTAGGTAAAATTCTCCATCCCTTTTAGCAGAGGAGAGGCTCCCCTGAATGTGGTATTTTAGGTGAAACCCTTTTGCAGGGGCAGAAGGGCAGTATTGCCCTGAAGTCGGTCTTCCTAGGAAAGAGGCGCAGTGGCTTCTGTGAGGGGTCGTCTAGGCTGAACAGTGAGGACCGACGGGTGCACAGACTTGTGCTCAGGACACACACGGCTCCAGAGCTTTCCTCTGAGCCAGTTTTCACGCTCATGAGTTCAATCTCCTATTTCACATCGAATTAGTTTTACTGAGACATTCATGTCCGCCTTAGCCAGTAGGCAAACAGGATTGGGTACAGTTTAGATCTTGATTATTGAAAGCATATTAATTTTTCTAATGTTGAGCTCTTCATGGTTCTTAGGACTTGACTCATGAAGCTGGCGTCAGCTGGACAGTCTTTCTGGATTTATTGGTTGAAGGGTGACCACTGGTAACGGGGTAGGAAGACTGGAGATGCGGGACCCAGATGGGCAGCTGGTATCAGGAGGATATTAGTCTAACACATTCAGCCAGATTTTCATCCTTAGTTGAACCTGCCCTGTGATGAGGCAAAAGCTGTTCTGAGGCTGTGAAATAAGTCAGACCCCAGGACTCCAAGCCGGCTGGGAGGGATGGGGTGAGGCAGTGCATCTGGGGGTGTGGGGAAGGGACTTGAACAGCAGGTAGAGCAACCAGTAACCCTTGCAAGGAAGAGATGGGCTCCCAGTGCAGGGACCGGAGACCATCAGCTTCATAGGGATGATCAGTGATGTATACACAATACGTTGTATTATAATAGTGAACGATTATATATATAATATACTGTATAATGTAACATAATATACTGTCTAAGCTATATTATAATAGATATATAGTGTATATTATTGTAGACATATATTATAGTATATTTTAATACACATCATACATATATTATAAATTATTATATAGCATGTTATATAGTATTTGTATTATAAAGATATTATCATAATAAACAGAATATATAATTATATATCATAATAATTTATATACTATATAGAAATATATAATAATGTGCAATATACTGATACTTTATACCTATTATAATATATAACATATTACATATAATTATACTATTATATTATAAATTATAATCTATATTTCATATAACTAACTATACTTATATATTATATAATTAGTTATAGTTTATTAGTTATAGTTATTATTAATTAGTTATAGTTATAATTATATGAGTATATATTATGACTATTATCTACCTATCTACATATTGCAAAGATACCCAAAGAGGAAGTCAATTTAAGTAATTGGAGATGTTCTTGAGGAGAAAATAAGAATTGAACATGTGTTTTATCTTTACAGACTATGTAATTTCTTTTAAACTAACGTCATCAGTAATTTAAGAAACCGAGTTTCTTAAGGGCAGGCCATGTGTGTTATGGCAAGCACGGCTGCCACCGAAGGATTTGGGGTGACACATCGTGTACTTAGCCATCGACCCCATCATTTCTTCTCTGTGCAGCCTTCGCTCTGAGTTGACTCCCGCTGTCCCTGTTTTCAGGGGACTCCAACTGGCCTTCCCCCTTCCCAGTTTCCTAGAGAGGGCGGGACCCATGATACAGTCCAGCGGAAGCCCAGGGCGGCTGTGCTGTGACCGTGTTTCCAGGATTTGCTCCAGTTCTCTGTTCACGCAAGCATAGTGGACAGGCAGCTGATGACAGGAAGGGGGCTGGGCTGCCGACCTCCCGGGCCCTGGGGGCTGTGGTGAGAAGGATGGCCCTTCCTGAGGACCGGGAGGAGTTGGAAGGAAGAGGGGTCCAAAGGGACAATGAGGGAGTGACCTGCCCTCCTTGTTGCTGTTTAAAAATCATCGCTGCATCTCCAGAAGCTCCTTTGTTGGCGTCACCCCTTGTGTTTCCCAACCTGGGATCCGTGTTGAACTTGCAGGTCGGGTGCATCTCAGGCCTCATGCAAGGGAAAGCTGGGCACCGACTGACACCCTGGGGGACCACGCCAACCTGTCAGAGGTCGAACAGGGATGGAAAGGAACCCAGGTGGAATCTGGGTGGGGGTCCCAGCATCCTCCCCAGTGCTGGGTCACATGTTTCAGCCTCTTCTTCAAGCCCAGAACCTGACCCCAGGAGCATATGAACAGATCCTTGCCCAGAAACCCCTCTGTGACAGGCCTGCTGTCCCAGGTGCTCTGTGGGGATATCCCAGACTCCTGGGGGTCAGCTCAGGCAGCCCACCCATCCCCCTGGACTCTCCCCCAACTGCTGGCTGTGGGTCAACCCTCATCCTGGCAAGAAATTACACACCATATATTAAACAATGACCAAGCTGCCTGGGCCCATTCATTTGTAAGAAAGACACGTGGGGTTGTATGGAAATGAGTTATAGCTCTGAGCTCCTGGCACAATCACAAATATCTTAGTGCAAAACACTGGCTTTCTGCATCCCTCTGTCCTGAAAGGGCAGCGTGTGTACCTCATGCCTCAGTGATGGGCTTTCATCCTGGCTCCTAGAGATCAGCCAACTGACAGCATCAGTAACACTGTTTTCACCAAAGTGTGCAGCACACAGAGAACAGGTGACGTGAGAGTCGCCGACAGCTCACCACGAAGATTCACGTGACAAAAAGTAAAACCTTCCGATCCTCCACATCACTGCACATGAAGATCCCGCAGCCTGACACCAATGTTCACCGAATGAAACATAAATCTCTTTGAGTGCCCCATCCCAGCGGATATGTACAATGGTGGTTGTTTTGGGGGAAATCATTTAATCCGAAGTGTTTCGCAGCTTGCTGGCTGGATGCCATTGGGCAAAGTACTTAATCTTCGAAGCTCACAAGGTGCTGATAATGATGGAATAAAGTAATGTAAATAATAGGGCTTTTCAAACACAAAGTGCCAAATAAGCATGAGCTGGGCGTTATTCCCCTTCACGTTATCACACAGTATCCAATGTCTCATATATTGCTCGCTGTAAAGGAAGTTTAATATCTATTGAGCTGGATACTCAGCATTGAGTAATTCATCTTGTACAGTATCTCTATGCGTCAAAGTAGAAAATTATCACCGGAAAGCCTTCAGTTATGTTGATATTGGGGACTAAAAATATATATACCTCTGTATCAAATTAGGGCTTATTATTGAAGAATTGCTTTTTTTTTTTTTTTAGAGAGAGAAATACAGTTTTTTGTTCTCTTTTTTTTTCAACGTAAAAAAAAAAATGCAGGTAGTATTCCACTGCATCACTTTGAAGATGCAAGTTGTGCACAGTCAGTAACTTCAGATAAATTCTTATGCACTTTAAAACGAGCAGTTTAGTCAGCACCAAATGCAAAGAAAAGCCAACCAAAAATGCCTTATCAGCCCCACAGACTGAGTCTTACCTCTGCTGATTTTTCCATGTGGGAAACTAATGAACTGACAGATATTTTCTCCACAAATATTTATGGAGTTTCTGCCATGTACTTGGCTGGATTGACAGGGTTCTAAACATGGGTCTTTGAAGGCTTATTCACGTCGTGATTTAGATGTCAGAGGAGAGGCTTTTCCCAGGAAAGTTCCCCGCCAACCCCTGTCCACCACTGAGCCCTGGGGTTACCCCCTGTTGGAAATAGAAGCTTCAGGAATATGCAGGGGAGAAGGACTCTTCTGAAGGAGCGTTAATGCAGTGCTGTGTGTTTGCAAGGTGAGCTCATAGAAGAGGACACGTTCCCTTCTACGCTCTTAGCTTCGAGGCTGGCCTTGGGATTACACTGACACAGACAGACGAGCAGGAGACAGGCATACAGCTTGTATTGAATATTTTTATGTACACAGTGGAGTCTTCAGAAGGAAAATGAAGATCTGAAGAAGCCGTTAGGCCCCAAAGCTTAAATGTCTTTTACACAAAGAATGAGAACTTGTGGGGATGTGACAAGGCAAAGGGGTTTGGGGTGGGGGCAATAAATTGTGGGGCAGGGATGAGGAGATATGGGGGGGAAGGAATGGAAGATTAGGGCTATTTTAGTAGGTTATCTGTACAGGTCCATTCTGGCATCGCTAAGAATGTTCTGATCTTCCTGGCCCAGGGAGGGCCCCCTTCTCCTGGGAAATTTGAGGACCTGCTTTTGGGTAGAACATGGGAGTCAGAGAGCCCTTCCTGCATCTGCTGATTCTACAGAACCTCCAGGTCAAAAAGATCGGTATGCCAAAGAGGCATACGGGGTGGCGTGTTCTGAAGCCCTTCAACCTTTGGAACCTCGAACATCCGTAATAACCATAAAAGGACCCGTAGGAACTGAGAACGTCACACATAACTTACTGAGGTTGATAAACACGGGGGAGGGGCCTCTCTTGTCCATCAGCCATATTTGCTGCTCTCTGACGGTCGAAAGCAGAGAACAGTGTCTGGCGTGAGTAACAAGGGCAGGAATGTTGTTGGAGAAAGCTGCACCCAGTGCGTCAGACTCATGGGATTTATGGCCCCAGAACAGACCGACATCCAGATTCTTGTAGGAGAGCTGCTGCCTATTTCTAGCAAAGCCCGAGCTTAATTTTGCAGGCCTCAGAGTTTTAGATAACCAGTTATTTATTTAAAGTTGTATCCCCACGTCTGTACTCTGATCTGCTCTACAAATATTTGGCCAGACAATGAAATATGATGTGAAGTTGTATCTCAGCACGCTGGAAACCTTATATATTTTAGTTGATTCCTTCATTCTGTACATGCAGTGGTGCAGTAGAGAGATTCCTTCTTAAAGGGAAAATTTAAAAGCTTGGAACTAATTTTTTCATAACTTTAAGTTCACTTTAATCTGGTAAGAAGCAATGTATTACTCAAAGCCGTAAACTTATTTTTTATGTAGTCCAGTTACAAAATATTCCTCTCTTTATTGTCAAGCAAATGATACTAGGTATGAGGAGATTCCTTTTCAAAGTTTAATTCCAAGAACCGAGCTGTATTGTTATTCAGTTTATGTCAGTTACTTGCTATGTGCTTCTAAGCCTAAATCATAATTGCTGTCAGCAGGTAAGGGGAATTAACAAAAAATAAGCAATAAACTTTGCAATTTAACTGTTTAATTTCACTTATCTATTGGAAGTTAACAACACAGACTTCCTAATTTGAGGGAAAACTCTAATTTAATGCTAGTAACCATTGGGGACAGCATTCTGAAATAGAGAACAAACAAGAATATCAGAATCATTGAAAGTAAATTATTCTTAGTTGCTTGAGAAAGGACACCATTTATACTGAATTCCAGTTTTGTGGGCATGTAAAGACAGACTTTCTTATGTCAATTGATAATCTCTTCAGAAAAGTTTAAGACATTCAGTCATATATTTCCAACGGTGACTTCTTACCTTGTTGTTTTATATAGTCTGATATATTTTACCCTACATTAATTAAAGCATCCACAATTTATTATGTCAGATATGAATATATCAGAAGTTAATATATAACTTCTTTGGCTTCCTTTCTCTTCTACATGAAGAGAAATACCTGTTTTCTGTATTTCCTTGTATATTCCGAGCAAAATCACTATTTTGTCCCAATCACCTTCGTTCCTGGAGGGTTACACGTGGTGAAGTCTGACGCCACCCCCATCTGGACGGCTGCACAGTGAGTCCAGAGAGGAGCGCAGAGAATCAAGTTGGAGGTATTATTCGTGTTTGGGGAATTACTGCCCAATGAGGGCGAAACACTGCCACATTCCCCGCCACCCCCCCACCTTGAAGACTTCAGGCAAATTGCTAAAATCCAGCTATTGCCAGAATTGTGCTGCAGTTGACTCCCTACCAGAAACTGGTGAAATTAATTAGATGAGGATGCAGAGGGTGTCTCTATGCTCACTGGTTCCTGGTTTGAACTGGGGGCTCGGGATCAGGGAATCCCATTCCTAAACTTCCAGGAACCTGAGCCAAACATGTTCAGGGAATCTTACTGATCTGTTGCGGAGAAGGGTTTCACATCCACGAAACACTAAAATCACGATGAGAAGAGGTTCTGCTACAAATGCAGGTGGGGCAGGTGGACAACAGTCAGGGCCCAAAGGCACCTGCTGAGGGACGAAGGCACAACTGCACAGGAATACAACTCTCTCGAGCCTTTTATGCGTGTCATAATAGAGATTTTCACATCATGTGATACAGCCCACAGGGATGGAGGCTGTCAAATTACACATTTTCATAAACAGATTTAGTGTTTCTGTGTCTGTCTTGAAATAGAGTAATATTACTCGTATTAGCAGGAATAGTATTAGGCCAGGAGTGAGCAGTTGGGGGTGTGTTACTCAGCCCTCTCTATTTGCACGTGACTCACACCAGGTAAGGAATGAAGGAGTGGGGTGGAGTTTGGGGGGGTACATGGGACACGGGATGGACATGCTGTGGGGACCTGGGGGAAGGTGGAGGGCGATGACCACCACCCCCTCCCCCCATCAGGGAGGCAAGTGGTCCTGAATGTAAGGGCCAGGCCAGCTCTGTTCCTAGTGGTACCTGGTGTAGGTCCCTGAGTTCTTGGCTGTGACCCTTGTAATGAGATACAGATTATCCAGAGAAACACGCACAGAGCTGCATTCACGTGTCCACCTCGTGTCCACGTGGGAGATGCCCCAGAAAGTGAGGGACTCTTGGGGTGGCTCAGAATTCAGGCTTAAATACCGTCCTGGCAGGGGGAGGTGAGGGGGTGCAGGCCTCTCCGGGGAGAGAACATGGTTTCCAGGGAAGATGAGTGGCCCTTAGAGGACGGATGGGAGGGTGGCAGTTGGTGACAGGGTCTGTCTGGGGGTGGGGTCCACTTCTAGGCTCCTCTCCTGGGACAAGAGTCAGTCTTCCTGGTGGTGAAGCTCCCGGGAGGGGACCTGTGACCCCGAGTTCCTGTGGAGGCTCTGTGTTCAGGCAGGTGAGGGCGTTCATGGGAAACTCCCCCTGCCTTTCAAGTACCTTCAGATCAATGTAATCAGTACATCAAAGTGGTACATTTGGGGATGGCAGGTGCTGAATGCCTAGTCATGTTTTGGGGTGGCGTGTTCTGTTGCCCTTCTGTGGACTCCTGCTGTCACTGTCCCAAGGACTTGGGGACATTTTCCCCTAAAGACCCGCCCCCGGGGGCGGGGCATGCAGAGCTCTAGGAAGTGCCCTGTGGAGCAGCGTGAGGCCTGGCCTGGACCAGTGCAGGGAGAAGGCTGTGGGCACTGGTGAGAGTGGGAAGCACAAAGCCCACTTTCCCAAGCTGGCCCCTCCCCACCCCCTGGCCTCTTGTCCCCGCCCTGTCCCTGTCCTTCCCCACATCAAGGCTGGGCCCTGTTCTAAGAACATGGCTCACGGGGAAACACACACACACACACACACACACACGAGTGTCTTGGGTTGGGCTCCAATGTCATTAGCATGGCTCCCCACTTTTCCACTGAACACTCCTTTCCCTCCAAGTGTGCCTTCAATGAATTGTCAGTTCTTTTAGAAAATGATGCCTTTTAAACCATGCGGCCAATATTCTTTCCAGTATGCTATCAACCTCCTTCAGAGCTTCATCTGCATCTTCCCAGCCAACTCCCTTCTACCCCTACAGGAACTCAGAGAGCTCAGGAAGTGTGAACCTAACAGAGCAGCAAGAAGCCTGAATTCCTTAACCTTGGAGAAATCATTTAAAATTTGTGAGCCTCTGTATGAGTGAAGCCAGTCAACTTAATTAGGCTCTAAAACCCCTTTAACTCAAAAATGTTGAACTTGCATTTCCTTTTCTCCAGATTCCCAGGCTTTTCTTACACGGGGTTTTCTAATCTGCCCTCCCAGACTCCTCCCCTTTCAGCAGCCACACCCACCCCTTTCCGGCCTCAGCCTGGGGGCCACCACTCCAGAGGGGAATTTGTGCTTCCTTTATTTCATTTACTTCATTCCTGTAGGGAGCAAGCCCCAACAAAACACACATAAAACAAATGTAAATCTTTACTTGTGATCATTTTTCTTCCCTTTCTTTTTTCCCCATCTTATGGATTCCTCTCTGATTTTTGCTTTTACATAATTGGGGGTAGCACTTACAGACAAGATGTTGGATGGTAGTCACACTTGAAGAGGGAGGGAGTTGGTCAGTGCAGGTTAAACAGCAGGACGATGACATTTAAATGGCGGGATCACTTACCCATTCACGGGCATGACCAGAACGGAATGCATACAAAAACACACACATAACACATAAACACACACACAAATAACCATCCTTTTGCCTCGCTTCCAGGATTTGGACATTTTTTCTTAACATGATTGTGAGTGTGGCTGCATTTATACATATTTATCGGGCACATATCACATGTTCTAAAGGGTGTATTATGACCCACTCCCCTTATAAAATGCTTCTGACTTTCGGTCTTGATGCTTTTATTAGTTTTAGTGAATAGTCATTTGTTGCTGATAATTTTAATGTTGCCCCTGGAACTGGTTTGTTATTTTCAGAGATTCATATCCTCCATGTGGGTTCAGAAACATCTGTTCAGACCAGAACATACCAGTTAAAGCTATATTCTGCTCCTCTCCACCTGCATCCAGATGGTTACGTCTACGGACTATATACTATAAAGTTTCACCACCTACTGTAATTTAATTCATTTTCTTTTGTATGTTTACTGAAACTATTTAAGACAATAAGAAGTCCTAATAAATTCTAATGTCCTAAAAGTTAAAATCTCTAAGTACGTGTGCATATGTGTGTTTCTATTAAAAAGGTATATGTTTCTGTTAAAACGTGTATAAATCACATTATTTTAAAAAAATATTAAACATTTACCCTGAGAGGATTTTTAAAATCCAAACAAAATAAACTTCATTAGAGGTATAGCGTCAAGAAAGAAAATCATTGGAAATTATGATGCAATTATTACTTAATTCAACAATACATACTTCATCATAGAAACATAAAAGATACTTTTCATTGATCACTATTTTGAGAAAAATGACAAAGCTATTCAAATAACTAAAAAAAAGTCAATTTTCAGATAATTTTGCTTTGGAAAGGATGTTTCATGATGCTTTATTGATCAATTATCTTCATGTGTTTTTCACTGTTATACCCTGTTATTTTGCAAACTGCAACCTCACAATCCTTATTAAACCGACATATAGGTTTAAATAGTTGCAAGTGACACAAGTTTCAGCATACTGTAATATGGACAGATAAAAATGAAACGATCAAATTACTCTTTTCTATGTGGTCAGTAATTTGGTACTGACCATCATCTATTAAAAGAAAATATACAATCAATTAACTGTAGGAATTGGACATTATTCCTATAGTATGGATTGAGTAGGACCCTGGCTCTAATTCTTTGTGTTTCTCTGGGGTTTGCTTAACCAACCCCATGGCTCATCTTTGTCGTGTTGTTTTCCCTCATGGTGATGAAATGGCTGCAAAATTCCCAAGAGTTGTGTTTGCATCCCATACTACTTCCAGAGGAATAGAAAGAACTTCTCTCCTAGGGGTCCTAAACAGGACTGGAGAAAACAGAACTTGCCCAGGGGATGGAATGATGCCTGATCATTACTAGTTAAGCTACATATACTACTCCTTGAGTGAGAAATATACATTCTGTTCACTCTATTGTCAGCTAGGGCTTCTTATGAGGTCAAAACATAACTCAAATCTTAATTTTAACCTAAAGATGTAGGAAGTCTGATTATAATATCCCATTTCATAAAGCGGCATAGCTTCAATGTGCTAATAGCAGATTGCAGGGACAGATATTTTTGTCTTTTTAGCTCGTGGCTACAATTCCAGAGTCTATCACAGCGCCTGGCATGCAGTAGATTCTGTATGATGAGTTGTTAAAACAAGCAATAAAGAACATCAACCATGTGATAAGAAAGAGCTTCAAGTGAAACAGGAGCAGCATCTCTGGTGCAAGCTGTTGATTGTTAATGGCAATCAGCTTGTTGGGAGCTGTAACCCAAGACACACTAAGTATTAGTCACTCCGGTCTTGTCATCCATGTTGATTCTATGGACCCCTCTTCCCATTACTCCACTCCCACCTCCTCCACCCAAAAGCCCTCTGTACATCTTATTTCTCTGGAGCGATGTGAATCGGCACTTCCCCTTCTGCAATGGAAGGCAGTGATTGTATGTGTTGGGACACGCCACCTACTACCAAGAAACTCTATTTCTGTCCCCTTCATTCATCAGGAGGAAACACCAACGGCTCTAGCACCTTGTCAGCATTTTCTGGACATCACAACAAATTAGTGTCTGTTAACAAGGTCATGTTGATTTACTTCTACTTCGTAAATAAATTCTTGAAATATTTATGCTGATAGAAATACAATGATTGAGAGTATATCAGTGCTCGAGAAATATCTAGGATTCTTTGCGCCGTAAACATTTCTTTCCCTTCTTTTTTTTTTTTTTTTTTTTTGTGGTAAGCAGGCCTCTCACTGTTGTGGCCTCTCCCATTGCGGAGCACAGGCTTTGTGGCCATGGCTCACGGGCCCAGCTGCTCCGTGGCATGTGGGATCTTCCTGGACCGGGGCACGAACCCATGTCCCCTGCATCGGCAGGCGGACTCTCAACCACTGCGCCACCAGGGAAGCCTTCTTTCCCTTCTTGATCTTAAAATGTGAAGCCTTTGGTTTTTAAGAAATAGTATTTGGTTTTTAAAAATAGTATTTCTTACTAGTTTAAAAAGAAATAAATAGGTCTGTAGAGTCCCTAAGATATTTGGACTGATTCATGCAAACACTTATGTAAGAGTTCACCAAATGGAGAATTTATAGGGAGAGCTGACAGATTAGAAGCCTCCAGCATTTAAATTTACCAAATGAGAATAGCCAGAGAACAAGAATTACAAGTAAAACTACTTTATTTTTTTGGCCCTGGTCTCTACCTTTGTTTTCATTCCTCCATTTTCATTAAGGGAGGTGCCGCAGTGGATAATTTATATTTGGTATCATGTACTCTATTTACTGTCTTTTCATCCCTTAAAAGGCCCTAAGACAATATTCCAGCGTTTGGTTTTTGGGCGTAACTGCCTGTTTCCAGGATTCAACCATCAGAGGCAGTAACGTGTCCTTTCTAGAAACTCTGCCATCCTGAGCATGACTCAGCCAGGTGAATACATTTAAGGTCCCAAACTTTGCCAAATTTAAAAGGTCTCCAACCACAAACAAAGATTGATTTATTATTGTTTTCATTAGAATGGCATTTTATATACGTGAGTGAACAAGGTTATAAGTACTATGCTGCACTATAAAAAGTAATTTAAAAAAAGTTGTTTTCAGTAGTTGGGAGAATATTTTGAAAAGAAACCTTTTAAATGTGCTTTTAAATGTGTTTTGCTATAAAGGGCTATTTTGGATTCTGTGCTCTGTCAGAATAATACCGGGTCTGCTTTGTTAAGCGTTATAACCCAACCCGTGAGAGACGTGCTGACCGAGGGCGTTGAAGGCGTTGTGTTGGAGAGACTGGTGCTATGTCCACATCCAGGCCATTGGTCATTCTGGCCTGACAAGAGGTATGGGGTCGGCAGCTCTGGGAACGAGCATGCAGAGAAAGGGGGGTTATTCCAGCGGCATCTGTAGTGTGGTTGAAGCTCACAGAATGATAAGGAAGTATATTTTATTTAAACATGGAATAGCGGGGATGTGGGTAAGGAGCTTTCCATAAAGGAACTGTGTTAGTCCTTTAGGAAGTCTGTGCAGGGCCTCCTTCTAAGGCCTCTGCTTCCTTTAGTCTTTAAGTGCAGTGGCCAAAGCCAACTCAAATTCATTGGTTCTCTGGAAAACACCGAGAACCATATATTCCAAGCCCCCAAAGATATCTTTACTATTACTCAGATCACCAAGTCCTGTTATTTTCCCTCAATTTTTTTCTAGATGTCTTTTTAGTAGAGGTTGTGACTGTCATTCCAGAATCATTGCCTCAGCCTCGCAGATAAATGGCCAAAACAGATTCTCCCCAGTTCCCCCCATTCTGTTCACTACATCCAGATTAATCTTCCTTAAAAGTTACTTTAGGGACTTCCCTGGTGGCACAGTGGTTAAGAATCCACCTGCCAGGGCAGGGGACACGGGTTCGAGCCCTGGACCAGGAAGATCCCACATGCGGCAGAGCAACTAAGCCCACGTGCCACAATTACTGGGCCTGTGCTCTGGAGCCCGCGTGCCACAACTACTGAAGCCTGTGCACCTAGAGCCCGTGCTCCACAAGAGAATCCACTGCAGTGAGAAGCCCGCGTACCGCAACTAAGAGTGGCCCCCGCTCACTGCAACTAGAGAAAGCCTGCACCCAGCAATGAATACCCAGCAGAGCCAAAATGAATAAATAAATTTATTAAAAAGAAGTTACTTTCATCTGTCTCCTGGCTCAAACATTTTCAATCACCCCGTGTATCACGATGCACCAGATTCCCAGCTTCACCTGCCTCTCGGGGTCCTCCAGGGATGAACCCTGGCACTCACCTGACTTTGCCCATGGTAATCCTGTCAGCAGTTCACTGTCCATCTCCTCTTCTCATCCAGGGGGTGTCTGGCCGGTGGGAACACCTCCCCAGGAAGCTCTCCCTGATCACGCCAGCTCTTAGGGATGTTCTTCATCCCGAAACCCACCATCACACAGCCCTGCATTGTCTCCCCTGCTCCAATTGTTCCAGAATGTTGATCCCACGATGCTCATTCAATGAGAAGCTCTTGGAAGACAGACACCACGGTATTTCGTTTCTTCAGTATCACTATAGATATGGAAAACAAATGACCAAACCAACAAAAAAGAGGTATTCCTTAAGCATTTGGTGTGACACTTAGAAATGATACCTAATCATTCTTTGCCTGATATTCTTAGTAACCTGAAACCTTCCAAATACAATAACTGGGAGAGAAAAAAAGAAACATCAGTTATACAGACTTGTTTAGGATTTTCGTGGCTATGCCAGTAATAGGATACGGCATCATGATAGCAGGGCATTTAGGGATAGAGATGAGCTACCAAGTTAGGTGGAAAGATGAGCTTTAACCCATCATGTGATTTATTAAACAGCTGTTAGTCAATCAGAGGGACAGCTCGTGGCTTGCCATTCACAGCAAAGAGGAAAAAATATTCTCTCTTCTTTTATTTTCAGATGTCAGGATCTAATGATTAGAACAATGACATTTAACGTGACAGAAATCTTACTTTATTTTCTAGTGATTAGTACCATTCGAAGTGGTATCAACAGAGTAACATTAACTAAAATCCTGTTTTCACAGGGTCAGAGCATCTTTGATGGGGCCAGGTAAGAGCTGTGTGTTCACTATGCCCTCATCTATCGTCTGTTATTTTTTAAAGTTTTACTGAAAAGCATGAGGGTGGATTTAGAAGCGAACAGCCCATGCATTCAAGCTGGAAGTGCATCCTCAGAGGTTTTCCCAGGTGATTCAGAATAGGAAAGACAGAGAAAGGGGGCCTGGAAGGGGAGGCCTGTGAATGAGGAAAGATGGGCTGTATCCTTTAATTTGATCAAGTGTTCTCAGGGGTCGTTCGTCAGGGTGGGTAGATTTTAGGCACCAGATGGGACTTCCCTGCCCAATCAGCTGAGCTGGCTGGTGAGTCCGGCAAATGATGGAGGCAGTTGACGAAGTCAGCAGGTTTAGTTCTGCCACTCCGTCCATGCTAATCCTCCATTTGGTGGTGAGGACTTTGTTCTGGGCCTGAATCTGTGATGGGGAAAATCCATTACCGCGGTCCTAATCCTTAGATGCTGGACACACATGGTTCATCGGCTGCCAGGCAGAGGCACGTGTGTTCCCGGGATCCCATATCTTTAGGAAGGTGAAAGGGTTTTGTTGTGAGTCGTGTGTGCGCTGTATTTGTATTTGTTACTTGCTTCTGTTTAACAAAACCTGTGACATGGGAAGCAGTGCAGGTCGGTCATCACACGGCAATTTTGGCCTCATCACCAATGAACACATGTAAAAGCACAAAGTGCAACACTGTGAAAAGTTAAGGCAGGTGGCCCTCGTGATGTAACTCACAAACTCACACCTTATTTTTCTGTGGTGACGATCCTTGGTGGGGAACTTTATTATTCAAGTAACACTTTGCCTTTGAACAGTCTTGACGACGCTTCGAGCCTTTGCGTGTTCCCACCTGGTCATGGTCATCCTTTGAAGGTGGGCTGTGATCATAATTCTCATGTCACAGATGAGGAAGCTGAGGTTGGCAGCTGTTTATAACATAAAACAGCTAACACTTCCCGAGCACTCATTCTATTCCAGGCTCTGTTCTGCTTACTCATATGTATCAACTAATTTCATCCTCAGTCAGACCTGGGAGGTAGGATCTATTATTATCTCCATTTTACAGATGAAGCAGTGAAGCACAGAGAACTTAAGCAACTTGCCCAAAGTCACACAGCTAATAACTGGAACCTGGTTATTCTTCAGCGCCTCTGATCTTAACCACTCTGCTGAACTGTCTTTGTCATTACACGCTTCTATCTGATGCTGAATTACACTTTTCTGTTTATACATCTGCGTCCCTTTACAGAGCTCTGGCTGCTTCTTGAAGGAGATCGTTTGTTTCATTCACATCTTTAAAAATACTGGTGCCCTCATTACCTCCTGGCACAAAGCTTGTGTTCAGTGCATGTTTGCTCGGCCCTGCAAGAGGCTCAAGGGTGCTCAAGGCTTCTGATCAGTAAGTATTCATGCTGCCATTTGAAATCAGACTTTTGACTCTTCTTTGAAATGTGGTTTCAAGGTTTACTTCTTGTCAAAAATAGGTAAACTTGTTTTCTGAATGATACAGTCCTTGCTGTCTCAATTCCAACTATGAGTATGGGTCAGATTGCTAGAATGTTCAACAATAGCCAAGAAATGGAAGCAACCTAAGGGTTTATCAACAGACGAATAGGTAAAGAAGATGTGGTGTATATACAATGGAATATTACTCGGCCATAAAAAAGAATGAATTTTTGCCATTTGCAGCAACATGGATGGACTTGGAGGGCATTATGCTCAGTGAAATACATCGGACAGAGAGAGACAAATACTGTATGGTATCACTTACATGTGGAATCTAAAAAGTACAACAAACTAGTGAATATAACAAAACAGAAGTAGACTCACAGATATAGAGAAAAAACTAGTGGTTACCAGTGGGGAGAGGGAAGGGGGAGGGGCAACATAGGGGTGGGGGAGTAAGAGGTACAAACTACTATGTATAAAATAAATAAACTACAAGGATATTTTGTACGGCACAGGTAATGCAGCCAATATTTGATAGTTACTATACATGGAGTACAGTCTTCAAAAATTGTGAATCACTATGTTGTACACCTGAAACTTATATGATATGGTACATCAGCTATATTTCAATAAAAAAAGAATAATCTGACCACAGGCATTCTCCTTGCTCAGAAGCCCTTCATTTGCTGGGTCTCCTGTGGAACAACTGAGTCTTCTCGCCCTGTCCGTCCCACCAACTTCCAGCTTACGTTCTGGAGCTTCTAAACCCAAAATAAGTTGGGGGTTACTAGGCTCCCTTAGAGATCTATTAATGCTTTAAAAGATTTCTAAACATGTTATCATGTTTTTATCGTTTAATTGATTTAAAAATGTATTGGTGAGAATGGAAGTAAACAAAAAAGTCTTAAAAACCAGCAGTTGCTTCACTTTGCATTTCCATTTCCCTCCTTCTAGTTCTTTCCCTTCACCGATGTTTCCAATATTCACGACAACAGTTAACATCAGCAACGTATAAACAGCTCTTTCCCGTCTCGAGAACCAGAGAAACAGCCCAGGAAAAATGGATGGAGGCTATAAATAGGACATTCTCAAAGCAAGAATTCCACAAGGCCAGTAATCATGTGAAATTTTCTTTCAATGACACTAGTTATGTTTTACCAGCTTGGTTTTTCTTTCTTTCCCAGCAAATTGACGACAATGTCGACATGCCCTCATGCACAGAGTCTATGGCACAGGATTGCCACCCTCTTGAGACATCCTTTCAATTATCCAGAGATCCTGGGGCTTACATGGTCCAAAGGGCATCCGTCCTGCTTCCAAACATGAGGCAAAGAGAAGGAGAACGGCGTTGACGGGTGAGTCAGGTTGTGCTCTGTTGATGGATTTGTTTGTGGGGTGGGAGTTCCTTTCCTGGTCTGGGCGCTGGACCACTGCCCTCAGGTGTGTAGCCCTCATGGTTCACAATCATTGCTCGACGTTAAAGGGGGACTCTGGTGGCTGCCCCGAAGGCTGTTCCAGCTTCGCCCATACCCTCTGCGGGCACCAGCCCTCCCCGTGTCACAATCCACTCACCGCCCCACCCATGGCCTCTTCCACCATAAGTGTATTGTCTTCCCTTTGAATCCTGGGTCCAAGGAGACTTCTCAGGGCTTGCCTCTTGCAGAAATGCTACTTGTGATCAGGGAACGTGGAGTCCACTTAGTATGTCACGGTAGTTTGCTGTCTCCCACTTTCTACAGCATCTGATGATACAATTCTATGAATGTAACCTCACTGGACCCTCTTATACTAGCAATAAAAACTAAATGAATTATTGCAATGAAAAGATAATTTTTGGCTAATAAATCGGCAAAGGTTGAAAATCTTTAGGGAAGTAGATGCCCTCATGAGTTGTTTGTGGAGGTGTAAATTGTCACAATAGATTTTGGAGGGGAATTCGGCAGCCCAGACACAAAATCTTAGCCAGGTGGACCCTTTGATTGCTCAGTTCAGCTTCCTGGAATTCGTCCTATAAGAGGTCAAGTCCACAAAAACTGAAAAGTAGGGATGGTCATTACAGAAAAGACAAAAAGGAAATAAAAGCCATTAAGGGCTGTCAGTAGGAGACTAGTCAGATAACTCCTGTTACCTGTATGCAGTAAGCTATCAGGTGCCCATAAATGACCAGCTAATCCAGATCTGTATTTATAGACATATAGCAACATACAGAGCACAGCGCTGCTTGATGAAAGGAAGCAATAGGTCTCAGGTAGTCAGTCCCATTTCTGTAGCAAAACCACACACAAAGTGGACCAGAGAGGGAGGTGTGGGGATGGTGAGAAGCCAGGGGTGCAGTTAGACAGGAACTGTTCCCCACTGTGGAATTACCCGTGGTTTCACGTGTTTATAGCTTTTTAAAAAAACAAGTTAATATTTTTAACCAAAGATTTATTTTTTGTTGCCACTAGTGTGGCTGCGGTTCCTAAACGCCTGCCTCCAGAGAAAGTTTTATGGACATTTCCAATTGAATTTTCATGAAACCTCCTGAGGTGGGCATCACTGTGAACCCACCTATAAATGAAGCAAAGCGAAGTGGAGCAATTTGCCAAGTTCATCAAACTAGTGACCCCTGCAGCCGGGATTTGATCTGGCCATCTGGTCTAACGACAAATTATCCTTTGTAATCAAAAAAATGGGATGATAACTACGGATATATATATATATATATATATATATATATATATATATATATATTTTAAAGGAAGCAAAAATGTATTCTCTAACCTTCATGAGTATTGGACAGAACTTAACCTCTTTATTCAGAAACTGTCAAAAACAAACTCAAATGAAACAGGGGTTGCTGGGTTGTTTGCTTTTTTTTTTTTCTCTCCTATTGGCAGTTAAGCATGCGTCACAGTTAATTGTCTGGTTATTAAAGATACCTTCAAACTGAACAGTCTTTGCTTATGAGGAATGATTGACTGATTTCTCTGTTTTTCTGCTCTGTTGGAAACATGCTCACAGAAAGTGTCTTTCCAAATATACCCGTGAACATATTGAAAAGAAGAGGTGTTACCCTTACAACAGTGGGCACTGAGCAGGTGTAAGGCCACACATATCAGAGGAGGCAGGGGAGGCTGGGATGAGGGCTCTGTGGTCCCTGGGTCCCCTAGGCCATGCCGAGATGGAAGCATGGATCAGCTCCACAGGAGCTCCACACCAGCGCATTTACGGTGAGAAGCAGATATTTACTCTATCTCCAAGGACACGGAAAACATTGACAGATGCAGGAAAAAAAGTGCTTCCTGCTCTTCATGAGCTTTCCCCCACTCTTGAAAGAAACACTCCACGCACGTGTACACACACAAACACACACAGATGCACACAAATATGATCTCATCTTCCTCCCCGGAATCAGAAGGCCCACAGCTACACCCCCATTTACGGTGAGGCTGGAAATGCAGGACGTGTGGTTACCTAATGATGGAGCTGGGATTAAAAGTGAGGTCTACCTCCTGCCAAATCATCAAGGTGAACCCTTCATGAGAAGAGCACAAGATGACCCCCAAACGCAGAGTTAAAACAGGGGCAACATGAGCTGGACGTGCTCAGGAGGGAAGCTGTCCAGAAACCGTGGAGAGGATTGCACACGGACACAGCAGGTGGCAAGCCCGTGCAGAGCGCCCAGCAAGGATCAACAGACTACCGGAGGGAAGAGGCCACCTGGGGATCCCACCAGATGCCCCTTCTCATCCTCAGATGTTCATGACATTACTGGAACCTAACAAGGCCCTATGGACACTTGCCCAGAGATTGGCCATTTGAAAACTTGGTGTGTCCTGTGGGAAAGAGCCTCAGATTTGTATTTGCTTCACACTCAATTGAAAGATTTGAATCACCAGACACTGTGGCAAATCTAAACTAATCTAATCTAAATCTACGGAATTATATGTGTATAAATAAAAATTACATATATATTTAATATAGTTAAATATAGACGGTGTAAGTGAATAATAAGGACCCTTAAAAATAGACTAGCACGTTAAGGAGAAAAAATAGAATGTTGAGACATGATAAATAAAGAGCTAAAATAAAAAAAATCAGTTTAATTCAATCTTAACTGTGAATTGCACAGCTGAGGAGGCAATGTCAATGCCTGAAGATTGCAATAGTCAATGCAAATGGATCAAACATTCTGGTTAAAGTGTACGTATTTTAACTGCATTTAGAAACACCTAGCTAATTGCTATTTACCAGAGACACATCCAAATGATGAGAATTTAGAAACTTTGGGCATTGAAAATTTTTCATCTTGTAAACTGATGCATGTATATATAAACTTCTAAATATGTCTCTCTGTCTATATATATACACAGACATATATGTATATATATGTATATACATATATAGTGCATATATGTGTGTATACTATTTTTTTGTATTTACTATAAGTCCACACACACACACACACACACACACACACACACACACACGCAAAAGACAGATACTTAATAAAAGAAAGCTGGTGTAATACTATTTTATCAAGCAGAAGAAACTTGAAGTCCGAAACCATTACTAAAGGTAAAGAGAGTCATTATACAACATAAATGTTTCAATTTCCCAAGGAAAATATAACTAAGCTTAGGTGCACCTAATAAAAAAGTAAGAGGTAACATTGTCAAAGCTACAGGGAGAAACTGACAGCTTTTAACATTATATTAGGAGGTTTTTAAGACAGGAGAGCTGGGTTCTACTTTCTAGATAATGTGATATTTGGCTGTTACTTTAGCTGCCTATGATTATTAATGGTAAAATGGTACAATAAAATAATAAAAGCTTCCTAACATGGTACTAAATAAACAGCATGGATAATGTACTTAGCAAAGTATCTAGTGGGAAGGAAATATGATATAAAATTAAATACTATTATTGTTATTATTACAGTGTTCTTGATGAAGGTGGCAACATGATAAAGCAATATTGGAGAAAAACAATTCTAACTGCATTGTGTAATAATAGACAGGAGATAGGAAACTCTGGAGGAAGGGTAACTGGAGCGGGGGCGGGTATCTGGAAGCTATTTCCAAGTAGGAAATAGTAACCTTTTCATTTCAGGTTGTGGCCATGACTACAAAAAATAAATAAATAAACAGCGAAGGCAATGATGAAAAACAAATAAACAAAGAGCTATTTGACGGTAGAGCTTATTGCTCTATTTGCCTTGGAGGCGAAAGGTATTGCAAAAAAATGTATGTGTCCAGAGAAGAATAAGAATCCTCCAAATTCTTCCAATTTTGTCTTTAAATGTTTAAAAAGTTACTGCTCTGAAATCCTTTTTTTTTCCCTGCCTGAAGAATATTCTGGAAGGCAACTCACCCCTTGGTCCTGACTCGTTACTGTGAAGATTTTTAGGCCTATGTGGAGATGTACCGAAAAGATGTGAAAACCTGAAGCATGGCATAATGTCAGCTAAAATGAAACTCATCCTCCCTGTCAGCGCTGCCCATGGGATCCAAAGTATGTTCCCTGATTTAGTGTGGAAACATTTACTCTGGTCACTGGCTTCTAAATGATCGTGTAAACAGGTAATTCCACACTGATTCCTTCGGTTACAGCAGTGATGGTGCTGACTTTTCCGTTTGCTTTAAACGTCTGGGCGCGACAAGTGGGTTCAAAAGGAGCTCAGCCATCTTTGATTCAGTTACATGCAATTGTCTGGCTAAGGAAGTAGCATCATCAATGTCACTTAACTTCAGACTGTTTCTAAGTATCTTTGAAAACCTTGAGGCACACAGAAATACTACTTCACCCCCCAGGTTTGTCAGCTAATAGCCTTACTGCTTTACAAACAGAAGGTGGTTAAACAAGCATTTTTCGAAAAGACATATTTGGTGGCTCTAAACCAGAGCAATAAAAATTGCACAATCTGAAGGAAGGAACAGTTTGTTTTGCCCTGTTTATTGCCAGTTAAATGCCAGAAGACTTTTAAAGTAACAGCAACCAGTATAAAGGAGGGAAAAAAATCAAATAAAAATTTTATGACCTTAAGAGAAACCTATTGCTCTCTCCCCTTCCAGAGTTTTACAAAACTTTCTATACCTTTTGGCACTAGAAACTACGTATAATGTTTTACTCTGCAAATGCCAGCAAGGCATCATATAAAATTATAGCTGTAGAATAGTGGTGCTGTAAAGCTGAACAGGAAAACTGAAAATTTCCGTGTAGAGTGAAACAGTTGATGCTACATTTGCTCCAATAAAGCAAAATTTATTCTAAGAGGAAAAGAGTGGAATTGAATGTATGCTTTATTTTCCCTTAGATAAAATGCTTTTAAAAGTAGCATTATAGGTGGTTCTGGTTGCCTCTTGCATCCTGAGTCTGATGGGACACTTTCCAGTAGGTTTCAGCCATGGTTGCATCTATTCATCTCGGGCACCAAGGGGACCCTGACTTAATGGGTCTGGGATTCTTCTTGGATTTTTCCTTCTGGAAGTTCCAAATTTCTTCAGGTGATTCTGAAGGGCAGCCAAGTTTGAGAACCACAGTTTTAGAGCCAGGCCAACAGCAAAGAATGCCCTTGGACGAGAAGGGGAGGTCGTGAAGTGAGACATCCCCCAGAAGCAGCCAACAGCCTGCTTGTTGACGGCCAGCATTAGTCCTGTGGCCCTGGTTTTAAAGTGCTCTAAAGCTGCCCCAGATCACCTGGTCGAGATTTCACTCTTCCGACCACCCCCAAGTGAGCAGAGACCTGGTGATTTGGGAAGAGGGGAAATGAACATTCTGGTTGCCATCTTCATCCCCGTCTGAAGAGCTGACCAACCCTCGAGATTCCGGACTAGTCTCTGGGTGCCAGCCAGTGGGGTCTCTCTCGCTTGCATTGTTTCGTATTTCTGTTCACTTCTGCTGTACAACCATTGTATCTTCTCTCCCGGTGCCACAATTTTGCTTTGTGTTATGTAGGAATGACGGCAGAAAGGACAGACTGTGGGTGGGGGAGGTAGGGGAGAGAGGGGCGGTGGAATGGGATGCAGGGGCTCTGGGGTGATGTAAAGGCTCATCCTACCCAGGCCCAAGGCTGCAGTGCAGGCTGGCACAGAATTGGAAGCTGATGCGTATTTGTGACTTACTTTGAGCCTCATCTGAAACATGGTTCTTAGCATGCAGCAGAGCTGGGGATATCAAACTGACTAGAGATTGAAAGTATTCTTAGCTGAAACCTAACGGAATACAGAATGTGTCTGTCCTGCATCTATCTAGAAAACTGTCATGTACAAACCAGAAATTAACTTGACACCAGGTGAACTGATCCCTTCAGTTGAGAAATGTCACAGATAAATAATAAGAGGTGCTGTTTGCTGTCCGATTCAGAGAATAGCATTTGTAAGTTATTAATAAAAACTGAACCCCAGAATAGTGATGATAAAAGCTATGACAGCAATCATCACGACAGTATTTTCTAGGCTGTGTGGAATCATCTTGATTTACTCATTCACTCCCTCCTCACGAATTCTTCCAACATGTATTTGTTAACCTGCCTTCTAGGTGTTAAGCCCTGTGATGTGTGTTAGGTATATGACAAGAAAAACAGATATGGTTCCGTCCTCAGGGAGTTTATGGGCTAGCAGAGGACAGGTATTAGACAAGTAAATACCCACGAGGATATATTATTGAAAAGTGTGTTAAACTCTGTGAAGGACAGGACGGGTGCAATGAAATCCTTTACCAAAAAGTCCACCTTTGATGTGAGTGTCCTGAGTACACTCGTTAAGGAAGGGACATTTAAACAGAGTCTTGAATGATGGGTGGGAATGATTTTGGTTAGTGGTGGAAGGAGTTCATTTTGTGCAGAGAGAAGAATGTGCTGTGCGTGAGGGGATACAAATATTTGATAAAGGAGTCATATGGTGTGTTCTCACAGGGGTCTGCTCACACAGACACTCCAGCCGCTGTCTTACACAGGCCCAGCAGGGGAGCTGGATGTCACCCTAATGGTGCTGCCCCCTCTCATCCACGATGCGACAAACCAGCTGGGTCATGGACCACGAGTTTCAAGACCAACCAGTGACTCCAGTGCATCCAGGCAGATAGCCTACCCTGTCGAAGGGCAAGTGAGTTCATTCCAGAACATTCATCTGGAGAGTCTCCCTGAGCATGCGTAAAGTAACCCTGCCTGCACCGAGATGGCCAAGTCTAGACGCCCCCCTAGCCTTCCAGGGAGGAGGCAACACGACGATGGTGGGAGGGAAGGGCCGGATACAGGGAGAGGGGGGCGTCCCGAAGGACGGGCTCACCCAGGCGGCCACTGCTGCAGGCTGGGCTCTGTTCTCACCTGAGAGAGTGTCGTGGCCTGAACTACAAGTTCGTACTGTGATTTTGGGTACATGTTTCCAGGGAGAGACAGGCTCCTGAAGATTTCGAGGAAGATATGTGACTCTTTCTCTGCAAATAGCCATTCTGCTTATAATGACAAAAGGAGAAATGTTTTAAAAATCATGTGTATATTTTTCAAAGGATTTTGAGCTGTGCTGTTTTCCTACAAGGAAAGTTCCTCTCATCCCCAGAACCCTGAAATCTGTTATCTGGATATGAAAAAGGTCATTCCTTTGACCAGGAGAAAGGGCTGGAGGTGATCGCTTATCGTTCAACTGAACTCCGTGCTCCATGGGCCACTTCATCTACTTTGTTTTATTTTTCCTGTTGGGAATACATGTCTGTCCTTTTCAAAAGATTTAGTCATTGTCCAAATGCTAACTCATTCTCACCCCAAATCTACATTAATTCATTAGTTGTGACTGTCTCCCCCCACCTCATTTCCATTCTCATTTCCTCTCTTCCTTGAGCCCTTCCTGGTGAATGTATCCCTAAATTTACCTTTGTCTTTGCATCCATGGCAACCTTAGGTCGCGTCTGGTTGGGGTTATTGGGATGGTTGCAAAATACGCAGGAGTTTCTACTTTTGCTGTGTCCACCCCAGGGTCGATTATATTCCTGGTTCTAATGCCAGAACAAATGCAGTCTCTAAAACTGCCTTCAGATCTGTCCGCCCCACAGACCTGCTTCCTCCCTGTCCCAGAGCCTAGGAACTCCTGAGCGCCAAGTGGCTGACTGGCGCCCTTTTGTCTTGAGAATTAATAAGGTCCCTGGGCTAGTTCTCATTGGATGAGCCCTATGGTGAGATCACATTTTACTCGGGGAACAGAAAGTGGCTTGTACAGAAAAAAAGCCGTAACTGTAATTGCTTTAGTGCAAACAAGTCTTAGGCTAAAGCTCTTTTTTACACATTAAATAATATTCCCAGCCTTTAGTTAACAAGTGAACATGCCTAAAAAAATTGGACACATAATTCGAGTTTAATGCCCTCCTACTTGTATGGGCCATGGACCAGCAGCCCTGGCATTACCTGGGGGCTGATTAGAAATGCAGATGCTCAGACCCCACCCCTCCTACTAAAACAGAAATCTTTTTAACAAGATGGCTTAGTGATTTATATGCACGATAAAATTTGAGGCCCTCTGGCTTAATGCATGTTAAAGCGTCTTTATTTCTCTCTGAATCCCTAGCACCAAGCAGAGTGATTCTTCTTGCCTGTGGTCATGGTTGGGGCTGGGGTGGGGGGAATGGTTGACTCAGAGGCATGAATCCTTATGTGAAACATGTTTTTGTGTTTTCTGTATTTTCTGGCGTTTTGACATCTTGGGCGTTGACCTGGGAGAGACTGCCCCTCCCAGGTTGGTGAATTCTTTCTTTTTTTTAAAAAAAAAAAAATTTATTGGCATAGAGTTGATTTACAATGCTGTGTTGGCTTCTGCTGCACAGCAAAGTGTATCAGTTATACATATATCCACTCTTTTTTAGATTCTTTTCCCATATAGTCATTACAGAGTATTGAGAAGAGGCGGTGAATTCCTAAAGGTAGCAAAAATCCTCCTTCCAGCAGAGGGTATCTTTCATATGCAAGCCAACCAATTGGGAGCCCCCTCCAATCCCCTCCTCTAGGGGGTGCTCACACTCATGGCTGCTGTCCGCCTACCTGGGTCACGCAGGGCGGGTACCAGGCACCCGGGGCGGCCCCTGTGCCCCAGAGCTGCTGGAGCTACTTAAACCAAACAATCCTACAAAGTCTGCACAGCCGGCCTCCTGCAAAAACCGTAATAAAGCCTCCTGCCCAAGTACCCCCTCCCTCTCTCTTCTAACTGGCCCCGCTGTTTCCCCACCTGGTCCCACGTGCCCCCTCATCTTGAGAAGTCTGAGGGACAGGATATCTTCTCAAGGGCAGTTGTCTCCTGATCTGTTGGCCTCCGGTCCCTGAATAATCGTGAAACTTGCATTTTAAATCAGGTGTGCACCTGGGATGCTCCCTTCTAGGACAGGAAGATTCTGACTGCGGCAGGGACATGAATGGGGTGGAGAAGGGGCTCCTCCCACACCCCAAAGGGAGAGGCTCCCATAGGATCACTAGAAGGGTGGCCTTGTTCCCCTCACGTGTTGGGAGAGAATTAAATCTGAGAACAACTGACTAAGGGAATGCAAACTGTGAGGGATTTGCAAAGGAAGAGGTTGTGGTTGGGAAGTTATTTTGGAGGATGGGATGGTGGCAGAAGGCAGCTCAAGGGCCTGAGGACTGGAGGGCAGGTCTGCATCTGTAGGGTCTCCACCAGCTTCCCCGCCTGGAGCACAGAGGCTCTTTCTCCAGGGCTTGTCATGTGAGTTATCAGAAGGCAGGGACAGTGTTCATAGGTTTGAGGAACCTGTTCCTGGTACAAACCAAACACTTTCAATGGGCCTTTCATATATGTACATATAATTCTGGGTGTGTAAGACTTAAAGAAAAGAATGAAGAGTAAAGAATTTTTAAATAGAGACCTTTTACTTGAAAGGTCTATCATCTGATCACTGGACACTGGTGGCTAAGAGCTACGGAATAATGTTTGTTTCTGTCTGGAGCATGTGTTAGCCGCCAACACATGATAAAACGCGCCAGTAGCTGGGGGGCCCATCAGCTGTTTTTATCTATTTTCTTTGTCCTCCAGGGATTTGGCTGAAACTGGAAGGCAGACTGCAGACTGTGAATTCTTTTATCCCCTTATCATCTCTGGGAGCAGTCATTACTTGTGAGTTAGGAAAAAGTGAGTCCTTTTCCTTAAAATTTTAAAATATGTAATACATATATTAATTTGAAAACCTATTTTAAAAGACAAGTAGATATACCATATTCAGATATTCCTTTTAATGGAACAGGAGTCTGAAGGGGACAAGAGGGTCATTCTTCTTGGGTATTCCATGTCTGTCTCCACTGGCTGCGTAGATTTCAGTCATGCTCCGTCCCAAAGTGTCTGCAAGGCTTCTGGGTGTAGTTATTAAGTTTGGGAGAAGAAACTTGAAAGGGAATCTCTTTCTGTCTCAGAAGCATCTCTCCTGGGTAAGTCCTCGGTGAAGGATAAGCAAGAGCCTCTGCCTTCCGTAATGGCCCATTTTCTACGGGGAAATTGCTTTATTTTGACTTGAGAAGGACTCAGGGGGTGTGGCTATAAAAGCCTGGAAATTCATGACCTGGTTTTCTCCCGGCACCGATACTGGGGGATTTGAGCCCCTCACGCCCTGTAAGATGATGACAAATGTTAGATGTGTGTTACCCCTTCACAGGATAACTTTCCTCCTTCCCCTCTCTCCTCTCCTCTCATGGCAGCAGCTTTCGGTCCTGCGACGGACGTCCAGGGGCTCATGGAGCATCTTCTCTCCAGACGGGACGCGTCAGCCCTGTCCCCGCTCATGGTCACACCGTCTCCTGGGGGCCCAGCTCCTCTACCTCCTTGAGGGTGAATCTGCTCCCTGCCATCCACGCACGTTTAGCAAATTCAGGGGGAGAGTGTAATGTGGCAGCCTGTGAGCAGGGCGCGTGGTCTGTGTGCAGGAGGCCGAGGGCACCGTGGGGACCGTGGGCATCACAGTGGACCTGCCTCATGTTCATAGTTTTAGTTAGGTATGAATATGCCTTAGCTTATTTCACAACAGGTAGAAATTATAAGCAGGAAAACAGAAGCACACAGAGCCTGCGTTTGCAGATCTTTAACCGAAATGCTTACATTCGAGTGTGACGCTTGGATAAACATTAGACGTGAGAGTGACTTTGGCCGGTTCTGGTGAACTATAAATAAGAACAGTTTTCAGCTGAAAGAGCACAGGATGATCATTTTACTACTTAACAACCCTGCTAATTTGACCTTTGGAGGCGTCAGTGGTTGCATCCTGTATTCCAGCTTGCAGGAACACAGGAACGGTTTTCTTCCTAATTCCTTTGATGGCTTGACGGTCTGTGTTCATATAACTGGATTGAGTTCTGGAACCTGGCTGAGAAATACTGGACCGTGATTCACCAGAGGCAATATCGTTGGGTCAAAAGTCCACGGGCTTCGGATTGAGAAGGATCCAGGTTCAAGTTCAAATTCTGCAGTTTACTGTCTACATGAACTTTATTGGACCGTTTCTCTTTCCTGGTCCCTGAACCCAGGACAAATGAAAAGACTCAGAACAGGTAGTTCAGGGGTTGGTTGAGGAGGTAGAAGTACACCCACGGGGTAACAAGGAAGATGCCACAGTCAAGTGGTGACGCACGGGGCACACTGAGTCTGAGAGAGAGAACACCTTGGGACTGTGAGGAAGCTTACACACTGCTCCTGACATGACACATCCACAGTGGTTTGTACCATCTTTTCATCACTGAGACAGAAATGGCCACAACGCAGAAGATTCTCATATGCTGGGGCATTGCTAGTACTTTCCTGCATTCAGTATTAAAGCCACTCGGTGTTTTAAGTAGACCAAGGACCCCTGAATATTCAGCTTCCTGCTTCTGGGATGCTGGCCTCACTCTGGTTCCCTTGCCTGGGGGCCTTGGGCTCTCAGGGGAGATGCTAACAGTGGGTGTCTGCCCTGCAGAGGGAGGTCCAGCTAATGAGGGTCGGGCAGGGAGGCGTCCGGGCAGAGGAGGATGGGATGGGGGCGTCTGCCTTCACTCCCTCCAGCCCCATCCATGCAGCCCTGAGCACGTAGAGGAGAGAGAGCCCACCGCCCCGTCCTGAGGGGTCTCCAGGTTGGGGGCAGCAGCTCCGGGAAGGTGGTGGCCTGAGCACCGTGACCGGACACGAGACCCCTTTGAGAAGTTGCCACCATCTGAGAGGACACCCTCCTCTGACCTGTTTCACAGCAGAGCTGACTTGCGGTGACTATTGCAGGACTTGGGGACTTCCTGGGAGAGAGAAGTCTCCAGTGCCGACTTCCCTGAGCTTCTGTTTTCTCACTGCAGCCTGGGAGGGGACATCCTTGCACAGGGCTGTGGTGAGGCTTGATCTCAGGTTCCCCTCCTGCCTTGGCTGCCTCTCCCCACACGCGCTTTCCTGCCCACCCCCAAAGCTCACCACCTCCTGCTTGCCCTTCCATGTTCGGGGTTCCTCCTCCGAGACCCCCAGGACTTTGGTTTTCCTCCAGCGGTTCCTGCCCTGCCCCACCGCTGCGCCTGTGGACCGCCCTCCCTACACCCACATCCAGGCTGATGGATTGCCTGCACCCTCCCCGCCCTAACCTCTGTCTCACTTCCAGAAGGCAGTCAACGACACACCCGGGCCTGGGGAACTGCTCTCCCCCAGGAAGTCCCCTTGCTAACGAGACGCTCTGTCCTCCCCATGTCCTCCACGCCCTCACCGAGCACGGTGGCCACTCCATCCTGTGTCCAGGGCTTTCATCAGCCTGGCCCTCTTCTCTACACCCCCCGCATCTCACATCCACGCCCCACGCATCTCACCTCCACGCCCCCCGCATCTCACCTCCACGCTCCACGCATCTCACCTCCGCGCCCCCTGCATCTCACCTCTGTCCTTCCAGCCCTGGACACAGAATATAATTAAAATTCACTCTCACCGCCCCATCAATGTTCTTAACTCACTCACTCTACAAATATTTACTGAACGACAAGGCTGTTCAAGGCCATCTCTTCCACTTCCTTCTCTTGCGTCTTCACATCCACTTACAGCTCCCTCTCCTTGGTTTAGTCACTCGTTACACGCCCATGTTTTATGAACTCTAAGCAATACTGATCATAAAATGTACCATTACATTATGAGCCGCAGAGAATGAAAAAAATGCTGCCAATAAACATTGAGAACTGCTATCAATTGTAAGATGCGTTCTGTTTTCAGGGCTGTTAAAATATGGAAACATAAGCATCTGATAACATACAAAGCAACGGTGTTTTTGAGATCGGTGTTGAGATACCTCCTAATCTTCCTTTCCTTCAGACACTAAACTTCTAGAAATAGACTGAGCTGTCAATTTCTGCTTTCCTTCTTCCCAGGTATTCTTTATCCCACCACAATTTATCCCTCTTCTAATAAAATCACTGACTTAAAGATCACGAGTCCTGTTATAATCACCAAATCTAAGAGACCAGTTCTTATAACACTTTAGTTCACCTTTCTCAGTTTTTCAAACTAATTTTTTTGCTGACCATTATCTGTCTTTGTTCTTCAAGGTCCCGTGGGCGCTACTGCCCCTTCCACTCCTCCCCTGCCACTTGAAAGCCCCTGACAGCCTTCCCCAGCAGCTCTAGCTGAGGTCACATTTCACCTGTGTCCCCAGTCCAGCGATCAGCTCCCTATCACCTCACCTGACCTCACTGGCATCGGGTGCAGACAGGCATGTCTTCCTTCTGGAGATGTGTCCTTTCCTGTCGTCCAGGAAGCAGGCCCTCCTGTTTTTCCTCCTGGTTCCCTGGGCACCTTCCTCATACCCCTCGTTCCTTCCCACGTCTGACATCCCCGGCTCAGGCCTGGGGACTCTTTTCTTGGTAATGCCATCCAGTCCATGGCTTTAAGGATTGCCCACCCCTCTCCCAAAGCCTCCAAGCCTCTATCAACAGCCCAGACCTTCCCTTGAACGCTCACGCCTTGGTACCCTCAATTCCGCTGGTTATCTAATTGGCATCCCAAGTGCACGATGTCAAAAGATAAATGCCCCACTTCCCAAACTTCTCCTCAGTAAATGACAGCTCTCCCCTCCTGTTCCTCGGGGGGTTACCTGTGACCCCTCTCCTCACACACCCCAGATTCTATTCCTACGAGTGAGCGGCTCCTACTATTAAACTATGCCCAGAATCCAGCCCTCTCACTGAGCCCCTGAATTGTTGCCACAGCTCCTTCCTGTGCTTCCTGCTTTGCCCCTCTCCACACACCTCACCAACTTATTCTCAACATCAAGCCCAGAATAAGCACTTTGAAACACTAGCATGGTGACATGTCACTCACTTTAATCTCTTTAACCACGTCACATTACACTCAAGGGAAAGCCAGGGTCCAGTGCGGAGCTGCCCCCCATCCACGCAGCCATGCCCCTCACCCTCCGAGATGCTCTTCTCTCCGCCAAGAATGCGCTTCGTCCAGATTCCCTCCTTCATCTACTTCTTGTTTCACCTTGAGCAGCACATTGTCTTATTCCCTGACTCTAACCGTTTTTATTATCTTTAGTGTCACAACTATCTCATCCCTTCATTTCTTGGCACTTATTTGAATCCTTGGTCATCTTAAACTTTTACTAGTAGTTGCCTCTGGTCATGTTTTAAAGGTGTGGGCAGCAGTTCTAAACGCAAATATTGGAATAAGGATTCTGAACTGTGTCCATCAATGGACAAGATAAGAATATGGCTGGGATTTAAAATTTGGGAGTTCACATACATTTTCAAAAAGAAATTCCATAAAGAATTCTCCCTTTCAACTGTCAAGTTTCAAATTTCAAATGCTGGACCTCACCCAAGGTCCTAAGTAGTGAACGTGGGAAAATATCCATTGAGTTTTTCTCTCCAATGACTAAAAATGCCTCACTAATTCCATGGAGACCGATCTTAATGTTTTCATTAAAGCAAAGGATTTGTGAATAAAAACTTGTGATAGAATATATATTTAGAAAGTGGAGCAATTTAAAGTCATACTAAGTGAAGTAAGTCAGAGGAAGACAGATATCATATGATACCACTTATACGTGGAATCTGAATAAATGAACTTATTTACAAAACAGAAATGGACTCACAGACATAGAAAACAAACTTACAGTTACCAAAGGGGAGGGGGTGAGGTAAGTTAAGAGTTTGGGATTAAAATATATACACTACTATATAGGTAACCAACAAGGACCTACTGTATAGCACAGGAAACTATATTCAATATCTTGCAATAACCTATATGGGAAAAGAATCTGAAAAAATATATATATGTATAACTGAATCACTTTGCTGTACACCTGAAACTAACATGACATTGTAAATCAACTATATTTCAATAAAATTTTGAAAAATAAATAAATAAAATCTTAAATACTGACAGATCAAATACCACTAAGTGGGAACTTTAAGTACTGGAGGTGCTCTGACATTTCAGAATAGGAGAATGTGCCCAAGAAGAAAATCCTCCTTGAGGAATACATTCTGTTTTCCAGTTATTTCAGGTGATTTCAAACCATTTTTCTCTCTCAATCTACCCACTCTTGATTTAAGATGGATTTGGACACGTCAGTTTAAGTGAGGGACAAGCCTCCAGGGGTCACGCAGAGTGCTTGGCGGTGTCCTTTGGGGAACCCTGCAGGGTCTTGGGAGAGGATGTCTCTGCAGACAGCCCGGGGGCCCCTTTCATCTGCCTCCCTCAATTCTGGTCGAAGACCCTTCACCGCTTTCAAAGGCCAAGTCGGTGAAACTCTTAAGTGTTGACAAGGTCTTTAATCAGAGTAAACAAGACATCTCCACCAAGCTTTGGAGGTGGAGCAAACCTCTAGAGCCACAAGTGACCATCTAAGCAACCCCTAAAGCTGTGTCTCAGTCACGTGACTAACGGCCTCCACCCGGGGTCCCAGTGTGGACCGTGCGAGTGACCAGACTCCCTGACAACCACGTTCCCATCTCTCTCTGTGCTTTACTGACCAGCAGGAAGTTAAATGATCATATATTCCACTGCCCTTTCATCAAACTGTCAAAAGACTATGTAAGATTGGAAGGGTTACATAAAACACCCACATGTGTATTTTTAACATCTTTCTGTACAGAAAGCAGTGCAGGAAGGTATGTTAGTGTCATCACTGGGAATTCGTAAGGTCTTAGCAGAAACCTCAGAATACAAAACAGACTGCTGGGAAATTCCAGAGATGTGAATTTCTTTTCCCACATTTTCTCTAGAGATGCTTTCTATGTTTACTCTGTGTGTGTGCGCGCGTGCTGTATGGCAAGGGAAGTTCAGTCTCCTTCGAATGACTTTCTTTTCTGTGCTCTGACGGAATGTGGGCCACTCATTCCCAACGTGTGCCCTGCTCTTCAAAGAACAGTAGAGAGACAAATGGGGAAACTTTCCATCCAGAAGAATGTTTATCATCATGATGTCTGAGTTCTAGAAGCCCACGCATGGCCTTTCATCACGTCTTCTATGAGACACACCACATAGTCCTTGGTGGTCTCCTCATGATATTTAAAACTCTACAATACAAATCCTTAGCTGTTTGTAGAACCAGAAATAGAAGCCTGGCTGAAAAGACACTCCTTTTGGAGTTCTTCATTTTTACGCGTTGTATCTTGAAACGTTGTCATCAAAGTTTGCAATTGTTCATTGTATTTGAAACAGTTTTCCTCCCCAACAATCCCACCCTCCACTATGACCAACCAAGAGACTCAGAAGCAACTGGAACTCAGGTGTGCAAACCAACCTGAATAAATCACAGATGTGTGTGGCTAAAAAGGGATCGGCAATGACAAAACAAGAGGTTCCACTTTCTAAAATCACAGGCATACGCCCCATGCACCGTATATATCCATACACGTCTCCACATCAGAAAAGAATCATCAAAATTTGTTCAAGTTCGTCTTCTCTCACTTTCCTCCTCTTTCCTCTCCTTCAAAAGGGCATCTGGTATAAAAGCCTGACGTGTGTTACTCTGTGTCCTGTTTCTCTGACTGACTTATTAATTTACTGTCACTCATACTCGTCCCCAAATTTAGAGGGCCCTTCTGGTTGAAAAAAAAAATCACAGAATCATAATTAAGTTGTCTCATTAGTTCCATAATTTCAATCTAAAAGGGCTGCAGATAACAATTGAGAACATGTTTTTGTGAAGGTATCTTATATCGAGATAAAAAATAACACAAATGTTAGCAGAAATGGTTTAATTTTCACTCAAAGAGAATCTAAAATATTTTTGTTATGTGCTCTTAAAATTATGCATCAATAATTTCCCCACTGATTTTCTAAATTTTAGCCATGATAACTGAGGTTCAACTGTCCACTTTTTATCAGGGACAGATTGGAATTCAGAATTCTGAACTTTATTAACTCCCTGGTACCCGGCAGCCTTCTAAGTGTCCACGACAGGAGGAGGGGGGAAAGCGCCTCCACCTCCCATCAAAGTCAGAAATGCTTTCCTCTCGTTGCTCGCATCAGAGGCGGGGATAAATATTTATTTTGAGCTGGTTCCCTGGGAAGCAGGCCTCAAGAGATGAGAGACAGAGGTTTGCAGGCAATTTCCGCTGCCTGCCCCAGGAACTTCGAGGCAGAGCTTGTGGGGGGCTCAGGAAGCGAAGAGGTAGGAAGGAGGTGGGATCCCCACAGAAGAAGTAGAACAGGGATTCGGTCACAGCAAAGTCCCCACTGGTCCCACAGGCACTCAAGCCGGATGCCCTTCCGAGTTGCTCTCACCTGAGGCCCTTATGCCCTCGCGTTGGCCAGTTACTGGACCCGAGTTGTCCCAAATGGGGGACACATTCTTGAGCAAGGGGGCTCTCTGAAGCTGAGGGTGATTCTCAGAAAAGGACAGGAGTGACCACTGTCCCGGGGCGTGTCTGGTCAGCGGGGCTCTGGAGGGTGGGCATCTCAGGCACACTCCGTTGCATCTGTTACACATACACACACAGGGGTACCACAGATCTGTGCATACGTATGTGTGTACACACGTGTGTGCTGTAAATCCATCCTTGTATCTGTTGTCTGTACTACTGCGCGATGGGACTGTTTCCTGGAAAAGAAGAGGATGTAGAAGGGATCAAATAGCCTTCTGGATTGCGCTGCTCGTTCCTTAGACCACGTACTGTGGGCTCATCTCAGCCTCCTGTGGCCCCTGCAGCCTCATCCCGCCACTCCTAGGAATGATCCATCGGATGGAAACCAGTCTTTAGGAAGAAGAACATTTTTATCCTCGTGTGCAGACTATTAATAACAATTCCCAATGCCGCTGTGTTCCTCATCCCAGGGACGCTCTCTCCGGGATGTGGATTTGATATGCTTTGGGCCTCTGCATCCCCTGGTTGTGTTCTGGGCCATGACTCAAGCCCTGCCGTGCGGTCACTTCTCTAACTTCTTTTCTAGACGTGTGGGTCCACGGCAGCCGATGACTACGGGCAATTCAGTCCTATTCCATCACTGACAGATGTTTTCATTTGCTTTACCAAAACCCTTTTGTTTTACCTCTATCTCTTTCTAGATGACCTCTCCGGTAATAATCGATTCTCTGTAGTCCCCAGACACGCTTTGTTCCCATCACAAAAGACATGTAAAAATATGTAGGTTGGAGAGATTCTTTGTGTCCCGTGGAAGGTTGGATTCAACTCCTTCATTGGAACCATTAACAGTGTTTATAATCAGGAGAACTTCATCAATGACAAAGAAATACAAACATCTCACAAGGAAAGTCAATACTTAACTATCACTGCATTATAATTTATAAAGCACCAGAAGCAATTTTGATGTAGTCATGATTTTTTAAAAAGATAAAAAGAATTTGAAAAAAATTATGTAATTGGTCTCAAGGCAGCATGGAATTGTGTTGAGGACCTTAGACTCTGGAGCCTGACTGCCTGAATTTGAATCTCAGCTCTACCCCTACTGGCTGTGTGACCTTGGGCAAATCACTTTACCTCTCTGGAGTTCAGTTTATTCGGGTGCAAAAGGGAGATAGTGAGAGTATCTACCTTATAGTATTTCTGTGAGGCTTATGTGCATTAATATATGTAAAGTGTTTAGAGCATTAAGTGGCATAGAGTAGACATATAAAAACATTAGTTAATTTGTAAGAACTATTCTAAAACTATTCTTTTTACAAGAGTGTCTTGGCCTTGATAGACATATATCCCTTCGCATTTCTTCTTACCCTGAGAATCTCACTGACGGCAAGGATGAAACAGCCATGGAAGGAAACCAGCAGGTCTTCAGCACCTGGTGTGTGGACGTCATGTATCCATCATAACTGAACTCTCACCTCAAACAGTCCTGCAGGCAAGCAGTGGGGAAGATCAGAGCAAGTGGCTTCTCGGAGATCACGTGGCGTTTAAGCGGCAGAGTCAGATTTGAACCAACCTCCACCTGGCTCCAAAGTCACTTTATCAGATGACCTTGAACAGGCAGAGGTTAAAGGAAAGGGCACCTTCCTGGCTGAGATCCCTGGGATGGCCCTGCTCCCTCCTCACCTCCCAAGTCCCCTCCGAGTCACGATACCAAAAAAGAAATTGTTATCTTTGAACTAAGTGCACCTCTAGGCTCAACATATTATGAAATTTGGTGAATTCAACGTTGTCTCCTCTGTCCTGCCCCCAAGCAGGAGGGGCGACCCCAGAGGCCCAGTGATGGCTCAGCGGCTTCCTGTTTTCTTGCTGCTGTTGTTTCCGAAATTAGCAAAATGCATGCTGACCATTTCCATGTCAACACAAGGAGAGATGACGTCCCACGTCCCGGCTTCTCTGGCGGCTTTCGGTTTTGTTTGTCTACCCGCCATTGTTCTGGTGACAGAATGTGCCTTTTATAGGAACTGCCTCTCGCCGGTCCACAGGTTTTGCTGAGGTTGATTGGCCTCAAGACCCAGGGAAGCTGCCCGCAGTCATGGCAATCTGCTTTCTGGTCCTCAGTCTCTCATTCTCACACGAGCCCATGGCCCTCAGGGGTCATTCAAGGCCAGTCTTGGGGCTACTGCAGAATTATTGGGAACACTAGACTTTCTAATTGTGAAAAGAATAAAGACCAACCCTGCCAGTGGCCATCTGGTCACCCTCTGAAGAAAGCACTTAGAGGAAACAAGACAGGAGTGTTTCCTGTTCTGAATCTAGTCAAAGACCCGAGACATCACCCTTCCCAGGAGGGTGAGAGTCACAGAGGCCTCCTGCTCTTCCTTTTTACCTAAACTCCTTGAGTGAGATTTCCTTTACTTGCAGCCAGCAAAGGTGGGCTGAGCATCTTACCTCACCTGATGCTTTTCTCTCTTTGAATCCCTTCAACATTTAGGGCTGGACCCCCCACCAGCTCATTCACAATAAGAATTATTCAAGGATGTAAAATCATTACAACCACCAGGTCCCTGAATTCTCGATTGGTAAACAACACCATATGTATTTATGCCTCATTCTTCCTTTTCCTTAAATATGGTTGAGAGCGATTCTTTGCAGGAGGTGTGTCTCCTTCATAAATGAATGGCAGTAGGCTGACTGGCTCCACAGGGTGCGGTTTTCCTCTAAAATTCTCTATCTGAAGATTTTTAAAGGGTTACTTAAACCTCACTGATTTGGCTAAAATGGTGAGGCGTCTGTGTTGGCTGGGAGACATTGGCTTGTTGTTAGTACTTGTTTAGTTGATCCAGTTTTCTTATAGCTCCTTGGGAAACTGTGCAATATCAAGCTTTCTTCCTCGGGCCTGTGAAGCTTATGAGTTTTTATGCTTTGGTGAGGAAGAGGCAGAAGGACACACTAGGAGGGACTGAGCTTTTGCCTCTACACATCTTCCATCCATGTATTCTCTATCTGTCTATCTCTCTATCTTGATCTACCTATCATCTATCTATCTATCTATCTATCTATCTATCTAATTTCTACCTATCATCTTCCTCCCTTCTTGTTTATATTTAGCCACATCCAGCCCAGGAGAGACAGGTCACCTGCACTTGGTGAGTTCCTTGTAGAGAATGAACACTGAGCAAGAGCCCAGACACAGACTCAGGCAAAAGAGATAAAGCACAACTCAGAGGGGCCAATGGGAGTCAACACTCCAATTATTTCGCAGATACAATCTCATAGTAAGTGGAATCATTTCCTTAATTGGAACTGGAATTCACTGTCCCCAAAAGTATGGTGAGTGGAAGGCTCATTAGGCGACTGGGGCGTTCTTTGAGTGTGGCGCCTGCTTCAGCCCGTGCAGGCTGCTGTACAAGCACCATGAGCTGGGAACTCAAACAAGGCACGCATTTCTCACGGTTCTGGAGGTTGGAAGTCCAAGATCAAGGCACTAGCAGATCCAGTGTCTGATGAGGACCCACTTCTTGGTTCATAGATGGCAGCTTCTCACTGTGTCCTCACCTGGAGGAAAGGGCAAGGGAGCCCCCTGGGGTCTCCTTTATAAGGACACCGATCTCGTCATGGGGTCTCCACCCTCATGACCTCATCACCTTCCAAAGGACCCACATCCCAGCACCATCACATTGGGGCTAAGTTTGAACACAAGAATTTTGGGGAGACATAAACATTCAATCCATAGCGATGCAGATCAGCTTTGAACCCTGATGGGTGTTGGTCTGGGAGCTGCACCAGAAGTGAAGTGAGAGGGGTAGTTTCAGAGGACACGTTGCCAGGAAGAGCTGCTTGCAAAAGCCACAGCTATGGATTCCAGAAGTCTCCACACAGAGAGCAAATACATTATGAGGCTGGCATGGGACGAGAAGCATAGAGAAACACAAATACTGTAAAAATCAATCTTAATTTCTTTCTAAGTGTCCTATTAGGTGAGTTTTGACAATTGCATAATTCAAAACCCCAAATAAGACGAAAGTTTAGCTTCCCCAGAAAACTCTCTCCTGTGACCCTTCCAAACACCTCCACCACACACCTCAAAATCTGATTTTATCAACTTAGTTTCTCCTGCATTTAGATTTCATATAAACAGAATCATGTAATATGGATATTTTTGTCCAGCTCCTTTCTATAAAAAAACGTACTTGAGATTCATCCAGGTGGTTGCATGTGTAAGAAGCTGGGTTTCTATGCGAGTTGTACCCCAGGTTGCCTGTCTAGTAACAAGTTGATGGCTCTTGGGGTTGTTAGTTTGGGGCTTTGATGTGTGAGCTTACATCCTGTTCAAACCCATCTACAGTATATCCAACACTGTCATCAACCACTAACCAGGCCCCGAGCCCTGTCTACAGATGGTTGGGGGAATCACAAGATACTCCTTTCGGTACGAACAGCGTAAGCCACATCTAAAGCGCAGGGATGCTGCAGGGGCAGAGCAGGTGGGGAAAGTGTGTTCCTGGCGGAGGCACCAATGTGCTCCAGGTCAAGAGGCTGGACAGGTCAAGGCCCGTGAAGCAGAAACTGAAACAGTCAGTGCTTAGCTGGCAAAGCAGGACTCGGGAGAGAGGGGGCTGGAGAGGAAACAGGACCAGGTCATGAAAGGCCAGTCAGCAGAAGGCATGCAAAGGCATTTGAACTTTATTCTGAGGCAAAAGAGAAGCAACCCAAGTGCTTTCGGCAAGAAACTGCTTGACTGGATTTTCCGTCATAAAAACCTCTCTGATTTTAGTGCTACTTTCTGTGTTTATTCTCCATTTTCTCTGGGTGTATAAAGGTGTTTTGGTTTTTTTCCTCCCCTTTCATCCCCCTCCCCCTTCCTTTATTTAGGGTGACTTGAGAAGGAACAGCTCTCATGAATACAAATTCTCTGAAATGATAGCCCTTTACTAGTAATTATTTCCTGAGCTCCTGCTGTGTTCTTGGGACAAGCCTAGCCCCATGGTGACTTCATGTGTTAGAAAGATATTTATGCTTTTAGGTTTTGAGCTGCATTGGAGAAAACATGTAAGGTTTCAACGATGTGAACAGGTTTAATATTTAGACATAGCAAGTGTTTTTCTGGACGATATAGACCCCAGGAGACCTTGAGGTGATATTGAGTTATTAATCTTTACACAGATAAGTCTGAGGCTCAAGTCTCCTACATCATATGCCTAACAATTGACTGTCCATCTCAACTGAAGTGTTCTTACGAAGACCTTGAGGCCTTCTGGAGGAATTTAATTTCATTTTCAGGTAACTCTACCCATTATAGAAAGTCCTTTCTTGTATTAGCCAGAAAATCTATTTTCTACTACCTGAGCCATGACCCTCAGTTCTGTTTTGTGGCCCCAGAACAAGCCTGACCCATCGTTGTCATGATGACCTGTCTGTTATCTTAAGGCACAGATCGTGTGCCTCTAAATCTTCTCTTTCCTAGATCAGAAGCTGGGATTTTCTTTAGCCATCCCTGTTGGCCCTGTTCCCTGTCCCCTCCTTGTCCTGTTTTTCCCTGGACACGTTTCAGAGTCAGGCTTCTGGTCAGAGTGTACTGTTCAGGAATGAACATAGTACTTCACTGGCTGGTTGAACGGTGCTAAGTGGAGCAGTAATACTACTTCTCCTGTCCTGGCTCCTACATTTCCATTTACAGACTCTGGCCTGGACTGCACATTTTGGAATGCACATCTCAAGGCTGACCTAAACTGATTTTGGAATGATTGTAGTAGAACCCAGACATAGATGTGCAGTTACTACCGAGGTAACACTATCTAGAATCTAAGAAGCAAGTCTCATAGTTCAGGGGGTAATTCAGCTGCTTGTGTACAGTAAAATAACTTCTTTATTTAATATTCAACCCATTCCTACCAAAAATCTAGAACAGGCTAGAACAGGGCTGTGAGGTAGAACTTTCTGCGCTAAAGAAAACGTCCCATGCCTGCACTTTCCACAGGACACAGTAGGAATGAAAAAACTGAATTTTAATATTTCATTTAATTTTAATGAATTTAAATAGCCGCATGCGGCTAGTGGCTATTTTATTGAACACTGCAGGTATGTAAAACCACCCTATTGCCAAAAGGGAGGTAGATGTTGGGGTGATGAGAATGATGGAGAAAGAGACAGAGAACAAAAGAGAAAGAAAAAATGTTTCTGAGATAATTGACTGTGAGCCCACTTTGTAGAACAAAGAGGAAGAGAATGAATTCCTTACTTTCTAGTATTAATAGATCTCATAGGCTAATGAAGGAAAACACTATATCTATACAAATAGAATTATTTTTACAAAAATCTGTGAGTTAAGCAGTGTTGATTATCTTCTTATACATAAGTATAAATGTAAGAAAATTATCTAATTGCATGTACATATTAAGTAGGGGAGCCTGGATTTTAACCCAGATTCATTCGTATGTATATTTGCCATATATTATATTATTTTAATATATATTTATTTATATATAATTTGTCTCACGCTGCTGATAATATCTAGTTGTCTGTGATATGCTGATCTTAATATAGTACATACCAGCTGTGTGCGTAGACCTATACATATAATTATGTGTAAAGATGTATGTATTTATACACATATATCTGTATACATTTCCATGCATTTTATATCTATTTAACTGGGAGAGTTCATTGGTCAGGAAGGGTATTTTCTAAATGAGAAGCCATCTTTCTGTATGAAACTCTGTTGGTCAGTGAAGTCCTATGATAAACTTTGATAAAGGTCTCAGAACAGCTATAGAAATGATGATATTATATGCATTCTTTCCACTTTGGAAATTGATCATTAAATAACACATTTTTTTCCCACAGCACTCGAGCACCGTAAGGTTAAAGAGTCGCCAACAGTCCATCTTCTGTGTTTAACTCTGTCCGGTCTTTGAGCTTCCTTTTGGGTGTGGTCACCACTGGAGCACCAGAAATACCAGCTGATATTTTAATTTTGTTGTTTTAAGTGAAGACTTAAATACTGAGTCATGAATCAGAGATTGAAGGGATTTTTAGAGACTGAACCATACTCTGTAATTTAGAGATGAGGAAGCCGAAGTTCATCGCGGCGGTAAATGATTTGCTAAGGTCTTGGAACAGCGAGCCTCTGAAAGCTCTGAGTCAGTCCTCGAGAGCTCACGTGCTGAGTTTATGCTTTTATGATATAGTTGATTTGCTTATCTGTTGGCTCAGATTCTTATACAATTTGTGATTGATATTTGTCTTCCTTGTTCAATTTTACTTCCTTCCTCACTAAAAGAGAAAAATAAAGTTGAAGAAAAATACCTCTGTAGATAATAATAATAAGATTTCTGCAAAAACAGGAAACGTTTAAATGTGACACCCTTCGCAACGATGGAATAAACAGGAAGTGAATAAAATAAGTTATGATGTGAGGGGCATAGGTCTCTCACCTCTGCTCGTTAAACATATATTTCAGGGCCCATGCCCTTCTGTACTGATGTAGAGGTGGTAATAGTAAATATTAAGATAACATCTGTAAATGTTGAGCACGTACTCCGTTTAAGGCTATGTGTTAGTTTGCTCGGGCTGCCATAACACATATCACAGACAGGGCCTTAAATAACAGACATTTATTTCTCACAGTTCTAGAAGCTAGAAGTTTGAGATCTTGGTGTGGGCAGGGCTGATTCCTCCTGAGACCTCTCTCCTAGGTGTGTAGACACCACCTTTTCCTGCATCTTCACATGGTTGTCTTTCTGTGGGTATTTGTGTCCTGATCTCTTCTTATAAGGGCACCAGTCATATTGGATCAGGGCCCCACCCACATGACCTCACTCTAGCTTAATTATTTTTTAAAGACCCCATCTCCAAACATGGTCACATTCTGAGGTACTAGGGGATTAGAGTCTCAACATAGGAATTTTAGGGGACACAATTCAGCCCATAAAAGTCTGTATTTATCTCTTATGTTTCATTTTTACAATAAAATAGTAAGATACATAATATTACCCTCATTTTTCAGAAATTTTGGTTTAGACAGGTAACGTGTCCAGGAGCACACAACTCTGTGGGTGGAGCCAGGCTTGAATATCACCTTTGTCCAGTTTCTCCCCCATATCAGACAGACCACCAGGAGGGATGTGTATTTAGCACCCAACTGGGCAGACATGAGGCAGAAAATAAGCCTCAAGAGTGGTCCCTGTGGATTCTCTCCACTCTGCTTTAGAAGAATGTTAAATCTTTTAAAGGATATCTCCATGCTCCCTACGACTTCAAGGTCAGATTTCCCTCTAGTTAAAGTTACATTTCTGGAAAATTTGCATTTATTTCCATTTTCCAAATAACATGTAGTCTTAATAATGAATTCTTAGAGTGTGAGGTGAGAGCTTTTGTGTGTGCTGTGGATGTGCATTTGTGGCTGTGTGGGTCCACCTGCCCATCATTCATGGTGTTTTTAAGAGGCATTTAAGGAGTAGACCTGATCCTGTCTCATCCCAGAGCCTTTAGGATCTTCATCGGTGACCACTGCATAGAAAGAAACCTCGAGATTTGGAACCAGAAGTGTTGCACGACTTAGGTCAAGAGCCACAGAGTGAACTATGGTCCTCGACTTGGAAATCGGGCAGGTCTCTGGTCCCCTGCATCCTAATTTTCACATTAAGGAGGTTTGTGTGATGCAACTTCTATCTTTAAGATCGAATGTGTTTGCATTTTCATCATGATTAACTATATTTTATTTCCACTTAAGTAGTAGACAGAAAACAAAACCAGAAATCTTGTTTTAAAAATAAAACAGAAAAAAAAAATAAAAAAATAAAACAGACAAAAACCTAAGGCTAGAAAGATGATATTTTTCAGAGTAGTATTTGGTTAATTTTAAACATTTGGCTGTGAATTAGAAGTTTCATTATCCATTTTTTGAATAGATGTTTTATACTGTTTCTAGAAAACATTTAAAGTAAATTGTCATGGATCAATTATTCTAATTTCCATTTCAAATTTTATGTTCCCATTAAAACTTCAGTTTAGATGGAATCTCTTCACATATCTTTAGTTTAAAAAAACAAATATTTTCAAAATAAGAATTTTCCAGTGCTTATTTATTATAGGAAATTTGGAAAATACAGAAAAATGTACAGAACTTGACCAAGTCCACTGCAGCTCTCAGTGCTCTGAGATGAAAACCAGGCACATTTTGATGTTTGTAGTCTGTGTTGAGAGATACTGTCCTGTTATTTTGCTTCATCATGTAGCTTTGTTCTCTGTATGTCTTTCACTTTGAGTTTTCCCATCCCAGACCCTGGGTCACATGGGCTTTGGCTCAGAACAATAATCATGCCAAAGTTAACATGCCCCCTCACCTACTTTTTTTAACATCCTTGATTATTGACCATTAGTCTACATGGGGGCCTGGGCGGGATGAAAATGGACCTTTTAGAGTCAACTTTCCCATCAGTGGATCAAAGGCCTGGTGGAGAAAGGAGAGTTTAGGAGGACCTTCTTCAGTCTAGACAAGCATGTCTCTCTGAATACCTTTTCCCCTGTGACTCTCCCTGTGGCTTCTGTACTTTTCTAAGCGTGTTTGACGGCTTTTGTGAGATGGAAATCAAAACTACTACAGACAGGGCAAAGGATGTTAAGGAACAATAGTGATATGAACCTCGTCATTATTACTATTTAAGAATATCACTACTATTCTTACTATCAACAGTAGTGATAGGGCTTGAAAATCGAGGTAGTGCCCCATCCAGGCATGTGAGTCCAAGTTGAGTTAGCTTTTGCTGGTACAAGGTGGAGTGGCTGAGCACGGAGGCAAGAAACTGGCCGGTAGTGCAGATTTTGTCATTGACCCTGGAATCTTGGTTTTAGAAGCTGCCGCAGTCATTTGCCGTTGACATCCAGATGAGAAACTGGCATGGAATGGCAGCTGACAAATCGCAGATGCCTCCGGAGTAGCAAATGCTGATATCTTGTGTTGATATATCTTTATGGGAATTCACAACATTCTCCAGGCAGAGGGCCAAGAGATAAGCCCCAGAGCCTTGACAGGAGAGTAGGACTGGGGTGGGCTGTGTGATTTTGAAGTGCATGCTCCTGGCACACTTAAGGGGCCCTTCTCACTCTGCCATCGGGAGTTCTAAGAGCTGGGCATGGAGAGGAGCATGGTGTCCTGGAGGTTTGGGGCCATGGGGTGAGACGAGCTCAGCTCCAGCCCGAGAACTCTGAGGTTGCTGACTTGCCCAGCACCTTCTCAGATCTTCACAGCTCTTGGTGTATTTTGGTGTCATTGGTAGCATGGGAGCTACTGGCTTAGATAAACATGGGGGTTCTTGCCAGCGCAGGGATGTGCAATGATCATCTTTCACTCTCTTGGCTTTTCCCTGGACACTTCATCAATCATTTCGAGAGCTTTCATAGATGTGGGCTGGGCTGACATTTTGCTGTGTCTATCCACAATTACGAGATGTTATGGTCACAAAAGAAAATTCTCCTAGGACAGCTAAGGTTCGCCAATTGCTTATAATGTGACAGTTTTGCACTTTATCATCACTAAATATTTGGTTGCTTGAAAACTTTTTAGACAACAGAGCAATGCAAATGTTACTTGAATTTCTTAAATTTCTTTGGCTTTCATGTTTGTTGGTTTACTTCTCCCAATTAATTTGCAAGCCTCTTGGCTCATTTGTTGAATAATTAATGAAATAAGAAGTAGAGATTTGGGTAAGTTAGTGAATTTAGGGCTTATGTTTTTCAAAGCTAATAATTCTTTTCTCTTATGTTTCTTTATCATTCTATTAGCACCATGTCATGAAGAAAAGAAAGAACAGAAAAATACATTGGCTTAAAGAAGAAATTATATTAATTAAAAATGTCTTATTGGTCAGATATCCTTGAAGGGCATGCAGATTTAGGATATGCCTTCAGAAGTAACCCAGCTTTTCCCGCTATCTGCAGCAGAAGAGATCACCATAATACACTTATTAAGCGTTTTCTATATGCCAGATACTGTGAGAACACTTTCCATGGATTCTTGCTCTAAAAATAAAATACAAAGAATTGAGACGAGAAAGATGGTATTTTAAGAGTAATAGGTGGTTAATTTTAAGCACTTGGTATGAATTTGAAATTTCATTATCCATTTTTTACTAGATCTTGTACATGGTTTCCAGAAAACTGGTTAAGTGAGTTGCAATAGCGTCACAGGTTTGATGTTATTTACTCCTTTTTCAACTTGAGAAACACTGAAACCGAGTTTCAGAGGGAATCAATAATTACCCTATCCTCACACAGGGAGGGGTATAGCTAGGGTTTGTCTTCTGCTCTGTGTCACCCCAAAGCCCTCACTTCTGTGTTTCCTGAGCTCTGCCTCGTGTGCTGTGAGTCCAAGACTGGCAACAAACCTGATCTTCATTTGAGATGATGGCGCAGGTGAAGTCTTACTTGTAGTTTTAAATTTTATGCAGTAAAATGCATGAACTTGATATACAGAAATAGCTGGCTTTGAAATATTCCCTGGAGGGGTGTGGTCCCTCGTCTTCCTCCTATAACCAAGGCCCTTAACAATGTCACTTCCTTCATTAGATTTAATGATGCTATAAAAATTCATGGAAATGAAAAATGCATCCATTCACGTCAGCCTGAGACTTACCAATGTTTATAAATCAAGTAACATCTGGAACTGGACAATTCAGATGATTTGACAAATATTTTTTGTGTGTTAGTGTTTGACCATGTGCTAGGCATTGAGGGATATGCAAACAGAACACAGAACTGTCACTGGCACTCCTTCCAACTAATCGGTCTTTTCTGAAGACTAATGTTTTATGAAGATTTTCATAAAATCTTCAGCGTTGTGTGATTCCATCCTAGAAAAGGAGGCATTCCTCCAGGCTACCCGCATGGAGAGAAGGGGCAGGATGTACAGAGGTGTGGAGGCTGGGAGGATGGGGACAGAGCGCTGGCCAACAGTAGGACACTGCACAGGTGACTGGGGAAGAATGGCATGTGGACGAAGCTGTTCCTTTCCTGCTACCACTTCCCTTCTTGTAAACTGCCCCACGCTGGGCATTATTCACCATGCAGCCAAGCCTTAAGCAAAACTTTTCATGGATTTGAAAATTCAACCATCTTCCTGACTCTGGTACAGTTGGACCACTTTGGCATTTCCGATCTAGTGGCAGACGTGTCCCCTCTAAGTTCGTATGACTCCTGTTTGCTTTTCTCCCGCCTCCCTCTTCATTCAGATCAACGTTCTCCTTTCCTCGCGGCCCAAGGTCGCTGCGGTCCAAGCTTTCCTCGTTCCCCGCTGCTACAAAACCTTGGCCCTGGTCGTCAAGCTCCCATGAGTTTCTATTTTTACTTCCCCAATTCCCTACTTTCTGTTTCAAAGCCATCTGTTTTCTGTCCCCAAATAACCTTCTTTCCTCCCTAATCCTCGTTCTCTAATTGTCCCTCACTCATTACCTGCCTCTTACCTGACTCATCTCAGCCTTTTATTCCTTGTTTGAGCCTCAAAAAATCCTGAGGCTGCTCTGCTTACCTAAACTGCCCTTCCTTTTCCTTCCATCGTTAGCATGTTTCTCAAATGGCTTTGTTCTCAGCCAAGACATTCTAGATCATTTAAAAGTGGGGTGACCATTTCTCTGCTTTTTTACCCCATCTAAACTTGCCAATCTATGGCTCTCTTTTAGGAATCTCATAATTAAATGCACGAACTCCTCTCTCTCTAGATAGATAGATATAGATACATATAGAGATAGATAAATAGATTACATATTATATGTACCTATATCTTTAGATATAGATCTCTCTTTATAATAGATGTATAATAGATAGATACCCAATATATAGACAGTTGTATGTCTACTGATGAAAAAATACATAGATCTCCCTATATGGATGGATACATCTATCTATATCTCTGCATATCTATATACCCATTACATATCTAATATATATGTATACATATATATGTATATATGTATGAGAGAGAGAGAGAGAGAAAACAATAAAACAAAGTTTGCTTTAAGAAAACTGAAATATTTTAACTATCTAGTGGAGAAAGGGGACGGGTTAATAAAGCAAAGATAAGTAAGCTCTTGCAGGAATGGTATGTAGCAATTATAATTAATAGTTATAAAGACAATGAGTAAAATGTTGAGAGACAAGGATGGAGCAGGAAAGGAAGCATCTTGGCCCCGACGTCCCCTCTGCTTGGGGACTCTGGGTCCTGATTGTGTAACACCTGCTTCTTCTGGACAAGCCTAAGTGTGTCTCTACTGCCTGAAGTCCTGAGACACGAAAGAGGCCTGGCTGGAACAAGAGTCACGCTAAGTGAAAAATCAGACATGAATTTGTTTCTACACAATTTGTTCAATGTATGAAAGATGAGGATATGAAAAAGGAGAAACTCCTCCCTTGAGCTAACAGACCAGAGACAGAACTATCAGTTCTAGTGGTTTTGGAGGAAAATTGCTCTCTGTGTGGTCGTGAGCTTTTAGAAGGCCAAGATTGCCTTATGTGTCGCCAGCACCCAAAGGAATGCCAAGCATTTGATTGGCACACCATAAATTCTTCTCGAATGGATGAAAAGACGTAAAACATTATATATGTGCAGGGTACTATCAGTTCCTATGCCCAACTCAGGCCACATTTATATTATTTCCAGAAAGCAGCTTTTAATGATAGATATTGCCAATCTTCAAATCTTGAAGAAGCCTGGCAAACCACATAAAAATGCTCTGGGAAAACTGCCATTGGACAAACAGCCCAGAGTACCATGATTATACGGTCTAGAAAAGTGGAAACTCTTAAGAAGAGGATGGCGTCCTTACTACAATGAAACTGGCTTTTCCACATCATCTATGTAGGTCTAGACTGTAGAACTGAACCACTGAGTAGAAATGACAAGGAAGCTTAATTTAATCATAGATAAACACTTCCTGATATTCAGAGTTTCCAGCAATGGGAGAGGCTACCTTGTGAGGTAGGGAACATCACCGGAAGTTCAATAAAAACTTGTTTGGAGTATTACGGAGACCCTCTCGTGTCCAGTGGGAAATGGACTCCCTGCAGGAACAGGGAAACCACAGACACAGTGTCTTATAAAAGGAGTCTCTCCACTTCATAGCCATGTTGAGGTGGGCTTTCACTTAAGCGCACATTCTAGGAAAGGAATCGAACTTTTAAAAATAGTTATAATACATAGAAGTGCAGTTTGTAAGCAAGTTTAAGGTACGATGAGCACAAAAGAACATCATTTCAAAAGGGTCTTGGAAAGAGTCAAGACATTTCAACTGTCGTGAACTGAGGGAAGGAACCTCCCCAGCCTTTAAGGAGAAACAGGAATATTCTGGGCAGAGGAAAAGTGCAAAGCCCAGAGACATGAGATAGCAGGATACACTTCCAGACGGGAAAAGGGAACGGAGATGAGAGAGAGGAAGCCAGGCTGTGCGCGGTGCAGGGAAGCTGAGCAGCCGGGCTTGTGGTGTCCTGTGAGAGAGTTTTATCTTCAAAGCGATGGACAGACATTCAGGAGACCTCTAAGCCGAATCAGGAAGGATTTGTGTAGATAAAGGTAGTGGAGTAAGGGGAGTGTCGCTCAGGTGAGAAGGATGAAGATGTACTGAAGACAGAGAGAAGGGCAGACTTGCAGGAGGTTTTTGAGGCGCGATTGACTCGTGTTAGAATCCGCTGTCTTGTGGCCTTTGTGTGGCCTTTGTGTCTGTATGTAAACCCTGAGCTGGGGGTTTGAGGACCTCACATGGCTTCTGTGCCCAGCGCATTGCAAACTCAGTCAGTATATGCGGAATGACACTGTAGACCTTGCCTTCCTCAAAGCCAGCCTGAAGAAGTGCAATAGAAATAATCACTGGATAAGTAGGTTAGGATAATCCATATGAAGTTGTGAAATATGGGCCAAGTTCAATTTTCATAAAAACTTCATGTTAAGTAAGTAGGATCAATTAAACGATATGTGTACCTCCCTCTCACAAAGTAAAATACCAGTTCAGTTCAACAGACATCTTTGAGCCCTTTTTATAGTCCATGCAAAGTCCGTCTATGACCCTGAACGTCCACAGCTTTGCCCTTGTACCTTGGTTGTACCTTAGTTAAACGCTGCATGGGACAAGCCAAGTGGATTTGGCCCCTTTTTCTGGTCAGATAGCTCAGCATGGCTAAAGGAATGGGAAAACTTGCCAGAAGTCTAGCAGGGGTAGGGGTCGGGGCACGTTTGTAACCTCACACAAAGGCCACCTGCTCTCCTCTCCTCCCCTCCCCTCCCCTCCTGTCCCCAGAAGAGCTTTATTTACCCTCCCGGCTACCAGAGAGCACGTCTCTCCAGAGGGTAGGATGGGCAGGTTTGCCAGCAGCCCCCCGAACAAGACTGGGGGGCTCATCAGCAGTGATGTAGAACCCCACATGTGCAGCACCCATCGGGACCACCTTGCATCACCCTCATGGAAAGTGAGGGCAAGAAGAACCTGTGGGGGCGTGAGGCCCTTGCTGCCGGCTGTGCCCTGAGTAACAGACGGTCCAGTCCAGTCCTCGTGGACTCCTGGCCCTCCCCCAGCTGACTGGATGGACCTGCAGAGAGCAGCTCAGCCCCAGCCTCCCCGAAGCCCAGGGCCCGCTCGACCCCTCGACAGCTCCACACTCACTCAATTTGTGACTTTGCACAGGCCGACCTCGAGCAACCACTGGGGGACCCAAATTTGTCATCTGTCAACAGGCGAGCAGCTCTTCATTTTTGACACAAGGAATTCTGCCCCCCCAGGGTTGTCCTTACCTTGTCACTGCTCAAATCCTTCAATCCCCGGTCAAGCGCAACCCTCAGCCATCTCTACTAAAGGTCCTTTTATTCCAAAGGCTATTATTTATTTATCGCAGGTTCAGAAAAGTATATCCTATCACTATAGACTGAATGTTTGTGTCACCCCCAAAATTCATATGTGGAAACCTAGCTCCCAAGCGATGGTGTCAGAAGGTGGGGCCTTTGGGGGGTGATGAGGTCATGGGGGTGGAGCCCTCATGATGGGATTAGTGTCCTTATAGGAGAGACCCCAGAGAGCCCGTCGCCCCTTCCTGCATGTGAGGACAGAGTGAGAAGACGCTGTCTGTGAACCAGGAAGTGGGCTCTCACCAGACAAGGAATCTGCCTGCACCTTGACCTTGGATTTTCAGCCTCCAAAACTATGAGGAATAAATGTCTTTTCTAAGCCACCCCATCTGTAGTATTTTTTAACAGCAGCCTGAATGGACTAATTCTCTTGCTGCCCATTCCACATGAATTAACTGAAATTTATCTTTTTAATGCAATTTTAGTTGCTCTACACACACACACACACACACACACACACACACACACACACATATATATCATGAATTTGTGCAAGATTTGTCACTATGAAAGAAACAGACGAATTTGATTTCATTTTTTTCTAAAATACTTATAGAGCATCCCTTTACTTGGAGGTGCAATTTGAAAATTCTGCTTTATTAGAGACATAAAAACCTGTCGAGTGTCTGACTTTCATGTGGAATCCCTGTTACTGTCATCTGAGTTTTCCTCAAAGGGCAGCTGTTATCTCTGTGGTGGTTCCCGTGTGTGCTGTCTGGATTCTCACTCTCCTTAAATGACATCGACCTGAAGTTGCCTCCTAAGAATTATGTGAAGGCAGCAGAGCAGGTGCCCATGGAGATGGAATGGAAGCCAGCCCTCTTTGCCTGTTTGTGCAACGGTCATGAAACCAGGACTTTCCAGGGGCGGGAGGCAGAGGCTGGCCACAGGGATGAGATGGACAGAGCCAGATTTTAGTTTTGCATTGCGTAGTATCTAAAATCTTGATGCTTTGCCTGTTAGTTATGTTTTTTAAAAATTTGATTTCTTATTCTACAAACATGAGATCTGTCCAAACCTCCCTACTTCACCAAGCTCTCATATTTCCAAATCCTTTTCCACTCTATTTTTTTCTTTTTGCCCGAGCACTTATCACCTTCTAACATACTATATAATTTACTTGTTTAGTGTTTTTTGATTATGCACTGTCTCTCTCACCAGAAAGTAAGTTGGACGACGTTGGGATCTTTGTCTCTTCCGTTCATGATACAACCAACGTGTCTAGGGCACTGCTTTGCATCCAGTAGGTGCTTCCTAAAAATGTGCTGAATGAATAAATGACTCCTGATTTTACTCTGGGAGGCACGTAGAGTCATGTGCATAAGCAATGCCATTGATTAGGGGCATTAAATGATCATCTGAAGGTGGTATCAGCATTAAACAGAGCAGCCTTGGTTATTTCTCTCAGAGGGTTTCAACAATAGCATCTGTGGGACAGCATTTTATGCTGTGGAACCCTGTCCCCTACGGACTGGATCACAACCCAGAAGTTCATGGAAAACAGGATCCACAGTAAAGCGCTGGAGAGTGTCACGTGTTCTGTGAAATAACACTGTGGTGATACTCTAGCCACACCAGTACCGTCAGAAGGTACCTCGGCAACAGGGACTGTGACAGCTGTAACTCTGAGTCCCAACCTCGCCACTACCTTTGTTGCGTTAAGTAGTTCACGTGTGCCTTTGTCAATGTTCTTTTTCCCAGCTTCCTTCTCATTCAGCAGATCACAAGCAAGCCTGGAGCTTTCACTGGTTTCCAAGGGACTTGGCTCTCGGGGCTGTCTGGACAAGCAGCCCCCAGTGGCGTCCTAAGAGGAGGGTGGTGAGTTAAAGGTGGTAGCAGAGTATTCCAACTCTATAAAGCCTTTCCCAGTAGCATGATCAGAGCTTGTGGTCTGGCGAAAATAGTGACTCCTTAGTTTAATTTATTTTAAAAGGTAATGTTGATGCTCTGCTTATGGTGATTCCAAGGTCTACAGGAAATCACTTATTTATAATCACTTTAGTAATTGCCAAATGTGGTAATGAATAAGGTTAAAAAGAGGCAATATTGCCAAGATTTAACTTGGATAAGGTCCATGATGACTCATGAGCAGGTGGATAAAACGTTTGTCTCTCCCACAAACCCCTCAAGGTAACATGTCACTGCTTATTAGGTTATTAACTCAATAGTGTTTTTGTTTTACATAGTTTTGCTTTCAAATCCAGTTTGGTAAATATGTAATTCAATAATCCACATTTCAAGAATGGGCTGCAATTGAGAAATAAAATGTAGAAAACCAACAGTGCTGACATCAAAGTTTTAATGGGATTTCTCATTAAAACCGGAAAAAAACAAGTGCAGACAGTCCCTAGAACCTATCTAATTTAAGAAAACTTTTTGCTCATCACCTTGTTACTTTTCTGTGCTTTGAAATTTTGCATTATCTTGACTTAAAGACTTCATTTTTGCTGGACACATACCATTTGGTGTTGTTTTGGTGCCTTTGTTATTGTGTAGCCACAGAGATTTGAGATGGGTGGACCAATTCAGATCCTTTTTAAGGCTGTAACTGGAGCCCTCCTTAATTTGAGGACAGAAAAACGTAAAAGTTCCTCAGAGGTTTTGATTCTGGCTTATGGTGTCAGAAAGTTCTAATGGTTCTAATATTTTTCAGAGGAGTATTTGAAAAATATTGAAATAAAATTTCATCTATTTTTATTATTTTCCTTATCATGGCTAAAGTGTCCAATTAAATAAGAAATAAAAATTCCAGCAAATAAGAGAGCCCTTTGTTAACTTTGGAAAAAAATTATTCTGAGCACTTTCTCTGAGATAAAATACTTTTCTTGAAAGAACATAATTATGGGGAATTTATTGGAACTTGAGAATTAGAGAGATGTAGATTTGAGGTTCAAGACCCAGTGAGTACGGCAACTTACAAACTATCTCAGTTTCACCTCTTAATATGATCTTCTGAACCTTATGAACTCCTTTCTAAGCCTCATATTTTGCATTTTTCTCATAAGTGGTACATCTATTACACGGGTTCTTGTGGGGATTAAACGAGATGGCATATGTGGCGCGTTTACCACAATTCCTGGCAGAAGGAATGCTCCTCTTCTTATCACTCCGGAAAGTTGTTTGATAAGTTTATTGCAAGGTATTTTCATTATCGTGAGGCTATTGTTATAATAGGGTAAAGATTATAACAGTATAAACATTTCCAATACATTTCCCAATGGCCACAGAGGAATAATAAAATGATTTTTATTGCCGACATATAGGAAAAATATTGATTTTTCTGCATTTATTTGGCAACTGGCCATCTTACTGAACTCTCTCATCACCGTTTCTATCATTTTCAAGTGCATGCTTTCTTCATATTTTAATGTCTCTGGTTTATAATCCATGTCAACCATAGTGCTCTCTACAGCTGTCACGGGGCGGGGGGTGGGGGAGGGGGGTTGGTGAGTCCCGGCAGAGCTGTCATTGCTGGCAGATTGCTTTCATCCGGGCTGAGATGACATCAGTCCATTTGGCTGTCACATGGGCTCTTTGCATTGGTAGCACTGGATGCAACTGAAATTTAAATTAAATTTGGGTCAGAAATTGTCAGTTGCCTGAGAAGTGATTACAGGTGATAGAGTATAGAAACAAAACTGTATTGTGTGTACAGACAATGCTTCTACATACCACTTTAATGTGGTATGTAGTTTTTAAATGTCTCCAATAGATCATGCAATTCTTCAACTCAGAGAGGTTGTGGTAACAGATTCATGCATCATGAGAGATTATCACTAGGTACTAAATACCAGTCTGAAGTTTCTATATGTCTTCCAAGATAAAGTTCATTGACTTTTATCCTTATGTAAATAAATTAAGAAAAAAATAAAGCAACTATACTCCAATAAAAATTAATTAAAAAAAAAGAAAAAATAAAACCACAATTTTGACCAAACTGGAAGTATAAACTCCGATCTTCTCTATAATCCTTGAAATTATAGTGTCAAGCCTGAAAATGATGAGTGCAGCTTATCAGAACCAATGAGTCCCCATGAAGACATACATAATGGCCAAATATCTTTCAGAAGAAAATCTAAACTATGAAACGAAGATCACTAAACTTAAATACAGATTAAATCTTACAGAAGGAGGCAGTATAAAATTGTATGAATAAAAATGTCTTACTGCCTCCTTAGAAAAAAGTATAAAATTATTTCAGTGTTTTGTTTTTTCTGTAAATTGCTATAAGTAAAGTGATTTTAAATATTCCAATTGATTACATTTTAGAATCAAAGAACAACAGCAGTTTTAATAGCTTTCTTTTTTATTCTCTTCATTTCTGCAGACAGATTGTCACAATATCAGCAGGGAAGCAGCAGCCCTGCAGATAGTTTAAAACATGGACTTGGGAGTCAGAATGCTTGCGTCTGAATTCTCTCTCCTCTCTCCATTATTCATCGTCATGTGCCATAAGCAGGTCATGTATTGTTTCATGTGGTTTGTATCCCCTGCTACCTAGTGTTGGTGACTCCTATGTCCTGGATTACTGAGAGGGCAAGTGAGGAAATCTCACATCATGGGCACTCAGTAATTGCTGAGGACTTTAAATATTTTTATCTACCCTGGATTTTCAGGGGTCTTCCAGTTTCAAGAAACAGAGACTGTCTATCTATTAAATGATTACAAGCAGAGCTCACAGGAATCTAAGAACCAAAAGCTGAGCAGAGATTTTTATTTCCCAGGGACAGTGGAAGATGTCAAGAACTAGGGCTGCTTTCTCAGAGGGGCACCCCCATTTTTCTCTGCCTTTCTCTGCTTACAACTCCCTTCCTTCTAGTTCCCCTTGCTTCTTTATCTCTCTCCACTTTTAGTGAAAAGAATCATCTCTATTTTCCTGGGAAGCAAATACGATTGGCGCAATTATTTTTTGAACCAAGACACATAAGTCAGATGCTGCTAGCCAGGCTGTGGGTGGCTACTCTCATGGCAGGTGTTCAGTACGCCTGATCAGTAACTAGTGGGGTCAGAATCAGGCTCAGTGGTGGTGTCAGTGGGTCAAATGTCTTATAAAAGAGATGTTTGAAAGATGGACATCAAAATGTGTTTATAATATCTCCTCTCTTTTATTTACATTTAATTTTTCTTGTCTTGTTGCATTTACTACAACTCCAAAATCATGTTAAATGATGACAGGAAATGGGTGTTCTTGAGAGGTACTTTTTCTAGGTCATGAACAGACATTCACTATAATTGCTTCACAATAGAATGCCCTTTTTAGTTCCAGAAAGATTTAGGTCAGCTAGATTTATTATCTTACTCTCTGGCACAGTTGTACAAATACCACAATAGTTTTGTTTCCTGATTCTTCCTTGTCTAGTCCCCATAGTGGCCACCTCTTTTTATTAATTGAAGATTTCACCAGGTACATGAATATAATTCATTAGATTGTCAGCTATGTGATTTTTTTAAATAAATAAATTTTATTAGATTTTTCAAAGCTAGATCTTCCTGTTTCAGACTTGTGAGAAAATAACTTGGGGTAAATTTTAGAGATAACTAATCTCATTCTTTTTGTGTGTGTTGGGGGAAGGCATTATTTGGATTAAATGAACTATCAGAAGAAAACCTCATGCCAATATTCCTAAGAAGAACATTATCATCACCCATTATCTCCCTTCTTTGGGTAAAAATACCACTACACTAATTGGGAGGAACATGGGAGATTTTGTGGGTAACAGACATTCTACCTAATTGCCTCACCTCATCCTCCTTCGAACTTACTCTTCAGAGGTACTAAGCTGTGTTTTTTAACTTGTGTAGAAGGAAAAATAGAAGGAAATCATTCATTGTCAGATTCACACACAGAAAAGGTGTCATACTCCTAGAAACATGGATTATAACATTTCTTCTCCCACAACATAATATGGTATCAAATAGTCAAAGCACTCTTGTGTGTATATCTGGATAAATTAGCCTGTAGGATATAAGTGTATCCTTCATCGTGGCTGAAATCTCACCACTTTCATACACAAAGATAAAGCAGATGGGACTGCAAGCCAGTGAGAGTAGAAATAGGACAGGCACATTACTGCATTATTCTGCTGGGTCGGTTTCATACAGCAAGTGAAGGATAATAGCAGGGACCCACACACAGCGGTGCCTAAGTCATTCTGGGCTCTGGGATGACATCTAGCCACCTGAGTAATCTGCCCAACGCAGGACAATGGTCAGAGCTGAGCTGGCCCAAGCCTTGCCCAATGGTCCCTGTCTTTAACACGTGTACAACTTCTAACATGTGCCTTGCAGGTGCCAGCCTCCAGCATTAAGAAACAAGAATCTCCACTCCCATCCTGCCTTCAGCATGTCAAGTCCTCCTCACAATACGCTAGGTGGTCCAAGAGATGCAGTTTCTTGCTTTTGTGGTGTTCATCTCTCTTGTGAAGTTCAAAGTTTGGCAACCGCACTTGGGTAGCACAATTTTGAATACATCTTTCTTCTCTCCATTAAATGCCTCTGGTTTTCTCAATATAGAGTCATTGGCAAGCTGTTACTCTCTGCTAAGGGAAGAGACCCCTGATTATACACTGCACCTCAAAGAGACTCTTATTACTCAGTGAATTGGGTAAAAATCGATTGAATCAGATAATCACATCATTTCTTTCTTTTTAACATTTGCTATAAATATTTTATATTACACATTTTTATGAGCTTATATCTGAAGTATGAAACTGAGATAGATTTCAGGTTTGAAACAAGAAAATGTTACAAATATTCTTCAAAGTTACATCAATATGCCAATCCTCCTCAGTTTCACCAGTGTTTTTGAACTAAAGTTGAAAGGGAATTGCATTTCTCTGAGCTTTCCAAATTAGGTTATCATGTCTATTTATGACCGTCAGTTCCTGTCATGTAACATGATTACATGGGCTTGATCAGAAGTGACACATCGGTTGATTTATATGACGTGTCAGCCAGCAAGATACAAAGGCTGATAATTTCCTGTAATTACTTTTAAAAGAATTTTGAAAATGGACTTTAAATAAATAGTATGGGGCTTCTATTTGAAGTCATGTTTAAATATCATTCCAATATATTACAAGGAATGAAATAATCAAAGATGCAGAATGTTAGTAAGTTTCCTAACTGAAAAATTGAAGACTGGACATTGTTTTTTTCTGGCATCTTCTTATGGCAAGAAGTTGGTGGGTATGACCTGGGAATTACTCCACCCTCAACCAAATGAGAGGGATTTTGCTGCATCTCTCACTTTCCCATCTTGTCACTGTTATCTGATCCATGAGTCATTTGTGCCCTTTGCTTTGAACTCACCTCTCTGCTCATTTCCTCCCCAAATTCTTTACACATTTCACAGACAAGGGGAAGAAAAATGCTACTGCCAAGAAACCTTTCTTGACAATAGTCACTTCCACAGATCCCTGTCATTTTAGTAACCCCGCCTGGGGATCCATGCCAGTCCGTCCCTGAGGCTCTGAGTCACCGTGACTATGCTGTCCTGCACTGCCCGGCAGGGCTCGTGCAGCTATGGGTTTCCCACGCTCAGACGTGATTTCCTGTTACAACACGCAGCAACGTGCTATGGCCTGCTTTGCAGTCTGTTTCTTGACATTTCCTCGGTCCCACCTTTTGACCTGGTGACTTATTTCATTTTATAGTTCATTTCTCCGTGAATCTGGCATAAAGTCAGCACAGCAAGAAGGGGAGACAACAGGGGGATTCAGAATGTCTGACACATAGGCCTGAGTTTGAATTGAGTTCACCCATCTATTCTCTGAGGAATTCTGAAGAAGCTATGGACCCTGTCTGAGGATCATTTTCTTAATCTGTGAAACGGCATCCGTAGTGCTTACCTTGCAGGCAGTTGTAGCTGGCCAAGCCCCAGTCCCTTTTCACTCAAGGACAGGAATTTGCACTCAGTACATTTCCAGATACATTTGGGGCTCAGAAATATCAGGTGATGAAAATATTGGCTGGGGTGTGATTTTTACTTCCATCTTGGACTAAATTTCTCGCCTGACTGCAATGCCTCCAGGGGACCTGAGTTAGCATTTTGCCCAGTTTGACTGGTTGCCCAAATCCTTTACCAACATTCAGCCTTCCCGTTCAGTTTATTGCTTCATAGCAGAATCAATTTATCACTAGTCAATTTAGTTATACCTTTCCTCCATTTTTTTCTGTGATGTACATTTTTTTCCCAATTAGATGATGATTTCTTGGTGGTCAGCAACTGTATCTTTTATTGGTCAAGTGTTCACATTGGCAAAGCCAGCATGCTTAGCACACGGAAGAATTCATTGTTTATTGACTAAATAGAGTGATGTACAGTTGTCAGAAAAAAATTTTTCTATTCCTGTTAATCTATAAAGATGTTGAAGAGGGAAAGAAAATTGATGAATTGATGTTTCAGTGTGTGTGTTTCATAAGACTGAGCTTCAGGAGGCAGGGCTGGAGTTTTCTCCATCCTGTGTCTCAAGGTCCCAGAATCCCAGGGTCTTAGCACACATTATGACATAAATGATGAATGAATGACTTCATAGAAATTGAAGTAAATAGCCATCCTTTTGATGTATAATATCTTTCCTGATATTGGAATATCTATCAGCAAATGCTTTGTCAGAAATTGTCCTGCCATCAGAAGGCTGTCACGTCTTGAAAAGCCGTTTCCAGCAAGTTAAGAGCCTGGCTCTTGGGAACTTGGCTATAATTTACATTCGCTGGGTAAGTTCATTGATTTATTGTAAATCTCTACACTTGTGGAAGTGGGTGTGTCAGACAAGGTAGTCTTTTCTAAGCTGGTTTCAATGCCAGAAGATTCTTTGAAACCAAAGTTAATTTCTATCTATTTCTTGCCTGCTCTACACACACACACCAGAAGTTTTGATAAATCTCACCAGGTAACTGACACATTTCAAAAAACAAACACTTTTTAAGACACCACTAAGCTAAACATCCTTAGTAGCACCACATATTTTTACCCAAATTCAAAGATTCTCTTAAATGTGGAGCCATTCTGAGACATGAGACAACAAATCTTGAGACTGTCCTATGTGCAAATGTTCAAGAACACTCGGATGCTCTCGACTTAGGGTAAGAAATGGTCAAAACTGTTTCCTAGGAGAAAGAGAATTCCTTCTTTAAAAAGGGTAATTTCTGTACCATATTAAGAAAGAACTGTTTTTAATTAACTCTTTTTAACCTAACTCACTAAACCACCAGAGGTACACTATTGAGCTTGACCTGGTCGAGATGAGATTCTGAAATATATCATTCTGCCGGCCTTGGACAGCCTTATGTAGCAAGAAGGATCTATGTTGGATAATGGAGAATCCTTCTTGGGTTTCATTTGTGGAAGATCAAGACTCTGCCAGGACTGCTGCTCTTCCTACAGAATATTACAGGATGCCTTTGCCCAGCTTTGAGAATGTGTAAGTGCAGTCATCCTAAAAGCATTCTACACCACGCTGGCCCAAAGAGCACTGCATCTAATACATAGGAAATGTTTATTTTATTTATTTAACCTTCAAGATCCTTATTAGCAGTTGTAGAAAAGTAAAGATTTATTCATCAATAAAATCCAAAGACTCCATTTACCAAATTTACATTCTTTATTTTAATGAAATTTGTCTGTAGGGTTTTTAAAGTTCATTTATAATGTTAGAAATATATTCAGCGCTGCTGTCTTGGAGATAGATGGCCACATTATTACTTGTCTGTCAACTATAAGTAGGGCTGTTAATAATGTAAAGACAGCTTCTAAAGATTCCAAACATGGGTGTTTCCTTTAGAGGAAATTGCAATTCCAACCTTTGAGTTCCTTTTGGAATCAATTACCTGACTTTGCAAGTATTATGAAATACCTTACCTTTTAGTTGGGAGAAAAAGATATAAGTTAATAGTCTTCAGAATATTTACCAAAAAAGTCAAATGAAGCTTATGAATATTAGCACTAAGAGGATGGTGAATATGACACATGTTTCAAATTGGGACTAACCTATTCTATATGGTACATAAAAAGGATAGTCTGGACTCCCTTCTGACTGACATATGGATTTACATGTGATGCCAGAATTGGGGCAGGAATAAAAAAGTGAATAATTATCAACTGTTGTAAGAGGAGATGCCTTTTTAGCCTACATTTAATGTGGTGATATATATTCAGAGATGCCTTCCTTTTCCTTTACCTCCACAAGGAGTCCAAAGAGAATATAATAAGAGAACCAGTGTTAGAATAAATCTGAAAATGGATTTTCTGTATTATACCATCCAATTTCTTAAATATCCACACAGTTACAACTAAGTCCATCTTTCAGCTATCTTCTTCCCTCTATCTTAGGATGAACCAGTGTGACAGTACGAACCCTACACTTCCCTGAATACGAACTGGAGACATTATACTACCCAACAGTTAGTACTTTCAAGTAAAGAATGTTCATACATTTTACCAGTAAATATGCATTTATCAGGCACTGTTCTTGCTGTAGTAGATGCAACAGGAATGCATGACTAGTTTCTTTTTTAAAAAAGGCTTTAAAACTTGAATTTTAAGTTTAGAATTTTTAAACTAGAATTTAAAGAATATTCATTCATGACTGATCTTTATTCACTTTTATCAAGCTTTGAAAACATGAGAATGACATCTAAAACACCACTTAGTGTTGTGAAGCACATCTGGATCTCTGAGAAAAGAGAGGTCCCTGTGGATTTGCTGCCTCAGCAGACTTCACACAGAAGTGGATGAGGAAGTACCCCCAGAAGATGGGGTTGACGGGATAGATTGACAAGGATGGGAGAGAATTTAGAAACACTTCAGTTACACATTCTCTGCGGAAGGGTTGCCTCATCAAGATCTAAATAAACATCTTTATTCATTTAATTGTTAAAAGAACAGAGTTGGCTTTACTGTGAAAATTTCCTTTCAGAACCTGTTCATCTGGACAATTTTCAGACAATGGGTGATTTAAGACTTCACTGGCAAGAAAATAAACAATAAAATGTACGTTCATTTTCATAAACTTCAAAAGATAGCATTGAATAATACCTTGCGATTTCGCTTTCTCCAGTTGGGGGAAAAGCTGTTAGGATTTTGAAACATGTGGACATGGATGTGATTCAGGAGTGTGGCTGACACAGCATCCACGTTAATTGTTTTACGATATTTCAATTTGTAGCTTCTACATGATGACAATTTCACTCGTCTAGTGCACACTTGGGAACTGTGTGATCCACGACTGTTCTCACCAGTTGGTGTGTCCTCAGGGTTGAGAAACTGCTTTGCTAAGGAACAGCTGTGAGCTGGACAACAAAGAATTCTGGCAGTAAGAGACACTGTCTTACGCTTCTTTAAAATTCCATATTCTGGCAGGGTTTCACTGCTCTGTCTAGGGGCAGAGGAGATGTTGTGCCAGAAGAATAGTTGCAGATTTTCATGTAATTCTTAAATGTACAGTATCTATGTTTGGTGAAACAGAGAATACCACCCTGTCAGCATATGTCCCCGAGAAGTGTTACATTCAGTAAGCTCTCCTTAGCACTGCTAGAAAAACATGCGAAGGATATGTCTCCTCTGGAATGAAATCTCTTTTGTCCTTGGAGAATTTAAAGAATATTCATTCATGACTGATCTTTATTCACTTTTATCAATTATTTAGTTGGTAACAGGAGTTAACTTGACTGGCTAACACAACACTTTCCAACACATTAAGGCAGCAATGTAGCTTAATAGTTAAGAACATTGGCTTCGAAAATTTAGTTGTGGTTTAAATCCTCTCCTTCATTTATCAGGAGGGCATCCTTGAACAAATCGTTTAAACACTTTGGCTCTCATTTTCCTCATCTGAGAAATGGGACAATAATTGTCTTGGCCTTATAAGATTGTCTTGGAAATCAGGTATAGTACCCAGACCAAGGCCTTTGTTTAACCAATTATTTGTTGGTCTCTGACAATATTAGAACAGGATGCAGGTGTGTTTCTTTTCAAACATGATCGAGAGCTCTTCCCCTTCCTTTCTCACTCTTTTTCCAGAAAATAAGGGAAGCATGTCTGTTATTGTTCCCAATGAGAGGACAGCTGGCATTGTAAGGGAAGGTGCAGGCAGCTATGGGGACCATCCTGGATGCTATGATCCCCCTAATTTATACGTCAGTGTGTACCTTGAACGATGGAATTTGACTATAGCTTATTAGTAACCCTAGAACTTATCTCCTTTGATTGTATGAGAGTCTTTGCTAAGCTGGGGTTTCAGAATAGAATTTTTCTTAACTTCTATCAGATTTAGGTTATGGGTAAACACATCAGAATGAGATCTAATTTTGTCCTCTTGTTCCTGGCTTCATCAACATGTAGATATTATGTTTTAACATCATTACAATGACAAGATTTTTAAATTCACCCACGGAGGAAATATAATTTTCACTTGCATAATTTTCATATTCATATATAATGGATATGATCTTTATATTAGTGTTGATGTGCTTGGGAACATACTGACCAGCATATTTGTGGAAAAGCTGAAATTTTAAAGATGTTGACCAAGAAAATGTGTATTTCTTGGACAGGGTGCACACTGAGTCATCTTCACATATCATTCCTCTACTATAAGCTGAAACCATGTGATTAGTATTTTCCAGTTAATTGAACTATAATCTAGTTTTGGAAAATAAAATGCACTAAGACACCAGGCAAGGCAGGGATCTTGAGATACTAACACACACCCCGTGTTCATTTTCCCGTTTGTCTGAGTCAATGTTTCTCTCTCAGCACTTGTCTTAGTTTGGGCTGTTATAACAGAATACTGCAGACTGGGTGGCTAAAACAATGGGACTTTATTTGTCACAGCTCTGGAGGCTGGAAGTCCAAGATCAAGGCCCCTGCAGATTCTGTATCTGGTGAGGACCTGCTTCCTGGTTCACAGAAGGCGTCTTCTCCTTGTGTCTTCACAGGGCAGAGAGCAGAGGGAGAAGAAGGCTCTCTTGTGTCTCTTGTAAGGATGCTAATCCCATTGTGAGGGCTCCACCCTCATGACCTCAACACCTCCCAAAGTATCCACCTCCTGATACCATCACACTGGGTGCTAGGATTTCAACATCTGAGTTTTGGGGGGACGCAGACATTCAGTCCATGACAGCTCTCGATACTCTTTTGAGTTATATTTTCAGTAATGTATAATTGGTACCTTTTTCCCTGGGTACAAACTCAGCCTTCATTCATAACATACTATTTAATTTACTAATTATTCCATGTTTGTGCTATAGATGTGGATCGACGCCCTCTAAATTGATCGTCAGACACATGTGGATAGAATTCCAATCAACACTGAACCCCAATGTGCTTGTCGAAAAAAGAGTCGAAAGACTTCCAAAATTTTGACTTCATGATTTGAAATTTTTAAACAGAATTTATATCTAATTATGTTGAACAAAGATATATTCCATACAAATACTTTTCCTGTTGACCACTTTTTAACTTCAACACTCAAAATATAAAATAAATATAATTTTCTAAAATATGTTAAAAATAATTTTCTCTAAATGGTGTTTGGACAGATTTTAAGCTTTTTGATGATGCAACTGATTATTATTTAAAATCCAGGGGTTTGTTGTTGTTATCTGTACAATATGATTTGAAATTATTTTTTTCTCTATCTGACCCTGATTTGATTGGCTAAAAACCATCACTTTTCATTCTAAGTTTCCGCCTAACATGATTACTTTAATCTCAAATGGTTTTTCTACTTTGCTAATTCTAAACTGTTGTTAAGTAAAACGTAGGTAACAGACAATAGTATCTACCTTACATTGTCTTGAAAATTATATATAATATTTACATATAATGCCAGAAGAAGGCTTTTGTTTACCAAATTATTTGTTGGTCTCAAACAATGTTAGTTGGTACCATAAAACTTTTTTTTTAAAGGAATTTATTACCTTTTAAAGCCAATTGGTTTATTCTTCTTTTGTATCTGTTGTGTTGTAATTACACAGGCAAGAGGAAAACTTATTACTAAGCGAAAAAGTGATATATTTCTAGTGGAAATGGAGCACTGAAGGTAGACAGTAGATTTCTCTGAGTGACTTTCATTGTATTTTTTTCAGAAGTAGAGAAAGGAGAAATTATTGAATAAAATGTGAGAATTAATTTTACTGAATTTATTAGTTAAAAGCACATTAAAATCAAAAGAATCTGCATAAAGTCTATGCTTTCACTAAAAAAAAAGAAATCAAAGGGATTACTTTGTTTAAACCATTTGTTTTGCTAATGAGCCAGGCAAAAGTAATAATCAGAGACTTAATAAACTAATTAAAAAATTTAGAAGACACAGGAAAGCAAATATTTAAAAGAGTTTTAGTGACCAGAGGTGAAAAAGGTGAAATGAGTATTCTCATGTACTGTTGGTATCATTGTAAATTGGCATCGCTTTTTTGGAAAACCATTTGAGTCATAAAAATAAATATCTCCTTTGACTCAGGAGTCCTATTTCTAGGAATCAATCCAAAGAAAATAATTGAAATGAAGGCAAAGGCTACATGAACAGATCATATTCATTGTAGCCTGTTTTCTAAGCATAAAAAGTGAGAAGTTGATGAATATACAAAATCAGAAAACAGGTAAATAAATGATAGGCAGGTTCTGAATGGAATATTATGCTCATTAAGAGTCACGAAAGAGGGCTTCCCTGGTGGCACAGTGGTTGAGAGTCCGGCTGCCGATGCAGGGGACGTGGGTTCGTGCCCTGGTTCGGGAAGATCCCACATGCTGCGGAGCGGCTGGGCCCGTGAACCATGGCCGCTGAGTCTGTGCGTCTGGAGCCTGTGCTCTGCAACGGGAGAGGCCACAGCAGTGTGAGGCCCGCGTACCGCAAAAAAAAAAAAAAAAAAAGAGTCATGGAAGATACTGAATACAGAATGCTTGTGGGAGGGGTGTGCGTGCCTTTCTCTATGATCACATTAGCAGATGGGGCACATGGAATTATTTCCTCTCCTTCCTAAAATCCCATTAAAGTAACAGTAAAGAAACACAAAGAAGAATATTCATAAAAGGTCTGAGAGGAGGAAAGGTGAGCGAACAGCCAGTCAGTAATATTGATCAACGTGTAGAATGTGGAAAACATTTAGACACATTTATAAAAAAAATCAGAGCTAACCCTAGGCTGGATCGTGCATAGGAAATAGCGAGAGAGGAGGGGCAAGGCCCTCCCTTCTGAAGTGTCCTCGAGAGAGAAACCCTCCTCTTGCTTCTTAAAAGTATGGGAAGTGAGAGTGGGAAGTGGGGCAGAGACCAACGTCAAGAATTGCAAAACTGTCAATGGAAGAGCTCTGCAAGTCATTGTAGACAGACAGACAGACAGACAGACACACACACACACACACACACACACACACACACACACCCCAGGCTTTCTGGGGTGGCACTTTTCTCGGGGTTAAATGAGATGCACACCCACCGAACATGGGAAGGGTTAGGGCTGTGCTTGCTGGTGTTGACGCCCAGAGGCAAGCCTTCTTCCTCTCTCAAGAATGGAGAGGACCCAGATGTCCTGCCTGCTTCCCATGCAGCCATCCTACACGGAACCCTTCCAGTCACCACAGCGTCCCTGGGTGAGCAGAGGTTACAGTCAACCTACCCACTCAAGGGAGGACTGTGTAGAGATAGACCTCCAAGGCTTCAAAAGAAACTCTGAGCAGCCTTCTGTAATTAACTAGTCCTTCAATTCACAAACATAAGCAGACAACTAAGGGGCACCAGACACCAGAAGAACACCAGTAGTGTCCTGTGAAAAAAATTGCTAGGATGAATAAATACTGTTACCAATTGTGTAAATCACTTAAAAAATCAAGGGGATGGTAAAGATTTAAAATCATCTCCTATTAGTATGTTTAGAAAGATTCAACAAGATAATGCTTCTATGAAATAAGAAGAGACTGTGGTTAAAAGGGATTTTAAAATCTCCAAAGAATTATTGGATTTTTTAAAATTTAAAAGCAGTAGTTGACACTGGTTCCCAAGGAAGTTTCTACTCATAGGCTTCTGCCCCAGTAAGTGTGATTCTCCATAACTGCCTGTCTGTATCTTCATTTTGGGGGGGGTCAGCGGTTTGCTCTGTGACCACAGCTCTTTGATGGATTTAAGAAGAGCTACTGATTTTCAGTTTAGTTTTTTTTCTTGTTTTATGGATGAGATTGACAACATCCAAGCTCCTTACATGCTGGCCCAGAAACCACTTCTGTTCACATATTTGGAATTTTTAGTAGAAGGTACTTTAGAAATAGAAAAGTAAAATTCCATTGAAGGGATTAAAGAAATAGACAGAGAAATCTCTCAGATTTTGGACAAAGAGATAAAGAAATAGGAAATGTGTGAGAAGAGACGAAAAGGTCAATCAGTGAGTCGGTATGAATCTAGTCCAAAAAAGGAGAGAATCCAGGAAACAGAGGGAAAAAGCTAACAAAAGAGAGTAGAATTTGCTGGAACCGAAGAAAGGAGGGCCTTTAGATTAAATTGTGCTGACGAGACCATGAACAAGAACTGACATGCAGACACAGCTTTTCAAATTTTTAGCACACCAAGGATAAAGGGCATATTTAAAGACTCCAGAGAGACGGAGGGTGAATTTGCATTTCTTGGAAAGGAAAACAGACTGGCACTGGTCTGGTTTCTTAATAGCAGCAGTGAAGTTGGTGGAACCTTGCATCAAAGTTCTGGGGGTAAATAATTTGAACCTAGAATTCTGTCATCACAATGTCCATCAGCTGAGAAAGTGAGAAATACTACATTTCACCTGGAATTGTAAATGGGAATGCCAACAACAACAATATTAAAAAATGAGCCAGATCACTTACAAGACAATAAGAATTGTCGGGCCCTGGAGGAAACTGGAGGATGTACAGGCTCTGCCTAAAGGTAGATGCGGCCAAGAAAGCACCATGAAACCAAATCTAACAAACCCGATCTGCCTGCCTGCCACAGGTGACTTCCGGTTCACACTTCCCGTAGACCAACCCAAAGGAATCAACTGCAAACACACCAACCGCAATGTATGCAAATGAAGAGGAGATGGGGTTCAAGAAATCATGGATCTAACCTCGGAATGAAAGAAATAAAACACTTTAGGGTCCAACTGTGAGGTAGGCTTGGAAAGCAACTGGGTCATATTAGGATAAGATGTCAGAAAGATCCAAAGCAGTATTTTGAATTGAAACCTCTGCAATAATATGAACGTACTGACGAAATGAAGACATATATTGCTTTTGTTAAAAGAGACAGAACAAAGGCAGGAAGGGAGAAAGAGAAAAAAAATAAACTTACCAGAAATTCCAGGTACAATAAAATCCATACAAGAAAGTCTGAGTCCAGATATTAAAGGGAGATGTGAAATGGTCTTTAGGTAATTATAAAATTAAAATACTTTCTGATTTTGTTGCTGTACATATCCTCCTTAAAGTGTCACAGATATGGTCATTAACAAAATGGTTATCCCTGAGCATTGGAAGTCTGGAAGGGGGTGTGTTTGTACTTGATGGTGCTGGTGGCAATGGCATGGGGCGGCATGGGAGGAGTGAGGGGTTGTTGATAGAAGGCTGAGTTTGTTTTTTTTTTTCACATCTTTATTGGAGTATAATTGCTTTACAATGGTGTGTTAGTTTCCACTTTATAACAAAGTGAATCAGTTATACATATACATATGTTCCCATATCTCTTCCCTCTTGCGTCTCCCTCCCTCCCACCCTCCCTATCCCACCCCTTTATGTGGTCACAAAGCACTGAGCTGATCTCCCTGTTCTATGCGGCTGCTTCCCACTAGCTAGCTATTTTATGTTTGGCAGTGTATATATGTCCATGCCACTCTCTCACTTTGTCACAGCTTACCCTTCCCCCTCCCCATATCCTCAAGTCCATTCTCTAGTAGGTCTGTGTCTTTATTCCTGTCTTACCCCTAGGTTCTTCATGACATTTTTTTTTCTTAAATTCCATATATATGTGTTAGCATACGGTATTTATCTTTCTCTTTCTGACTTACTTCACTCTGTATGACAGACTCTAGGTCCATCCATCTCATTACAAATAGCTCAATTTCGTTTCTTGTTATGGCTGAGTAATATTCCATTGTATATATGTGCTACATCTTCTTTATCCATTCATCCGATGATGGACACTTAGGTTGTTTCCATCTCCGGGCTATTGTAAATAGAGCTGCAATGAACATTTTGGTACGTGACTCTTTTTGAATTATGGTTTTCTCAGGGTATATGCCCAGTAGTGGGATTGCTGGGTCATATGGTAGTTCTATTTGTAGCTTTTTAAGGAACCTCCATCCTGTTCTCCATAGTGGCTATACCAATTCACATTCCCACCAGCAGTGCAAGAGTGTTCCCTTTCCTCCACACCCTCTCCAGCATTTATTGTTTCTAGATTTTTTGATGATGGCCATTCTGACTGGTGTGAGATGATATCTCATTGTAGTTTTGATTTGCATTTCTCTAATGATTACTGATGTTAAGCATTCTTTCATGTGTTTGTTGGCAGTCTGTATATCTTCTTTGGAGAAATGTCTATTTAGGTCTTCTGCCCATTTTTGGATTGGGTTGTTTGTTTTTTTGTTATTGAGCTGCATGAGCTGCTTGTAAATTTTGGAGATTAATCCTTTGTCAGTTGCTTCATTTGCAAATATTTTCTCCCATTCTAAGGGTTTTCTTTAGGTCTTGTTTATGGTTTCCTTTGCTGTGCAAAAGCTTTTAAGTTTCATTAGGTCCTATTTGTTTATTTTTGTTTTTATTTCCATTTCTCTAGGAGGTGGGTCAAAAAGGATCTTGCTGTGATTTATGTCATAGAGTGTTCTGCCTATAAGGCTGAGTTTTATATCTGGGTTGACACAGGGTAAAATGGGGCCACTATGTATTGGTGTGGGATTTAGAAGTAGGAAAGCTCATGAAGTTGCTGGGCCCCTGCATTCAGTAGGACTGGAAGTATTGAGAGAAGTTACAAACGGGTGGAGACCCCCACTGGTATGTGTATTATACCAATTGATGTGCATTTATATTACACCAAATGTATGCAGATAAAATGTTTCCAGATAAATATGTCATTTGCTTTGGTAGCCTTGTGGAATTATGAGGTTTTCCCCCTGTTTCCCTAGCTTTCTTTTCTGTGGTAATATAATTTCATAATAAAATTGACTTTAAAGTTAAAAATGGTGGAACAGCTTCTTCTAGATGTTAAAATCATGGACCAAAGTTAATTATCAGGTTTACAGCAGTCACACCTGTCATATCGTGTGGTTGCCAAGAAGTATCTTAAAAATATGAAAATTCATCCACTGTCATGGTTTGGTCCAAGTGCCTCTGAAAGCCTTCAGGATAATGACCCCCCAGTTCTATTATGATGACATGGGAGCTGGTGGAGGTGGGCTGATCCCCAGGAAGACCTTCAAGGCGGATGTGACTGAACCCCTCCTTTTGGACCATCGGAAATATCAAGCGAATGGTTGGGCAAATCATATCATCCTTTCTTTTTTATTTTTAAATACTGAAAATATTTGGAGCATATATTTCAAAGACTAAAAATCTACTCCTGGTCCTTAGCAAGATGAGGAAAGGACCTGACCTGCATCCTTCCCTGTTCTTTGGCAGGTTTTCAAGAGGAGATTATTTTCCTTAAATATGGTCTCACAATAAAATAAGGAAATACTTGCCCAGTGGGAAGGTATTTTGAGACTTGTGATTTAATTATGTGTGCTTTACTAATCATCTATGCAAGACTGGGCAAAAGCTTAATATGGTTTGCTCTTGGGGGAAAAAAAGGATGGCTCTGGCAGGTTTCTAAGGGACCCTCAGGTGTAAATTCAGTGAGTCTCTGAGCCAGACGGAGGTCTGGAGCGGGGGTGGGTTCCTCTGAACTTGGCATTCACAGCCCGTCTCCTTCTTGTTGTCGGGATGGGTGGCTGACCTCTAGGAGCACCCTCCTCTGGCCACTGCCCTTCTCCTAATGCTGCTCCAGCAGCCAGTAGGAGGCCATCTGTCTGGCTGTGCCCCAGTTACTGACTGTTTACTAATCAGCACTTCCTTGCTCATCTCCATCTGGAGATGGATTATTTTAGGTGAGGTCGGAAGTGCTGAGTGAACAAGGTAAACTGAATGGCTTCAGCTTACATGTGAGATCATGTATGTGAAGATGCTCTGACGATGGTAAAATTCTGAACAGAGACCTGAAATTATTATTACTATGATTAAAATCACCATCTTACTATCAATATGTCATATTTTTCATTACAGCTAATTATATAGGAAAATAAAAATATATTAGACTGTGTTGTAATTGAACGTGAAGATAATTAGCATTTTCACTTGAAGACAATTTTTTCCAGAAATGTTGAAGTGGTATTGGATAACCCAGTAGTATTTTCCTGAATAACACATCTGTTCTAGACTAAAAGCTATATACATACACACCCTTATTCCTTGCCCTTCTCTGTGTGTGTGTGTCTCTCTCTCTCTCAAAAGACAGTGTTAGATCCTAGCCAAGAAAACAAGCTGCATATTTCTGAAAGTAACTTGAAAAATTCTGGACAGTGTATGGATGAGAACTTTTGACTATTAAATGATTGAATTGTAAAGAAATGGAATCTACCTTGTTTTCCCTATTGTTCATATTAATTTGACAAACTCTCTAATAAAAATTTTTAAAAAGAGTAATGTATTTCATGATTTTACTTAAGATTTCAACCAGAATCAAACATAAAAATATACTTTGTTGTTTGATTTTATTCTTAGCATAGTGCAGGTTTTAGAACACAAACACATCCCAACATTCAGAACAAGCCCTTACTGTGGAGCAGGTGTGCTGATTCTCGCAGTGGAGAAACATGAAGGAGCATGGCACTTGGGAAGACACAGATCTGGTGTCATATCTCAGCTCTGCCACCAACATGCTGTGTGATGCTGGGCACATTACTTAACCTCTCTGAATCTCGTATTTAAAATTTGCCTATTGTTAAAAGTAATTGAGATAATATACGCAAAGTCCCTAGAGAGAAGTGTTCAATAAATGTTATTCTTTCTTACCTTAATTACTCAAATCTTTTTTTTTTTTTGCAGATAAGCAACAAAAACACAAGGAAAGTGATTAACACCATAATAAAACTCTTCAAATCTTCTTTTCTTTTTAACTGTCAAGTAAATATTTGTTTTAATTGTTCTCATTGAAATATGTATTTTTATTTATTTATTTTCAATTTTATTTTTAAAGGGAATTTAAAAAAAATGAAGTAAAATCACTGTGCAGTATTATATAAGTTAAGCTGTACAATATAGTGATTCACAATTTTTAAAGTTTATACTCCATTTATAGTTATTATAAAATGTTGCCTATATTCCTTGTGCTGTACAATATATCCTTGTAGCTTATTTTATACCTAATAGTTTATACCTCTTACTCCCCTACCCCTATGCTGCCCCTCTCCCCTTCCCTCTCCCCTCTGGTAATCACTAGTAGTCTCTGTGAAGCTGCTTCTGTTTTGTTATATTCAGTAGTTTGTTTTGTTTTTTAGATTCCACATGTAAGTGATACCATATAGTATTTGTCTTTCTCTGTCTGACTTAGTTCACTGAGCATAGTGCCCTCCAAGGCCATCCATGTTGTTGAAAATGGTAAAATTTGGTTTTTTTATATGTCTGGGTAATATTCCATTGTATATGTACACCACATCTTTCTTAAAAATTTTTTATTGGAGTGTAGTTGCTTTACAATATTTTGTTAGTTTCTACTGTACAGCAAAGTGGATCAGCTATACGTATACATCTATCCTCTCTTTCTTGGATTTCCTTCCCATTTAGGTCACCAGAGAGCATTGAGTAGAGTTCCCTGTGCTATAAAGTATGTTCTCATTAGTTATCTATCTTATACATAGTATCAATAGCGTATATATGTCAATCCCAATCTCCCAATTCATCCCACCCCCACTTTCCCCCTTGGTATCCATACATTTGTTCTCTACGTCTGTGTCTGCATTTCTGCTTTGTAAATAAGGTCGTCTATACCAACTTTTTTCAGATTCCACATATATGCATTAATATACGACATTTGTTTTTCTCTTTCTGACTTACTTCACTCTGTATGACAGTCTCTAGGTCCATCCACGTCTCTACAAATGACTCAATTTCGTTCCTTTCTATGGCTGAGTAATATTCCATCGTATATATGTACCACATCTTCTTTAACCATTCATCTGTTGATGGATGCTTAGGTTGCTTCCCTGTCCTGGCTATTGTAAATAGTGCTGCTGTGAACATTGGGGTGCATGTATCTTTTTGAATTAATGTTTTTGGTTTTTTTGGGGATATATACCCAGGAGTGGAATTTCAAAAGATCTTCTTTTTAATACCTTAAAGGTATCATTTATACTAATTAACAATTAAACAGATTACAATAATTTATATATATAACACTCTATAAGGGATTTTCAAAAAAAATATTACTGTCTTTATATCTTCATATGTTGGAAATAACAAAAAAATGTTTAAAAAACACTCAATTCCAGAAATTTTATTTAATCATCTTTATTTTTCTAGTCACTCAGTCTAATAGAATGATTTTTCCTATGATGAAATAGGAATAAAAATTATTGAGGAGTAAATGTGCAAGGACTGGAGTAAATACTGTATGGAGTATTTTCATCTATTCTGGCAGAGTTACAGAAGCAAAGGATCAACGTTAAAAATGGCATCAAATTATTCTCCAGTGCTCTGCTTTAAGTGGTCACTTGGACCTCCTTTCCTGCAGAGATCAGGGTTTCAGTCACTCCCTTTCTCCCTCTCTCTCTTTTTCTTTCCGTCGGCATTTAACGTGGCTGCTGAACTCAATTTCCCATAACCTTAATGGCGATGAATCAAAAAGGAAGTAAATGTTTGCATTAGTATGGGAACTTTGAAAAGAAATATATGTGGAATCCAGCTGACACTCCACTTCCTGGTGGAAAGGGCTGTAGGCTAGAAGTGCCCCGGGCTTAAAATGCATGAAGTGAGCACATGAGATATTTGAAAAGGGATTACATTTTGTCATGAATCATATGTTTAAGGTCGTTTCAGACAAAGGCAGCTAAAAATAGACTTTAAGTACAGTATCTTTCATCTTGTTAATAACTCATTTTAGACAAAATCCTATTCATCGTAGGGAGAGGACCCTTTGACATTGTTATCTAAGAATGGAATTCCAAGCTCATCAAACTTTCCTGAGAAAGCCTATCTATACATACGAGGACACTTTGGTTTGTTCACATTAACACTTATGTTAGCATACGTTACCAGTACTCAGGAAAACTCCATTTTCTCTGACTACCATTTGGAAGGGATTAATAGCAAAAATTCCACCTCCTTAAAAAATGTTTAAAAGATACATTTATCAAGGAATAAGAGGCTGAGTGTATTACTCTGCAAATAAATATGAATTGCTTATGACTCCAGAACTCCTGGAGGACTAATAAGCTAGAAGAAATAAATGAATATAGGTATGTCTCAAAAATTCCTGAAAGCATACATCGATTAAAATTTTATTTTATTTACTACTCATTAAAATTTTAGATGATCATTGCCCTGTTTTTCACAACTCTTTATACTTATACATAACATTGTAGCAGTGATCTTCTCACCTTACATTGTGACTCAGAGTTGATACTGTTAAATGTGAATGAAAAATAATGGTTAGATTTTTTGTGTCTTCTCTTGCACTGTGAGAGTGTGTAGATGTTCAAATCCCCAGCATGTCTTTGACTGAAACAGCAAATGCATCTGCATTTTGTCTTGAAAATCCTCAGAGCAGACAGGCTTCTATGTTACTTCTAGACAAATCAGTTTGTCAGTTCTGAACAGAGGAATGTTCCAATTAGCTCCTCCTGGTAACACCCCCCACCCCCCCACGATGCAGGGGCTTGCAGCAGTCTGGGAAGGGCTTGTCTGGCACGAGTCCTCACATATCTGCAGTCCCAGGGCAGCGGGTGCTGGACCACAGGAAGGAGGAACCCGGGGGCAGACTGGGAACCTGTCCCTTCTGCAGCCTCAGAGTCTCCTCCCAAGCAGCCCGGTCTTCCTCACAACATGGCGGCCTCGTACAGCAGGACATCTCAGGTGGTGACCAGCACTGCAGCGGGCAGGGTCGCAAGAGACACAGGCAGGGTAGCGTGGCCTTTTCTGCCCTAGAAGCTACTGTATCACTCAGTTAACTCAGTTCCATCCCAATTCAAGGGGGTGGCGGGGAATAGGCTCCACCTCCAAATGGAAGGGGAGTTGAATTCACAGGACACAAGAACATATGGGACAGGAGAGAGTGCTGTTGCTGTCTTTGGACAATACAGTTTACAATCTTCTATGGGAAACATGACTCCATTCTCTCAGAAAGAGAGAACTATTTCAAACTATTTCCCTAACGTGTATTAAACCTGTATGTTTTCCCTGAATTACAATTGGTATGGTACACAAGAATGCTCCCTTACGTTAAAATACAACATGAGAGAATGGAGACAGTGACACATTCCAGGAGCAAGAACCAAAGAATGGAGCACTTCAAATTATAAGATACCTGCAAAGTTGTGGGCTAGTCAAAGAGTCATCTGAAACCTCACTGGTCCTGGAAAAGACAGCTCAGTGATTAGGGGAAGACCGTGTTTCTTGGCCTCTTCTCTGTTTTAATCAAATTTTTCACGAAGAACAGCAGAGACTGCTGTCATTCCTTTCAAGCACTAATGATGAATGAAACCATGCACAGGAATAATCTCTCTGGCAGAGGCTGCTGGCTCTTCAAAAAAGTCTGGGTCCCAGGTTTTAAGCCACCCAGAATGAAGACCATATTTCCTGGACTACTGTGGTAGGCAGAATTCTAAGATGCCCCAAGATTCCTGCCTGCTGATCCAAGCCCCATATAATCCCCAGGATTGTGAAAATGATGGGCTAGCTCTCCCGTGATTATGTTAGGTTATACACACCTTGATTTTAAGAGAGGGGGATTATCCTGGGGAACCCCACATAATCTAGTGAAGCCTTGAAAGGAACTGGGCCCCTTGCAATAAACATTTGCAGCAGAAGAGACTGCAAAGGAAATTCTCCATGCCTGGTTGTGAAGACGGAGAGGGACACCCGGGATGGGACTTGGGGGATCCATGGCTAAGAACTGCCATCAGCTGACAGCCAGCAAGGAGATGGGGACCTTGGCCCTACAACTGCAAAAAGCTGAATTGTGCCAGCAACCTGAATGGGCTTAGAAAAGGACGCTGAGCTCTAAGTGAGAACACAACCTGCCTGGCCTCTTGATTTCAGCTTTGTGAAACCCTAAGCATGAGACCAGCTAAGCCAGGCCAGACTTCTAGCTGGAACTGAACTATTGATAAGAAGTGGGTGTTGTTGTTTTTTTTAATGAATTAATTAATTTATTTATTTTTGGCTGTGTTGGGTCTTCATTTCTGTGCAAGGGCTTTCTCTAGTTGCGGGGAGCGGGGCCCACTCTTTATCGCGGTGCACGGGCCGCGATTGGAGTGAACGTTTTGCCCTCCTCCTCTGTTTCCTGCTCCCCTCCTGTTCCCTAGAGCGCACAGAGCATCACTTTGAACCATGAGGATTGGCCCACACCTGGGAAAGGTGAAGAGGAAGCTGGAAGGAGGAGCAGAATGGCCGTCACAGCTCTGGGCCCTTTGCTTCTGGATTTAAATAAGTGAGAAAGGATAAACTGCTACCTTTTTCTAAGCCCATTCTTATTTGGAGTCTGTTGACAAGCTGGGTTTTTCCTAATGCAGATGACCCTGCTCCAAGGCAAAGAATCCACTTTTAAATATGTACGTTATGATATTTTGGTACCTAAGTCAGTATTTACATGGTATTCTTTCTTCTAAAATCTCCATACATACCCACCCCATACACTGGACTCCACGGTTTACAAACCATGGTCATTAGCAAAAGACAACAGAGGGGAAATTCATGGTTCCTATCAGAGGATTATTAGCCCAATGAAGAAACCCTATATTTGAGGTATTCTAATGTAATTAATTGCCTCTGCAAGCTGAACCAAAGGAGGTCGTTATGCAAATAAAGAAGCCATTAATTTTAGAGGAAAGAACTTCAGCTTCCTGGTTCAACAAAGCAGGCAAGGGGGCTGCCAACCGGTTGGACCATTTTGCTACCATTGGGTCACTGCAAAGTCTGACACATCAATACCTGTAAACAGATCTTGAGTGTCACCAGACGTGGACACCTGGTTAATATTTATTACCACTTTCCAATTTAGGGATTTTGATAAATAAAATACATAACAATAGAAGATTCTCCCATGGAGTATTAATAGGTGTGTCACATGATTGTTTTGTTCAAAAAACTTATATCGCCATGGAGAGCTGTAGTCACGTCTTTGAAAATTTCATAAAGTAACCAGCACCGACAGAAAGACATCTGCTTAATTAAAAAAAAATTTATTAGAACACAATATTTTTAGAGCAATTTTGTTTACAACAAAATTGAGGGGAAGACAGGCAGGCTTCCTATTTACTCCGTTACCCCAAACATGCATACCCTCCCCCATTATCAACATCCCCACCAGATAGTACATTTGTTACAACTGATGACCCTGCATGGACACGTCATCCTCACCCAAGGTCCACAGTAGACACTAGGGTTCGATCTAGGTATACATTCTCTGGGTTTGGACAAATGTATAATGACATGTATTCACCATTATAGTGTCACACAGAGTAGTTTCTCTGCCCTGAAAATCCTCTGTGCTCTGCCTATCTTTCTCCTCTTCCCCACAGCCCCTGGTAATCACTGATCCTCTTACTGTCACCATAGTCATGCCTTTTCCAGAATGTCATAGACTTGGAATCATACAGTATGTAGCATTTTCAGATGGTCTTCTTTCACTTAGGAATATGAATTTAAGTTTCTGCCGTGTCTCTCCATGGCTTGACAGCTCATTTCTTTTTAGCTCAGAATAATATTCTATTGTCTGGATGCTCCACAGTTTACTAATCCATCACCAACTGAAGGACAACTTGGTTGCTTTTCCAAGTTTCACAATCATGAATAAAGCTGCTATAAGATACATGTGCAGATTTTTGTGTGGACATAAGTTTTCATCTCCTTTGGGTAAATACCAAGGAGCAAGATTCCTGGATCGTATGGTAAGAGTACGTTTAGTTTTGCAAGAAACCGCCAAACCTCCTTGCAAAGGGGTTGCACCATGTTGCATCCCCACCAGCCAGGAATGAGGGTTCCTGTTGCTCCACATCCTCACCAGCATTTGCTGTTGCCAGTGTCCCAGATTTTGGCCATTCTAAGAGGTGTGTAGTGTAACAGAATCTTATTGTTGCTTTGTTCAGGTTTTCCTAAAACTCATTTTCACAATTCTTTTTTGATTTGGATACATTTCCCATCCCCAACCTCCAACCCCCTTCACCCAATGTGCACCATTAATACCTTGAGGAACACAAGTGTGGGTTTACTGCTTTGAATCACAAATTTCTGCTCCAGGGTAAATCCACAGCCACATGCCACTGAACAAAGTCATCAAAGGTGAGTTTGTTTCCACTGATGGAGATGCCTTCCCTAAAGTTGTCCACCATAGAAGTAAAATTCTTCCCACGTGTAATAAGGGGAAACAAACCAGTGATCCAATGTACTACCACCACTTCAGTGAACTCCCTGTGTTTATTGTTACTTTTGGAACAGTTTTCTTCACAAAGGAAAGAAAGTACAAGAGGGAGCATTGTCGAACTTGTGGGCTATAATGAGATGATAATAATCCAATAAGGAAGTAGTTGGATTATGAATCAGAAAGTAAATATTGTAGAATCTGAATGGAACACTTAAAACATGTATTTTGGTGGTTTGACTTCAAAATGATCTAAAGGCAAAATTCAATTTTAGCTCTGTGGTGTGGGGCTCACAACCCCTTGTAATTTATCCAGTGCTCTTGGACATTGAGTAGCAAACTTCTAGGTGACCTCAGTGAGTCATGCCCCATGGAATTCTGTCCCCTGTGTGTGGGTAGGACCTGTGATGTGTCTCTAACCAAGAGAGAACAACACAGATGACGAATGGCACTCTCTCGATTAGGTTATGTTATGTGGCCAAGATGGTGAGGTGCCTTATTCTACAGGACTTGGTCATGGACTGGAGAAAGACCATCCTGCCGGCCTTGGAAAAAGGAGCTACCACATGTCAGGAGACCACAGGTCGTCACCTCTAGGACTTGAGGGCAGCCTCTACCTGACAGCAAGTTAGAAGCCAGGGGCCCCCCAGTCATACAGCCAGAAAGAAAGGAATTCTGCCAACAGTCTGAATGTATGAGTCAGGGTTCTCCAGGGAAACAGACCAGTATGATATAGAGAGATATAAGAGAAGCTTTATTATGGGAATTATCTCACGTGGTTTTGGAGGACAAGAAGTCCCAGTATCCACCATCTGCAGGCTGGAGAACCAGGAGTGTAACTCAGTCCAAGTCAGAAGGTCTGGAAACCAGACCAGGGAGGCAAGAGTGTAACTCCCAGCCTGAGGCCTACGGCCTAAGAACCAGGAGCTCTGATGTCTGGGGCAGGAGGAGATGGATGTCTCAGCTCCAGCAGAAAGAAAATTCGCCCATCCTCTGCCTTTTTGTTCCATTGGGGCCCTCAGTGTTTGGATGACACCTACCACATTGGGGAGGGCCATCTCCTTTCCTCAGCCTATGGATTCAAATGCTAATCCTCCTGGAAATACCGTCCCAGACACACCCAGAAATAATGTTTTCCAATTTTCCAAGTATTAATTTTGCTTCTTAAACTAAGTTTACAATCTTTTGCTCTCAGATGAAAATTGCAGGCTATTGCATTTTGTAAAGCGACTACCATCATGAAGGTTCCTAAAAGCCTGAGCCCACTTGCATGTCAAACACTGTCCCACAAAGTCTGAGGGGAGGTTCCTGTGGTGATCTTTGGGTCATCTAAGTACCCCACCCAGCAGCAAAGCAGCCTGATATGCAGGGCCTATTATTTTCTTAATCTTTGTTTCTCAGATGCACTCTTGTGAAGGGACCTCAGGATACATATCAGGAAGAATTCATGGATATTTAGTGCAAATCGATAAAGAATTTTAAAATGCTCTCTCTCTACGTATATACACATGTGGAACATTTCAGCTTTCTTTCCTCAGTTTCCAGGAAGAATACTTAGTTATGGTTTTTACCCTGAGATTTATTTTTAGGCAGTATTAAGTTGCCTTATGATTCTGTAGCATATGACAATAAGTAAAGAGATGCAGAGTACCAAAGTAATTTTATTTCTGAAACACCTTTTGTTGTAAATATATATCTGTTTTCCTGGAGGGCCAAAGGACATGGGTTCGTTTGTAATATCGTTCCAGCATTCTTTGTGTTTTGTCTCCAAATCCGATGGTTTTGAGACCCATTGTTCTTACTTAGTTGATGGTGCAACATTTCCCGAATGAGCATGTTCTATGAAGTCAACTCAGATTTTATTTTATGTACTAAATATGTCTTAACAGATACTTAATGAAAGTGTGGTAATTGAGTGACAGGAAAAGGGAACAAGAAAATTGCAGTTTAGTATAAGTTTCATATAACCATATCAATATTAGGCTTTAAACCAAGAGGAAAGCTAAATTTAGGGCACCTAATACATACCAGCATTGATATGAATCATTTCCCTTCCACTAAAGCAACCCAAACCCTAACTTCCTATCTTAGGCTGTATCTGCACAAAACAGCAGATTTCAGATCTCAATTCTGCATGCTTGAGTTCCTCAAAAAAGTCTCATTTCAAGTTTGTACCTTCAATGGAATTTTAAATAATTCCAAGAATGAGAGTAGTTAACACCAAGCATCAGATATTAGTAGAACAGTTTCCCTTTCAACAATGAAATTAGATGTCAGTTAAAATTTGCAGATATTGTGAAAGGAAAAGTGAAGTATTTGCATCTTAACAAAATAAAAAGACCTTCACTGGACTAAGACACACGAACATAGACACACAGACACACATAGACAGACACACACAGACACACATAGACAGACACACAAACACAGCAACACACAGGAACACAGACACACATAGACAAACACAGCAACACGGCAACAGACACGCACACATGCAGAAACACATCAACACATACATACACACACGTAGACACACATAGATAGACAAGCATAAACACAGCAACATAGAAACAGACACACAGAGACAAACACAGCAACACACAGACACATATGCACACACATAGAAACAGACACACACATATGCACAAACAGAGCAACACAGACATACATAAACACATAGACACACATAGACAGACAGACACACAAACACAGCCACACACAGAAACAGACACACACACTAACCTATGATGATTAATGTCCCTCCACTTCCATTTCATGGTAACATTAATAACCTAGTACTTTCTTCAACACATTAGCCCATTTTATGTTCAAAAGTGAAAGGAAAAAAATTGTCATCTAGTTTCCTGCTTTTAAAATTCCAGGACCTTTTCATTTTGGCCTTAATAAAACTGCTTGCTCTGCTCTCTTTTTTCCTTCCAGGGAAGGATCCTGTCATGTTTAGGTATTTTCCCACAATTTGTACCTTGCTTCTTTTGCCTGACTTGTCACATTATTGGCCTGTGGGTGGAGCAAACTGACGATGGCACGCGGCATGTGACTATGTAGGCTCCTTTAGGGCCACTTGCAAGGAGGTTTTCCAGAGAACGAGTTTGGATATCAACCAGAAGTGACCACAGCTCATCTGTGGACCGGCCTTAGCTGAATATTAGTTACACAATAAGGTAAATTGGGGTCCTGGTGGATAGAAGTGAGTTCAGTGTTTTCAAATAATAATTAAGACACAGATATTTATTGATCATCTATTATAGGCTCTAGAAATGGAGGAACACAAAGATGAGTGTTCTGTATCCCTCCTTCAAGGAGTTTAATAATTGGACTGAAAAGACATATACCTTTTTTTCAACCTCACAATGAAAACATTGTGAACAAACAAGGACTAAAGTACCAGATGGTCAGGAGAAATAACCCATTGCTGAAAAATTCAGAAACTACACAATGACTGCAAAGATGCTTTCTCACAAAGCTATTCAGTAGTTTATATGTTTTAAATTTGGCATGAGGGCACCATTTGGAAAGGTTTCAAAATATCATATGTGATTGATTCTGAGCCAAATGGCTTTGATAACCCTGTGGAAGATATAATGATTCTTACTTTGTCAAGGAAATAGGAAGCATTTGCAGGCAGAATATATCCTAATTCTTCAAGGGTCATGCATTCTCTAAAAGTTTTCTTTTGTCATTAGGTAGGATCAATCTAAGTTTTCTATCACTATATCCAATCCTTAGAGATACTTTTAAACTTGGGAATTTTTTACCTTGAATAAAAATTACCCATGTTTTTGTGTATGTGTGTTTGCACATGTATGTACATATGGTTTGGTGTAGTAATATATATTGGATTCTGGCATTAATTTTTCTCTTCAATAAAATTTCTGATTCTCCTTAAATCATGTGGACAATAGAACAGTCTCTATGATGATACAATTCGAACCCTCTTCTCTATACCCCAGATGACCTGACCGGAATATGTGTTCATTCAACAAATATTACTGAGCAGCTATTGGTCTGGTCTTTATTCTAGAAACTCATGGAAAAAAAAAACTAGTAAAAAAAAAATAGACAAAAATCTCTGCCCTCATGGAGCATATATTCTATACAATTAGCTATAAACATAACTGACATGTAAATTTTATGATATGCTAGAAAGTAATAAGACCTAAGACAAAACGTATCCAGGTAAGGGATTTCTGGAATGCTGGCTATTGGGGGATTAGGTAGCAATTTTGAATAAACTGTTCATGATAGATCTCATACTTGAGGAGACACGTTTTTGCAAAATCTCCAACATGGTGAAGGAGTGAGCCTGGCACTCTGTCTGGGGAAGAAGCATCCTGGGCTGAGGTAAGAGGGTTTGGCTCTGATACAGAAGGATGGCTGAGATCAGCAGGAGGAAGATCTGGGAAGAGTGAGGGGTGGGACCAGAGCAAGGGAAGGAGGGGGAGTATGAGAGGAAGCCTGAGAAATGAAGGGAGTCGGTCAGCTCCTCCTGGGCTTTGACTCAGAGTAAAGCACAAGTCATCAGAAGGTTGGAGGATGGGACCCCAGGACCCAACTTCCGGTTTAGGGAGCAATTGGTTACTTATTGAGTTGGAGAATGGGGCAAGGGTGGAGGCTGGAAGACCACCCAGTACGGTCCCTGGGGAGGTGGTGGGGTCCTGGACTTCCAGAACATAAGAAGCGTTCAGATTCCGAATTTAACTTGAAGGAAAAGACAACAGAGGTTTCCAACAGTTTGGATTATACAAAAGTGAGAAAAAGGAGATAAGAGAGACACCTCGGTTTTCAACGTTATTATGGGAAGAACAGAACAGAGTTTTGATCGATGGAGTGTGTGTGGCAAGGGCTACAGAAAGGGCAGGTAGAAGGGACAGGTGGAGAGGTCAGCTTTAGATACACTGAGTGTCTGTTAGCAATCCAGGTACAAAAGTCACCCAGAGAGTTGGAGTCCAGGTCCAAGAAAGAGGTCTAAGCTGGAGATGAAATCTGTCACTGGAGTGTGGACGTTCTTTAAAGCATGAATGCAGGTGAGATCTTGAAGGGTGAGTGTAGGTGGAAAGAGCAGAGGGAGAAGGTCCACGCCTTGAAGCCCCAGCACTCAAGGAACTGGAAATGAAAGCAAGAACAAGCAAGGAAGACGGAGAAGATGAGATCAATGAGTTCGGGGAAAATATGCCAGAACTGGGAGGTGCCCTAGAAGCTAGAGAGAGAAGGGTTTTAGGTAAGAAGGGGTAAGCAACTCTTCAAATGAGGAGTTGAATGGGCCTTCAAGAAAGGCCCATTGTATTCCACAGTGAGGAGATGGTGGTGCCCTGGACAAGACCCTTCTGGAGGAGAGTGGGGGTGGGCGAGTGAAAGCCTGGTTGGAGAAGGAAAGGACATGAAAAGCGTAGGCGATCCTTTTCAGGAATTCTTCTGCAAGGGAGACATTAGTCAGAGGGTGGTAGGAGAAGCAGATCTATGTTTTCAAGATGGAATAAATAATGGCTTGTTTGCATCTGCTGGGAATGACTAAGCAGAGAAAGAAAGTACAGTGATGTGGAGGAGAAAATCAAGAATCCTTGGAGCCATATCCTTGGAGGGGCAAGAGGGGATGAGAGCAGGTGAAGAGGTGGGCTGACTGGCTTAGCCCAGGAGCACAGGTCACTTGTCTGTAATAATGGATGGATGGGGACCAGAGTGCGTGGCCACAGGTGATGCCGGGTGGTTAGTTTTGATGCTGTGGGGTCCTCTTCATATTCCTTCCCTTTCCTCAGTCAAAGAGAAAACACAACAATCAGTGGAGACTAAGAATGGGGCCTGGAAGATGGTGAAGATGGAGTAGAGGGGGAGGTGTAGGTGTAAGCCCAGATGGATGGCAAGAGGATGGATAAGGGAAATGCAGTATATTATTATAACATTATTACCATGATGGCCCGGCAGCCCTCAGGGTGCATTGTGTTTGTGATCATAGGTTAAAGATGACACCACTCAGCCTGGTTGTGTGTTTTCCTCGGTGTCACAGCTGCAGGGGCAGGGTGGGGGGGGTTGTTTCCACCATGGTTGTGGTTGTGGTTTTCCCAAGTGAGTATCTCAAAACATGGGAGGAGCAAAGGGATGGAGGGTTTAGACAGTCAGGGATCACTATACATTGTGTATATCCTCTTAACAAGAAATAGAGTGGTCAAAACAAACAGAAGAAAGCGCTATGGAGGATAGAGACCATGAAGGTGAAGAAAACTTGGACAAACAAACCAACCAGTTCACTGAGTATAAAAGCATCTACTTGATGCCTTAAGAATAACTGAAGGAGATTACATCATAGGCCATAAAAGACAACACTGCCACGGCCCTAAATTTCCCAGGCCACTTGCTGGGGGCAGCGGCCCCCCTCCTGCTCAGGGTTGTGGCGCCATCTTGCTCGGGCACCATTTCTGCTGAAACACCCTCATTCTACTGTTCCAGGATACCCATGCCCTGGATTCACCCCCTCGGGGGAAGGCAGGATAGCCTTGTTGATGATTATGCAGAATGATACTGCCCTCGTTTCTCTAAAATGTCTACATTACCTATGCCAGGAAACCTGCCTCTCATTACCAGTCAGACCAAGTAAGGTGTTGTACTCAAAGCACAGTTTTAACACAACCATTTCCTTTTCTCATTATAGTATCACTTAGAAATATCGACTATATTGTAATTAATTGCTCAATTGTCCACTTCCCTCATTAGAAAGCAGAGTCTCTGAATTCAGGCACTGTGGTTTATTCACTATTACTTCCCTGAAATAAAACCCATTTTGACTTTATTTCATATCATTCATAAAAATGAATTCCAGATGGGTTACAGATCTAAATATGAAAGGAAAACAACACAACCTCTAAAAGAAAATATGAGGATATCTTCATGACCTTGGGATGAGTAAAGAGTTCTTAAAAAGAAGACCAAAACACTGAGTATAAAGGAAAAATTTATAAACTGGCCTTTATTATAATTAAGAACTTTCATCAAAAGATGCCATTAGCAGTGTGAAAAGACCAAGCCACAGACTGGGAGAAGATATTTGCAATTCAAACGGCACCAAGGATTTATGTCCAGAATATATAAAGAAGTTCTACAAATCAATAAAAGACAGACAATCCCATGGAAATACACTCCAGAGAACTGAACAGCTACTTCACAAAAGAGGCTATACAAACAGCCAATAAATACATGAAAAAGTGTCCACCTCATTAATCATAGGGAAATGCAACTTACAGTGAATGAGATCCCACTAGTCACCACCCAACTGGTGTGGTTGAAACACAGGTTGGCTAGCAGTGGGAGTCAGGGGGAGTGCGGGACCAGCTAGAACTCTCAGCCACTGCTGGTGGAAGGAAATATCCACATGTGCAATTCTAAAACGGGACATACACACGCAGTGCCACCAGCAATTCTACTCCTAGGAAAATATCCCACCAAACTGAGGACAAACGTTCACCCAAAGATATGTCCAAGAATCTTTACACTGAAACTCTTCATGACAACTCAAAGGGCCAACCAACCAACTCATCTAAAGAGTAGGAGGGATAAGTGGATTGCGGTCTATTCAAACATTGGGATAACTCCCTAAAAGTTTTAAAATGCAAAGGCTCATCTCAAGTGTTAAAGTCAGGATAGCAGATGCCTTTGGGAGAGGCCAGGGGCTGGGAGGCATGGGAAGGGTCTGGGGTGATGGCAGTATTTTATTTCCTGCTCTGGGTGGGGGTGACACAGATGCATTTGCTTTGTCAGAATTCTTCACCTAGTGCACTTCAATTGTGCACATTTTTACGATTTGTACACTTTTCAGTTTGTGAGCTGTACTACAGTAAATTTCACTAAAATTATTTGCTTGTGTTCAAGGGTAATTAAAATTCTAGAATTATTGTCTAAATAAAGAAATGACAATGCCATGAGAAACCAACTGAGTTGGATGTTACGAACAAGAAAGAAGAGAAAGAGCTTGGCGATCTCCATCCCTAAGCAATACATTCCCCATCACTCTGGAGGGATGCAGCGAGGGTTCCTTGCTGATTAGATAGACCTCTGAATGTTTCTGTGCTGTCATAGCTCCTTTTCATAATGATGTATTATAGGACTTCCTTGGCTTCTTCTACGGCTGTTAAAGATGCTGACCTTAAGAGACTACACTGCAGTAGTAAAATGAGCTCTAAGATCTCAGGTTGGCTGTGAGCTACCACAGGCCCATGACCTTACTATATTTACCAGTCGTGGCACACCTTGGTCATTAATTTGCCAAGCGCTTGTAGCCATCTCAGCTATGAAAACTGCTGTATGAGCCCAAATTCTATTCTCTCATATTTGATTAATATCATCTGAAATATCATTAAAAATTTTTAATGCAGATGTGTGGATTAAAGCTACTCTAGAGCTTTCCTGACATAAACATTGACAAATTACCTGCAAACTTCAGTTTACACAAGTGATTAATCTGCTCTTCTGCAGTTGAAATTAATTATTACTTTCATATTTACATGAATTGCTCTGGTCTGTCCAACCATTAACATGCTGCCATTTGCCCCAGATCATTTTTAAACACAATATATATTTAATGTACAACAAGGACAAAAAACAAGAGGGAATCAGACGAGAACTCTCATATTACATGTCTTAGATTCAGGTTGAGCTGGATAATTCTTTTTTTAAATTTATTTGGTGAAGTTATTCAAATATTTTATTTATTCTGTCTTCATAGAAGCTTAACAGGATAGTATCATTACTATAATTAAGTGGACCAGTATATACTTTCCCCAATATATCTGTAAATATTAGCATGATTTACTTATGAACAATATATTTGGAGGTTTCCACTTCCTCTTACAAGCTGTCTTATGGGAGTGAATACAGAAGAGGCTTTTAGAAGGTTGAATATGCTGAGCAGGAATAATCCAAGGGCTGGAGGGCTGAGAGCCACCCGGACATGGTTTGTTCTGTCTTCCTGCCAGTGCGACAGTTCACCTGAACCAGGTCAGGCAGATGGGTGTTTATCTTGCTCTCCAGGGAAAGAGACTTTGTAACTTGCATACAGTTTGTGATGTTGAGGCACCCTTAGCTGTTTGAGAATATGAATGCATAATAAAAAGAACTTCAGTCAAAGCTAGAGCAGGAGTGTCCATTTATCAGGTGTCAATTCAGTTCCGAGCATTGTTTAGGTTCTTTACATACATTGTCTTATGAAGACATTTATTGCAATTTCCTTATTGTAGTTAACTTGCCTAAGGCCAGAGCTGGAAAGGGTCTGAGTACTGGTGAGGGACGTTTGAAAAGGAGAATCTGCATGTGGTTAAGAATGTAAGTGATGAGTATAAAATATAATATATTCATGTAAATGCCCCCTCGCTTTTTCTGTGTGGGCGCCAGAAAATTGTATGCTTTGTTCCTCGCCTTGGCAGACATGAGTAGGCAGGATCTATATTGAGTGTATTCTAGCCTTTTTCGGTTAAAGCTGATGCTTCCAGGGTTCCTGTTCAAGGCTGTCAGTTCTCGTTATCTGCAGTTATACTTGGGCATTGGTGGGAAAGGGAAGAAATGTCCAGTGAGACACTGACTGACACTGAGGCCCGGAGAGGCTGATTGATGAGGGAACAACCATCAAATGATGCCAACTGGATTTTCACTGTTGCTCTCTCTGTACTTCAGTTTGGCTGATATCCATTGTCCTGTTGCTTCAAGCCACTGGTTCTCTCTGTGGTGGTACTGAGTCTACTGACGACTCTGTTAGGTACATTCTTCATCTGTGTTATCCTGGGATTTGTGTTTGTTGGATCAGCATTGTATGTGACTCTTTCTTACAATTTCCGTCCCTGCTGAAATGCACCGTCTCTTCACGTCTTTTCCACCAGAGCCTTTAACACACTAATCACTGTTATTTAAAGATACCTATCTGAGGGTAAAGATGTCTGGACCACTTGAGTCTGGGTCTGTTCACCATGTTGTCTCCTGAAAATGGCATGTGTCTTTCTTCCTTGCTTTTTTGTGCCCATTAGTTTTAACCGAATGCTTGATATTATGTGTGGAGAGGAAGACTGAGACCGGGCACACCCCTTCTGCCTGGCTGCTGGGACGGGAGGCTGAGTTACCCTCAGCCTCAGGAGTTGAGCTGTGCTTGGGTCCTCTTGTTGTTCTGTTTCCTTCTGACCACTAGCTCCGAATTCCTCCAGAATTCCCCTGAGCTGAGGGTGGGACCAGAGGACGGGGAGCTTTCCATGGTCCTGCTGCACCCTCAGCTTGAAGCTTTCCCTGTGCGCCTGAGCCATGGCTGGCCTCTCCAAGCTCTGGCCCTGTCTGGTGGTGGATTGATCTGCTTGTGTGTTAGTGTTTGCTGGTCAGGTAGTGGGGGGCTGTGCAGGGGCTGGCGGGCCTCTGTGGTCCTGGTTCAGCCTCAGTCTTGGGTGGGCCTGTGTGTGCCTGGGTCTCACAGGTGGGAATTTCTCGGTGGTCCTCTGTGATCCCCTCACGGCAGCCAATCTCTGCCTCGCATATTTGTGGGGGGGGGGGTCTCGTGCCAGGGAGGAGTCCCTGCCCCTGTTGCTGTATAGGAGGCTTCAATGGTGAAGGGCTTGGCCTGGGGCCATTTCTGGCCCCTCCTCCACGGTATCCTTCCTCCACTCTCGGTGGGTCTGCACCTGTACTGGGTGACAGCTCTTGTTACTCCTCCGCCGGCAGCTGTGTGACATGCCCTTCCCATAGTGGCGGCCACTCTCCCCCAGGGAGGAACCCTTCCCGCCCCCGCCCCCCATCTTTCTCTTGAGTGCCCATGGAGGCCGTGGAGACATGCCTGCGAGTGCCTGCAAACTCCCCCTGAGCCCAGGGCCCCGGCAGTTCTCTGCTTTGAGCCAGCCCACGTTCACACTCAGTACCGTGTTGGAATGTAGGGTCCTCTTCCCCACGTGCCTGGCCCTGGCTTCCTCCTCCCGGGCTAAGCCACCCTCCTGTGTTCTCTCTCCTTGGATGGCCTCTTCCCTCAGATTTCAGGCTTTTTGTTTGTCCTACGATCTCAGCTCTCTGGTATGTTCGAGAAAAGGTATCATTTTATAGATTGTGGGTTTTTTCTTTGTTGTTACGTTCAGAGCAGCTTTTTTCCAGCTTTCTATATCCAATGCAGAAGTGAGTTCATGACGAATAGTACGACTTGGATTTCTCTCTTGAAAGTATGCATCTCCTCTCCTCTCTGCCTCGTTCCTAAGGGTGACCTAACCAAACGCGGCCCTCCATCCGAGGTGTTTCTGTGCTGGGTCTAGACCACTCGGCTCCTGGTTACTCATCAAGCTGTAGCCTTCCTCATCTTTTCTTCTCCTTTTAAAAGTTTTTCATACACACAGCCTTACATGGATCTATAAATGTGATCTTATCATGAACTATGACTTTTTTCAAAAAGCTATAACAATTTACATTTTATGTAATATATGAGGGTGTCCACTTTCTGTATCTCTGCTGGCGGCAGTGGTTACTTTAGCCTGTCTACCAAGTATAGATGGTAGTTCATTGTCACTGTAATCAGCATGTCTCTGATGGTAAGTTTGCACATATTGCCATAAGTTCCCAGGTCATTTAGATTTGCGCTTCTGTGAATCGCTTCTTCACAATATTTTCCCATTTTCCTATTGGGTTGTTTTTCCCCTTCAGATGGATTTGTCACATCTTTGTATGATTTATATTATCAGCAATTTCCCCCCAAATAATAGTTGTTCTATTTACATTGTTCATGATACATTTTACCATATGAATATTTTATTTCTGTAAAATAGAATATGTGTGTCTTTACTTTATAGCTTCTGAGATTCTAATAGCTGTTTAATGAGCCTGCCCAGTCCTTAGATGATACCTGCCAAAGTGCACAGACACAGTTTGTTGATGCAGCACAGATAAGTAGGGGTTGTTTACTTCTGTAATCTGTAGCTCACAGAAGAAATGGGGGGCACCACTCCCCCTGCCATACTGCAGAGCTGGGGTTGGTGGGGTGTCTAAGGACCCCTGTCACTTTACATGTGCAGGGGAGTGGGTAACAGCTAAGCCCTGGTGTCACAGGAGCCAGGGGAGCTCGCCCCTTGTGAGCCCCAAGGAGCACTGACGTCCTGATAAACTGGGAGGAGGGGGATGCTGAGCTCCCCAGGCCTCCTGAATTTATCTCTGCTCACTTAGGTTCTTCCAAAACCATGTTACCTCATTGTTTTATTTCAAGTATTTCCTCACTCGGAATCAATTTTTATATGAGGCAAAACAGTGTTCACATTTTGTCGTTTTCCAGATATGTAGCTATTTTTGCCAGCCCTGTTTACTAAAGAGTCTATCTTTTTCTCACTAAATAGAAATATTATCCTTATTATATATTAACCTCTCAGGTTTTTCATTTATCTATTTGAATATCCCTATGCTAATGACATATTCATTTTATTTTAATGGCTTTCTAGTTTTTCTCGTTCTGATATCTAGTAAGTCACATCACTTGCTTCCTAGTTTACATAATTCAAAATTATTCTTGGCTATTTTTTTACATTTATTTTCTTTTTTTTTTTTTTTTTTTAACATCTTTATTGGGGTATAATTGCTTTACAATGGTGTGTTAGTTTCTGCTTTATAACAAAGTGAATCAGTCATACATAAACATATGTTCCCATCTTTCCATTTGTTCATATGTTATATTGTTCAAGAAGATATTCTGTTTATCTTGATGTACATCCTGTTTCCTTCTTGCTAGTTTATACTTAATAAAAATCTCATGCTTTTCTCATTATGAGATTTTTTTTTCATTTTCCTCTAAGCTCTAATTATTAAACTAAAAAAACCCTAATGGCTTTTATATATTTATCTTATATCCATTCACCTTACTGAATTCTTCTATTAATTCCAATTATTTAGAAAAAGCCTTTTGGGTTTTCTAGTTGTAAAATCGTCTCATAAAAAAGGAGGTATTTTTATCTTTTGAAAACTTCACACCACTTATTAAACTCTTTAATTATAGTGACTAGATCCCTGAAGACAATATTTAATTATAATTGTAATAGTAAGGATACATATCTAGTGTCTAACTTTAATTAAAATAAATTTTGCATTTTACCCTTTAAAATAATAATTACAATTGTCTTGTAGGAATAGCTATCATTGTACTTAAGCACTTCATATATACTCCTTTTTTAAACAAAGTTTTAAAGAGGAATGGCTAAAGAGGAGTTTCATTAAATATCTTTTAACACTTTACATTAATTTTCTCTTTTATGTTTGCATAAGGGATCTTACATGACGGAGCAGTGATTCATCTTTCTGTCTGCTGCATGCCCACACCCACCCAGCTGAATGTGGCTGGAGAAGAATAAACACACCTTAGGTGAATTCTCAGAGACGCCCGCTGTCATCCCGTATTGGCAGGGTCATGTCGCTCTCCCACTCCCACTCTCCTTGCCCCTCAAGCTCCTGCCCTTCTCCTCCATTCTCACCTGCTTGGTGACATCCCTTTCAGTCTCTCTGAGGAGAGGGAAGCAGTCTGAAGAGGATGTTCATGGACTTGCCCCACCACACACACACACACGCACACACACACGCACTCACACTGACCACCTGCGAGCATATCCACGTCCTCTCCCGTCACTCTTAACCTGAGCCACCTCCCCTCTACCATGTGTATTAGATCCCTCTCCTCCAACTGGTCCAGGGACATTGCTCCAGGAATGCTCCCTCTTTCTTCTCATTAATTAATCTTCCCCATCAATATGTAAACATGCTGTTATATCTCTGATCATTAAGCAAATAAAAATCTCTTTTTATTCTATTTTCCTGTCCAAGTTTTGCCTCATTTTCTCTGTTCCTCACGGTGAAACTCTTCTGAGTTGTCTGAACTTCCTTTCTCCATTTCATGTCTCCCTCTGGTTAGGTTTCTGACCTCCAGGGCGCCACTAAAACAACTCTCGACTTTGGAATGCCTCCTCGGACTTCCCCCATCTCTATTTAAACCGTCTTGGAAATCTCATCCAATGTCACAGCTTTAAGTCACCAGTATAGCTCAAGACTCCCAAACTTCCATTTCCAACGAGGAACTCTCCCCACTAACTCAGGTCCCATGTATCCAACTTGTGTTTGATACCATTTGGATGTCCAGTAGGTATCTTAAACTTGAAGTCTTCAAAACTTAGCTGTGACCTCTCCCCACCATCACCTAGATGTGCTGATCTCACAGTCTTTTTTTTTTTTTTTTGCGGTACGCGGGCCTCTCACTGTTGTGGCCTCTCTTGTTGCGGAGCACAGGCTCCGGACGCGCAGGCTCAGCGGCCATGGCTCACAGGCCCAGCCGCTCCGCAGCATGTGGGATATTCCCAGACCAGGGCACGAACCCGTGTCCGCTGCATCGGCAGGCGGACTCTCAACCACTGTGCCACCAGGGAAGCCCCACTTTATGGTTATTTTTAAAGCAGGCTTCTCAAGCCACAATCCTTGAAGCCATCCTTATCCCTTCGTATTCTTCCTCCTATCACAAATTCAATCCATCAGAATATCCTTTTGATTCTATCTTAAAAATATATCCATGGTCACATCACGTCTCATCATGTTTACTGTTACTACCACAATCTAAGGCGCTGTGAGCTCTTGCCTGGATCAGTGCAGAGGCTTCCTTCTTGGTCTCCAACCTCAACCCTTGTCTCTTTCAGTTCAACCCCAGTGCAGCAGCCAGAGTGGCACTGCTGAAAGAGGGGTCAGGTAACACCAGCTCTGCATTGAACGCCTTCTGATGGCTTCTTAAAAGGCATCATCATTACTGCCTGTGATGCCCCATTACCGTAGAGACCCTATAGAGAGAACTTGTGGGGAAAGAGAAAGACGCCTGAGGAGCCCCAGCCGTGCCAGCCTCAAGTGTTTGAGGTCTTCCTGAATGCTGAGCTTTTGGTTGATTACCATCTCCTGCCTTCAAGCAGATGCTGAGTGGAGTAGAGACAAGCTGTCCCTGTGAACACTACTTAGATTCCAGCTTCATAAGTAAGATAAATGTTGCTGACATTTTAGGCCACTAAGTTTTGGGGTGGTTTGTTATGCAGACATGGATAACTGGAACATATAGGGTATCACATCTTTTGTACCCTCCTCAGGGGTTATTTTTGTCCAGACACCATGTCTTCACGTTGCCCCTCAGGATTTGCACTGGCGTATTCCTCTTCCAGAGTCGGGTTCCCCAGACATCTCCTAGGCCCACATACTTGGTCTGGTCTTTACCAGCAACCTGAGAGGTGCCTTCTCTGACAAAGCCAAAAAGATCACCCTAAATAGCCGATTCCTCCCAACTAACCTCTCTGTCTACATCCTCTGTTTAATACTCTTCCATTTTCACTTACCACCATCTAACATCATAGGTATATATCGTCCATTTATTTTGTTTGCTGTCATGAAACAGGTTAGATGCTCATCAGAAGAAACTGTTGATAAATTAGGAAAATAATGTAGAATACAATTCTAATATTATAATAATTTTTTGTCCATCTTCATAAATCAGACCTAGCTACAATGTCCCTGAATTGTTCTATCTTTATCGGATTTTTAAAAGAGTTATGTTGCCTTTGTAAAGTGAATTGGGAGGCCTTTCATCTTTTTTCTGAGGCCTGGAATAATTTAACTTTGAAAAGCTCTCTCTCTTGAAGGTTATATAAATTCATGTTACATAAACCTCAGCTGGGACTCCATCTGTCCTTGGTGCCTTTTTCAATGGTAGATCTCTAAGTGTCTTTTTCTAAACTTTCTTATGGTAACTGATGTATTTAAGTTTCCCCTTCCTATCTTCTTGGGTGAATTTTGGCAATATATATTTTGCTGGGAAATCATCCATTTCCTCTAAAATTTCAAATGTCTTGTCAGAAAGTTTCATATACACGTATATTTTTATGACTGCTTTAATCACTTCTATATCTATAGTTATTCCTTGGTTCTCTCTCTTAGAAAAACTATTTTTTTGCCTTCTCTCTTCTTCCTTTAAACAAGCACATGAGGCATTCATATAAATAAACTGACCTAAATTAGATTTGAATTTTTAAATTTCTGCTACCTTTAAAATTTTACATTAATTTTAGCTTTTGTTATGAAATTCCATTTCCTGTTTGCTTTTTGTTTAAATTATTTTATATATTCTTAGGATGAGCATAACTCTCTTTATTGTTTAACTTTCTTTGTAAATAATGATGATGTTTCATGTCAATTTTCTCCCCTCTGCTATGAACTGCTTTCATTTTGTCCCACAGATTTAGCTATGAAGAACATTCTTCTTCATAACTTTTTACATAGTTGTAATTTTCCTTTTGATTTTCTCTTTGATCCAAGAGTTATCTGTCTAGGAATGTTCTTCTTAATTCCTAAGGGATTCTGATTTTTGGCCCTTTTATATTATTAATTATTTCTGAGCTTATTAGTTCATCTTCACAGAGTGAACCCAGTAAAGCTTTTATTTTAAAAAATATACTTATTGTATGGATACACAAAAGAGCCCAAATAGCCAAAGCAGTCTCGAGGGAAAAAAACGGAACTGGAGGAATCAGACTCCCTGACTTCAGACTATACAAAGCTACAGTAATCAAGACAATATGGTACTGGCACAAAAACAGAAATATAGATCAATGGAACAGGATAGAAAGCCCAGAGATAAACCCACACACCTATGGTCAACTAATCTATGACAAAGGAGGCAAGGATATACAGTGGAGAAAAGACAGTCTCTTCAATAAGTGGTGCTAGGAAAACTGGACAGCTACATGTAAAAGAATGAAATTAGAGCACTCCCTAACACCATACACAAAAATAAACTCAAAATGGATTAGAGACCTAAATGTAAATAAGACTCTTTGAGGAAAACATAGGAAGAACACACTTTGACATAAATCACAGCAAGATCTTTTTTGATCCATCTCCTAGAGTAATGAAAATAAAAACAAAAATAAACAAATGGGACCTAAAGAAACTTAAAAGCTTTTTCACAGCAAAGGAAACTACAAACAAGACGAAAAGACAACCCTCAGAATGGGAGAATATATTTGCAAACAAATCAACAGACAAAGGATTAATCTCCAAAATATATAAACAGCTCATGAACTTCAATATTTAAAAAACAAACAACCCAATCAAAAAATGAGCAGAAGACCTAAATAGACACTTGTCCAAAGAAGACATACAGATGGTCAAGAAGCACATGAAAAGCTGCTCAACATAACTAATTATTAGAGAAATGCAAATCAAAACTACAGTGAGGTATCACCTCACATTAGTTAGAATGGGCATCGTCAGAATATCTACAAACAACAAATGCTGGAGTGGGTGTCGATAAAAAGCAGCCCTCTTGCACTGTTGGTGGGAATGTAAATTGATACAGCCACTATGGAGAACAGTATGGAGGTTCCTTAAAAAACTAAAAATAGAATTACCATATGACCCAGCAATACCACTACTGGGCATATACCCAGAGAAAACCATAATTCAAAAAGACACATGCACCCCAATGTTCATTGCAGCACTATTTACAGTAGCCAGGTCATGGAAGCACTAAATGCCCACTGACAGACGAATGGATAAGGAAGATGTGGTACATATATACAATGGAATATTACTCAGCCATAAAAAGGAACGAAATTGGGCCATTTGTAGAGACGTGGATGGATCTAGAGACTGTCATACAGAGTGAAGTAATTAAGAAAGAGAAAAACAAATATCATATATTAATGCACATATATGGAACCTAGGAAAATGGTACAGATGAACTGGTTTGAAGGGCAGAAACTGAGACACAGGTATAGAGAACAAACATGCACACCAAGGGGGGAAAGTGGCAGGGGTGGTGGTGGTGGTGTGATGAATTGGGAGATTGGGATTGATGTATATACACTAATACATATAAAATGGATAACTAATTTAAAAATAAATAAGTTAAAAATTTTAAAATTAAATTAAATTAAAAATAAATAAAAAATGTACTTAGGCATTCTTTTGGGCTAAGAAAGTGACTTATTTTGTAAATGTTCCATGAACATGGGCATAAAAAATTGTCTTTTCAAGGAATGTGATATTTGGTATATACCAATTAAACCACACATATTCATTTTATTATTATTTAATTATTTCATGGAATTTTTTTGTCTTTTAAGTCTGTCCAAATCCCAAAGAAGCAGATTAAAATATCCCACTCAATTTATAATAACAGGTTAGTTTTTGCTTTATTTGGTTAGGCCAGTATGGCTTGGTACATATGAAAACTAGAATGTTCCTCTTTATTTCTTTGTGCTTTAAATTCCAAAGTTAACATTTTCCCAGATTGTCATTCTAACTTTAATTTTTGTTTCCATTTGTAGACTATCTATTTATTGCCCACCCTGAGCTCACTATTATAATGCATTTGCTATTTGGCGTCAGCATTTCCCAAAGAATTCTTTCATGTAGAGCGCAAGGCTGATATATTTTCCAAATAACTGCATATTCATAACATTGTTGGTTTTGAAAGATGGTAGATATTTCTCATATATTATCTCAAGATGTTACTCTAGTATCATGTAGAATCCCTTTTCTCAATAATAGATTTAAGATGTTGCAATATCTTATATTTATTTCTCTATTTGCTTCTTTATTTCTTACAACTCATAGTATCATTTTCCTTATCTAAGGCATACCTGGGAAATTTTTCACAAGTCCATTAATTTCTTCTTTTCCTTCTAGAACTAGTGTTTTTCTCACAGTCTTCTCTGAGGTTTACTTTCCTGGTCTCTCATATTCTGTCCATGATTCTAGCTCTACAATTTTGTTCTGTGCTTAGAGATAGTTCCTAGAATTGGTTTTCCAGGTTTCTAACGTGGTACTCAATGGTAACCATCTTCTTTTCCATCTCATCTAGAAGATAGTTTAGATTGTAGCTTCAGAGACTCTTCTTTGCGTGGCACTTGGATCTCTTTCCCTGGAGCCATCGTCTGTGCTCTGGTTCACCGAGAGTATGTGTCTTGTTGTCACTGCCTTCCCTTTCTCGGGCTGTGCAGACCTCTTGGGTGTGCGCTACTTTGCTTTGCTTGCTCATGGCTGCTCACATCTGCTCGTGTTCTGCACCACAGATGGTGGCATTGCTGGAACTGGAGACAGGCGAGATCTTTCCTCCCTCCATGGCCACCAGTGCAACCACCTCTTGAGATGCCTGGATGAGCCTCTTCCCACTCATCTGCTTCCTGGTTCTCCCACCCAGGAACAGGTAGGGCTCTGCTCCCTGCCGCTGTTTCTTCACCTTTAAGAGGTCAGGACGACTGAACAAGCTCAGGCAGAGCCCACTGCAGTGACCTCCTCCCCAGGGGTCTCCACTTCTCCGCCGATTAAGCACTTCCCATGACTCACTGTCCTAAGTTCTTGACTACTGAGGACCCCAGTGTCAATGGTACCCAGATTACTGCCCAGCCTATGGAGGATGGAGCCCATGCCAATTTCCCTGCAGGGCTTCCCACAGAGCCTGCGGCCTTACCAGATCGCATTCGGGGGTCCGCCCACTGCTGCCTTAGACATGGGACAGCAGTCCCAGGACGTCGTGTTGGTGATGGAGGGAAAGGGACATATTTAGGTGACCTCTTCCCAGACTCTGCTCAGTGTCTTCCTGATTGTCTCCCATGAATGCCTTATGGATTCTTTTAAAAAATCACTACTCTTTTGTCCTCAATGGAATTTTTTTTTGCTGTTTTCCATATACTTCCAAGATGTTAAAACTCTAGTTTAAATTAATCTTCAAACTTCTCTTTGTAGTACTTAAAAACCACCATCTATTTTATAGTTTGTATTTTCACTCTACACATACTTAAAAAGTATTAGATAAAACAGCAAAAACACAAAGTGTTCTAAACTGAATTCCTTTTCTGAACAAATTTCCAGCCAGCTCTGATCATCATCCTATTTGGGTTCCTATCATTTGTGGATGGGGTTTCTATTTAGATGCCCATGTTGACATACTGCTCAGCACAGACCATTGACGGGTGCATCGGGACACAGCTCTAAGTCAGATGACCATATGGGTAAACAAATGCTCTAACTGAGTATCCACCTATTCTCTATGATTGTTCAGTGTGGTCCTGAGGCGATGAGCTTGCATGAAGTAAGAGGTACCTTCAGGGAACGAGATGCTGAAGAAGTCAGGGCCTCTGCTGGGCAGTTGATCGGAACCAGCTTTCTTCATAAATGCTGAGAACGCAGGCCTGGGTGACTCGGTCCCAGAATGTACTTGGTTCTAATTGCTGGAGTCCAAGAAGCTGCCCTGAAGATTCCCTCCCAGTCTCCCTGACGAGGGACTTAACCGTGCTGTGACAGTTGGCTCTGTTCAAAGTTGTGGTCCTTAATACTTTTTCATCAGCTTGGCTCTTTTCAGTGAAAAAATCTTCCTCATTGTTGAAAGCATGAATGTAGGAACCAATCAACTTACCAATTTTAGGATAAAATATTTTCATCATCTGGTTCAACTATTTCTCAAGCGTGCTAGGTGATTTTGCTTGTATTCACTTTTCTTTTTCCAAGAAGGTTACACTTACACTGAATACATGTAAGTGCCTGTATTTGCATGTTGGTTTTCTCCTTTAATGTTGGGTACTTTGTATTTCAGGATTACCAGTGCATCACACATGCCTATAAGTGAAGTGGACCTTTTGATGGGTCTCCCTGGAAGCAGCACGGCCCACCTCCAGCACATGCAAATGGCCTGGTGTCTCATCATCTGCTGATCTGACTGCTTTTCTCAGTTTCAGCTGCACTAGGTGACAACCAAGGCTCTCAAATATTCTTTGAATTGTTATTTCAGGATTTCATACTTCTCCAGGCCTTCGCCTAACCGCGCAGTAAACTGACAAGGAGGGAAGTGATGTGCCTCATGTTAGGGTCAGGCTGATGAAACAGGGAAGCTTGAACCCCTCCTACATCCAATGCATACTTCTTTTATCAGTGCCTCATGCTGCCTGGTTTTAATATGTAATGAAACAAAATAAAACAACAGAAAAAAATGTGTACCAACTCATTCTCTTTAAAACAATTGCATTTCAGTAGCATAAACAAAGTGCCTTAATAGTTATAATTCCATTAAAAAAAATCCATGTTGCTCCCTGTGGACTAGACTATGGCACCTGGAATAGCTGGCGAGAAGGCTGTGCTGTGTTACCATCGACAGAGCACAGACCCTTCCTGATTGCCCCGTGTGAACTGGTTCTTACGAGAGAGAGTTGTTGCCAAACTGTTGAAAGAGGGCTAAGTGAGCTAAATACACTGAAGGTAGACAGAGTCATTAAGAGCAAGCACAGGCGGAGTCCCTGAGGGACAGGAAGCCTGGGTGCCCAGGGCAGTGAGAGGAATAAAACCATTTTAGGAGAATTCCTCTGTAGCAAAAGGGGAATTTTGAAAAGCTTATATTCTATTTTGGTTTGTTTCTGTTTTGTTATTTTAATGCTTTATTATCTGGAATATTAAAGGCCATAGCAAAATGCTGCAAAGGGTGTAGAGAAAAGGAAACCCTCCTACACTGTTGGTGGGAATGTAAGTTGGTGCAGCCACTATGGAGAACAGTAAGGAGGTTTCTCAAAAAACTAAAAATAGAACTAACATATGATTCAGCAGTCCCACTCTTGGGCATATATCTGGAGAAAACTATAATTTGAAAAGATATATGCACCCCTATGGTCACTATTTACAATAGCCAAGACATGGAAGCTCCCAAATGTCCATCAACAGATGAATGGATAAAGAAGATATGGTATATATATATATATATATATATATATATATATATATATATATATACACACACAATGGAATATTACTCAGCCATAAAAAAGAATGAAATAATGCCATTTGCAAAAACATGGGTAGACCTACAGATTGTCATACTAAATTAAGTAAGTCAGAAAGAGAAAGACAAGTACCACGATATCACTTACATCTGCAATCTAAAATATGACACAAATGAACTTATCTAAAAAAGAGAAATAGAGTCACAGACATAGAGAACAGACTTCTGGTTGCCAAGGGGGTGGAGGGTAGGGGAGGGAAGGATTGGGAGTTTGGAGTTAGTAGATACAAACTATTATATATAGAATCGATAAACAACAAGGTCCCACTGTATAGCACAGAGAACTGTACTCAATATCCTAATAATAAACCATAATAGAAAAGAATAGGAAAAAGAATATATATATGTATAGCTGAATCACTTTGCTGTACACCAGAAATTATCACAACATTGTAAATCAACTATACTTCAATAAGATAAATGTAAAAATATTAAGGCAATAGCATATGTTCTGAGTATGCTGGTTGGCTCAGACTGTACCTGATTCAGTGGGTTACATCTCCATCCTCTGACCAGAGCAGGCAGGAAGAATTAAGTGAGGGCAACCGGTCTGAGATGATTTGAGAACTTCTCAGGGGCTGAGCCACTGCTGCCAAGACTTTTCCTAGGAAACAGACAACCGAGAGAGGTGGATTACATGGTTATTATCCTCGAAGAAGGAGCTCAATCTTTTAATAAAATATGGCAGAGGAGACATTCTATAGAGACTATCTGAACGTGGCTTAGAATTACCTGCCAGGACAGCTTCTGAAGAGCCAGGAATGATTGAAGGCAAAGAAACGATCCGTTTTTAAAGGACTCATAGATCGTCAGCATACTTTGAAGTGGGTGGGACTGAAATGAAATAGTGGAGATAAACCGTAAGTGAATTCATCCCTGGCAGGAACAAGATCCTGTTCTGAAGATGAGAAGCTGCACTATTAACAGCAGGTCAGAAGATGAAGAAAAGCAGGGGAAGGCCTGTAATGGAGTGAACCACGTGTTCAGCCTGCAAAGGCAAAGCCAGGAGGAGGGAATCTGTCCTGCTAACTAACTGCCTGGATGTTTTGCATTATTCTATTTTGCACAAGCCATGACCACAAAAACACCACTGCAACTCACTTTGTGTTGATGTGAACATTTTTAAACATGACTTTTTATTTAATTGAAAATAATTTTAGTTTCAAGTGTACAGCAAAGTGATTCAGTTATATATACATATATATATACTTTTTAAGATTCTTTTCCCATACAGACTATTACAAGATATTGAGTATAAGTCCCTGTGCTATACAGTAGGTCCTTGTTGGTTATCTATTTTAAATTTAATAGTGTGCATACGGATTTTTTTTTTTTGTGGGGGCATGCCGCACAGCTTGCGGGATCTTAGTTCTCTGACCAGAGATTGAACTCGGGCCCCAGCAGTAAGAGTGCAGAGGCTTAACCACTGGACCACCAGGGAATTCCCTAGTAGTGTGTATATGTTAATCCCAAACTCCTAATTTACCCTTCCCTCCCTCCCCTCTTAGGTAATTGTAAGTTTGTTTTCTATGTCTGTGAGTCTATTTCTTGGACATGACTTTTTAATTGCATGGGTTTTTTTGTTGAGGTGTCTCTTCAGATCTTTTGCCCATTTTTAATTGAGTTTTATGTTTTCTTTCTGTTGAGTTTTAGGAGTTCTTTTATATTTTGGATAAAGTTATTCATCAGGTATATGTTTTGGAAATATTTTCTCCCAGTCTGTGGCTTTGCTTTTCATTCACTTAACAGTGTCTCTTATAGAGGATACCTTTATAACTTTAATAAAGCCCCACTTATCATTTTTTTCTTTCATGGATCTTGCTTTTGGTGTTTTATCTAAAAAGTCATCACCATTTCCAAGGTTACCTAGGTTTTCTCCTACATTAACTTCCAGAAGTTTTATAGATTTATGTCTTACATTTAGGTCTATGATCTGTTTTGAGTTGATATTTGTGAAAGGGTCTGTGTCTGGTTTTCTTTTTTTTTTTTTTTTTTTTGCATGTGGATGTCCAGTTTTTCCCACACCAATTGTTGAAAACACTAAGTTTTCTCCACTTAATTGTCTTTGTTCCTTTGTCAAAGATTAGTTGTGTGGGTTTATTTCTGGGCTCTCTGTTCTGTTCCATTGATTTATTTGTCAACTCTTTCAACAAAACCACACTGTCTTGATCATTGTAGCTTTGTAGTAGGTCTTGAAGTTGAGTAGCGTTAAGTTCTTCTTCAATAATGTGTTGGCTATTCTGGTTCTTTTTCCTTTCCATACAGACTTTATGAGTTTGTTACTCTCCTCAATACTCTGTAATGGCCTATATGGGAAAAGAATCTAAAAAAGGGTGGATATATGTATATATGTAAACTGATTCACTTTGCTGTACACCTGAAACTAACACAACATTGTACATCAACTATACTCCAATAAAAATTTAAAAAAAAGAATGAGTTTGTTAATATTCACAAAGTGTCTTGGTGGAATTTTGATTGGAATTATATTGAATCCACAGATCAGGTTGGGAAGAACTGACATTGTAACAATATTGAGCCTTCCTATCCATGAATGAGGGATATCTTCATTTATTTAGTTCTTTGATTTCATTCATTGGAATTTTATAGTTTCCCTCATATAGATCTTGTACTCGTTTTGTTAGATTTATACCTAAGTATCATTTTTTGGTGCTAAAATAAATGGTGTTGTGTTTTTAATTTCAAATCTAATTATCATTGTGGGTATATAGAAAGCCATTGGCTTTTGTATATCTAAACCTTGTATCCTGCGGCCTTGCTATAACTGGTTATTAGTTCCAGGAGTTTTCTATTAATTCTTTGAGATCCTTTTACAGAGGCAATCATGCCACCTGTGAACAAAGACATTTTATTTCTTCCTTTCCAATATGTTTTCCCTTTATTCCATTTTCTGGTTTTATTGTGTTATCAGGGATTTCCAGTACAATGTTGAAAAGGAGTATTGAGGGCAGACCTCTCACCTGTTCCTGATGTTAGCAGGAGGGCATCTAGTTTCGCACCTTTTTTATGACAGTAGGTGCAGTTTTGGTAGGTGTCCTGTATCAAGTCAGGGAAGTTCTCCTCTATCTCTGGTTCATGGAGGTATTTTATCATGCCTGGGTGTTGAATTTGATCAAGGTTTTTTAATCAAGGTTTTTCTTTTTTTCCTGTATTTGATTATATGATTTTTCTTCTTAAGCCTGTTGATGTGATGTTCTTCTTTCTCTAATTGCTTTAGGTGTAAGGTTAGGTTGTTTATTTGAGATGTTTCTTGTTGCTTGAGGTAGGATTTTATTGCTATAAACTTCCCTCTTAGAACTGCTTTTGCTGCATCCCATAGGTTTTGGGTGGTCACGTTTTCATTGTCATTTGTTTCTAGGTATTTTTTGATTTCCTCTTTGATATTTCAGTGATCTTTTGGTTATTAAGTAGTGTATTGTTTAGCCTCCATGTGTTTGTATTTTTTACAGATTTTTTCCTGTAATTGATATCTACTCTCATAGCATTGTTGTCAGAAAAGTTACTTGATATGATTTGAATTTTCTTTAATTTATCAAGGCTTGATTTGTGACCCAAGATATGATCTATCCTGGAGAATGTTCCAGGAACCCTTGAGAAGAATGTGTATTCTGTTGTTTTTGGATGGAATGTCCTATAAATATCAATTAAGTCCACCTTGTTTAATGTATCATTTAAAGCTTGTGTTTCCTTATTTATTTTCATTTTGGATGATCTGTCCATTGGTGAAAGTGGGGTGTTAAAGTCCCCTACTATGATTGTGTTACTGTTGATTTCCCCTTTTATGGCTGTTAACATTTGCCTTATGTATTGAGGTGCTTCTATGTTGGCTGCATAAATATTTACAATTGTTATATCTTCTTGGATTGATCCCTTGATCATTATGTAGTGTCCTTCTTTGTCTCTTGTAATAGTCTTTATTTTAAAGTCTATTTTGTCTGATATGAGAATTGCTACTCCAGCTTTCTTTTGATTTCCATTTGCATGGAATATCATTTTCTATCCCCTCACTTTCAGTCTGTATGTGTCCCTGGGTCTGAAGTGGGTCTCTTGTAGACAGCATATATACGGACCTTGTTTTTGTATCCATTCAGCCAGTCTATGTCTTTTGGTTGGAGCATTTAATCCATTTACATTTAAGGTAATTATCGATATGTATGTTCCTAGTATCATTTTCTTAATTGTTTTGGGTTTGTTATTGTAGGTCTTTTCCTTCTCTTGTATTTCTTGCCTAGAGAAGTTCCTTTAGCATTTGTTGTAAAGCTGGTTTGGTGGTGCTGAACTCTTTCAGCTTTTGCTTGTCTGTAAAGGTTTTAATTTCTCCATCAAATCTGAATGAGATCCTTGCTGGTAGAGTAATCTTGGTTGTAGGTTTTTCTCCTTCATCACTTTAAATATGTCCTGCCACTCCCTTCTGGCTTGCAGAGTTTCTGCTGAAAGATCAGCTGTTAACCTGATGGGGATTCCCTTGTGTTATTTGTTGTTTTTCCCATGCTGCTGTTAATATTTTTTCTTTGTATTTAATTTTTGATAGTTTGATTAATATGTGTCTTGGCTTGTCTCTCCCTGGATTTATCCTGTATGGGACTCTCTGTGCTTCCTGGACTTGATTAACTATTTCCTTTCCCATATTAGGGAAGTTTTCAACTATAATCTCTTCAAATATTTCCTCAGTCCCTTTCTTTTTCTCTTCTTCTTCTGGGACCCCTATAATTCGAATTTTGTTGCATTTAATGTTGTCCCAGTGGTCTCTGAGACTGTCCTCAATCCTTTTTATTCTTTTTTCTTTTTTCTGCTCTGCAGTATTTATTTCCACTATTTTATCTTCCAGGTCACTTATCCATTCTTCTGCCTCAGTTATTCTGCTATTGATCCCTTCTAGAGAATTTTTAATTTCATTTATTGTGTTGTTCATCACTATTTGTTTGCTCTTTAGTTCTTCTAGGTCCTTGTTAAACGTTTCTTGTATTTTCTCCATTCTATTTGCAAGATTTTGGATCATCTTTACTATCATTATTCTGAATTCTTTTTCAGGTAGACTGCCTATTTCCTCTTCATTTGTTAGGTCTGGTGGGTTTTTATCTTGCTCCTTCATCTGCTGTGTGTTTTTCTGTCTTCTCATTTTGCTTAACTTACTGTGTTTGGGGTCTCCTTTTCACAGGCTGCCGGTTCATAGTTCCCATTGTTTTTGGTGACTGTCCCCAGTGGCTAAGGTTGGTTCAGTGGGTTGTGTAGGCTTCCTGGTAGAGGGGATTAGTGCCTGTGGATGAGGCTGGATGTTATCTTTCTGGTGGGCAGGTCCAAGGCTGGTGGTGTGTTTTGGGGTGTCTGTGGCCTTATTATGATTTTAGGCAGCCTCTCTGCTAATGGGTGGGGTTGTGTTCCTGTCTTGCTAGTTGTTTGGCATAGGGTGTTCAGCATTGTAGCTTGCTGGTCGTTGAGTGGAGCTGGGTCTTGGCATTGAGATGAAGATCTCTGGGAGATTTTTGCCATTTGATATTACGTGGAGCTGGGGGGTGTCTTGTGGACCAGTGTCCTGAACTTGGCTCTCCCACCACAGAGGCACAGCCCTGATGCCTGGCTGGAGCACCAAGAGTCTGTCATCACTCAGCTCAGAATAAAATGGAGGGAAAAAAAGAAGGAAGAAGATAAAATTAAAAAATGATAATAATAATAAAAAAGTATTAAAATTTTTTTTTAAGTAATAAAAAAAAGACAGAAGAGAGCAACCAAACCAAAAAACAAATCCACCAATGATAACAAGTGCTAAAAACTATACTGAAAACAAACAAACAAAAAAAACGGACAGACAGAACCCTAGCACAAATGGTAAAAGCAAAGCTATACAGAGAAAATCACACACAGAATCATAAACATGCACACTCACAAAAAGAGAAAAAGGGGAAAAAATATATATATCGTTGATTCCAAAGTTCACCTCCTCAATTTGGGATGATTCGTTGTCTGTTCAGGTATTCCACAGATGCAGGTACATCAAGTTGATTGTGGAGATTTAATCCGCTGCTCCTGAGGCTGCTGGGAGAGATTTCCCTTTCTCTTCTTTGTTCGCACAGCTTCCGGGGTTCAGCTTTGGATTTGAACCCGTCTCTGCGTGTAAGTCGCCGGAGGGCGTCTGTTCTTCGCTCAGACAGGACGGGGTTAAAGGAGCCGCTGATTTGGGTGCTCTGGCTCACTCAGGCCGGGGGGAGGGAGGGGTACGGAGTGCGGGGCGGGCCTGCGGCGGCAGCGTCAGGCAGGCAGCCAACGTCAGCCATGACGTTGCAGCAGCCTGAGGCGCGCTGTGCGTTCTCCGGGGAAGTTGTCCCTGGATCCCGGGACCCTGGCAGTGGCGGGCTGCACAGGCTCCCGGGAGAGAGGCGTGGAGAGTGACCTGTGCTTGCACACAGGCTTCTTGGTGGCAGCAGCAGCAGCCTTAGCATCTCATGCCAGTCTCTGGGGTCCGCGCTGTTAGCCGCACCTCGCGCCCGTCTCTGGAGCTCCTTTAAGCAGCTCTCTTAATCCCCTCTCCTCGCGCACCAGGAAACAGAGGCAAGAAAAAGTCTCTTGCCTCCTCGGCAGCTCCAGACATTTCCCCGGACTCCCTCCTGGCTAGCTGTGGCGCACTAGCCCCCTTCAGGCTGTGCTCACGCTGCCAACCCCATTCCTCTCCCTGCGATCCGACCTCTGAAGCCCGAGCCTCAGCTCCCAGCCCCGCCCACCCCGGCAGGTGAGCAGAGAAGCCTCTCGGGCCAGTGGGTGCTCGTCGGCACCGGTCCTCTGTGCGGGAATCTCTCCACTTTGGCCCCCGCACCCCTGTTGCTGCGCTCTCCTCTGCGGCTCCGAAGCTTCCCCCCTCCGCCACCCGCAGTCTCCGCCCGCGAAGAGGCTTCCTAGTGTGTGGAAACCTTTCCTCCTTCACAGCTGCCTCCCACTGGTGCAGGTCCCATCCCTATTCTTTTGTCTCTGTTTTTTCTTTTTTCTTTTGTCCTACCCAGGTACATGGGGAGTTTCTTGCCTTTTGGGACGTCTGAGGTCTTCTGCCAGCGTTCAGTAGGTGTTCTGTAGGAGTTGTTCCACGTGTAGATGTATTTCTGATGTATTTGTGGGGAGGAAGGTGATCTCTGCGTCTTACTCTTCCGCCATCTTGAAGCTCCTAGCCTGTTGATGTGATGGATTACATTAATTGATTTTTCAATGCTGAGCCAGCCTTGCATACATGAGATAAATCCTATTTGTTCATTTGAAGTAACAACAACTGAGAATTTTCTAAAATTAGTGTCTGATACCAAACCACAGACCCTAACAATACTGCTCCAGTGGGTGGGCTTCTGCTCCTGGGCTTATCCCCAGTAAGCTATGATTCTTATTGCTCACCTTTCTTTCCAGTTTTCAGGGCAGTGGTCTGCCCTGGGACGTCAATTCTCTGATGGATTTAAGAAGAGTTGTTGACTTTTCTCATCTTTTTTCTTATTGTGAGGATGAGGATGACAACTTCCAAGCTCTTTACATGTCAGACCAGAAACCACTGTTATTGTTTAAAAGACCATTTAGAAATATGCTAAAAGATGTCAAATATGAATCACATATGAAGTTATTATTCAGTGTGGTAGCATCAATTTAATTTTATCTGCTGCTAAAAACATCTGCAAAAAGCCCTACAAGCAGAGTCTTTGAGATTTTGGTTCACTAAAGTAAGGCCTGAAAGTTTAGGTCTTTATGTATGAAAAAACATCAAGACTAAACCAAAATCCCTAATATTTAATATAATCTTTAATATAATCCCATTTAATATCATCTTTAACTTGTGGTTTTTTTCAAGATTTTTCAGGAACAATGTCTTTGTTTTGAAGCCTTTGAATAATTTCTGAGCAAAGAACTCTAAAAGAGGGATGCTTTTTTTTTTAGTAGTATACTTTTGGCTGCGTTGGGTTTTCACTGCTGCGCGGGACTTTCTCTAGTTACGGCGATCGGGGGCTACTCTCTGTTGCAGTGCGTGGGCTTCTCATTGTGGTGGTTTCTCTTGCTGTGGAGCACAGGCTTTAGGTGCATGGGATTCAGTAGTTGTGGCTCAAGGGCTCTAGTGCGCAGGCTCAGTAGTTGTGGCTCATGGGCTTAGTTGCTCCGTGGCATGTGGGATCTTCCTGGACCAGGGCTCGAACCCATGTCCCCTGAATTGGCAGGCAGATTCTTAACCACTGTACCACCAGGGAAGCCCGAGAAGGATGCTTTATATTTTGCCTTTTTTATCACAGATTTCATACACTTTAGGAACTTTAGCTTGTGAATAATGAAAATACACTTGAATACTTTATTGTGACCCTAATTTTCACCTATCTGGCTCTTGAATAGTGTGGATCAATACTGTGCAAGACAAGAGCTTATTCTTTGATTTACAAAATTATAAATTTTAAGTAATAAATGAATAGAAATTCTATTACATTGCATTCTCAGTTATTTATTATTTTCTTCTCTTCTTCATAGTATTTTTTTCTATGATGAGAAAAAAATAGTTTATTTTACTTAATCACACACACACACACACACACACACATCATTTGATCTAGATAATTCAGTGTGCTTCAACTCATCTGTGTGAGAAATTGACATCCATACCCACACTGGACAGCCAGACTTTTGGCTTTACAACTGCTACTATTGTCAACAGAATTGCCTTCATACTATTATATTTCACTTCATTTTAGCAAAGCAGTGTATGTGCAAATGGGAAATGATTCATTTGCTTGTGGCCTGACTTATGATATAAAAAAAGTAGGGCTTCCCTGGTGGGGCAGTTGTTGAGAGTCTGCCTGCCAATGCAGGGGACACAGGTTCGTGTCCCGGTCCGGGAAGATCCCACATGCCGCGGAGCGGCTGGGCCCGTGAGCCATGGCCGCTGAGCCTGCGCGTCCGGAGCCTGTGCTCTGCAACGCGAGAGGCCACAACAGTGAGAGGCCCGTGTACCACAAAAAAAAAAAAAGTAAAGTTTTTTTAAAGACACTGAAATCATAATTTTATTGACCAGCCTCAGAATAAGACTAGCGAACATTACAGAAACATCAAGCATTTCTTGTTAGAGCTTTCCCCTCAGCTGATATGAAACATACATAAAGCCACCAGAATTCAAAAGACCTGATTAAAGATACAGGAAGAGCATCTTTCTTGTTGGATGTGCTCTGCACACAGCTGTGTCTGCCCTCCATGCCCTACCTTTCCTACCCTCTACTTGCCAGCTCCACATCCGAGTGGCCATTTCTCCCAAGTTGGTGCAGAGACAACCTCGACCTTCATGACCCCACACTTCCTCCTTCTCTCATCTTGGGTCCTCATGGGGGCCTCCTGACTCTGTTTGCTCAGTCCTGTCTGCTAGAATAGCACAGGTGAAGTGATGGGGTGCTGGGATATCCCAGACACAGGATTCTGCATCACTGGGGTTGGTCTTGCCCAATGTGCATAGTCAGCGTGAGTCAATATTTAAGTCTGCATAACTCAGAGCTGAAGGGGACTTGAACTTTAGGGTAAGCTGCACGTTGCCTGTGTATATCACTTGGGATTCATGCCGCGGTGAGTCATTTGGGGGACACGGCAAAAACACAGGAGTAAGGAATGTAAAAATAGGTCCAAGGTCAGCTTAAATATCAACTAACACTATGCATGGGTAGAGTGGGAAACAGAGCTTTTGTCATGTGACACAGGGATCACATGTCTGTAACTGAATCACTCCCTCCGTGCAGGACGAGGGACAGAAGAGTGTCTCGAAGGCCAGGAAGAGTCCAAGAAAAAGCAGAGGGAGATGAGGGTACAAGGAAAGCGTGAAGATTTCCTTACTGAACTGGGGAAGCTTCTCCCTGTCCCATCATGAAAACAACGACTCCAGAACCTTTTCCAAGGGAGTGTCTGTACCCTGGCCTCCTAGATGAATCAGAACCCCAGCTGAATTTTTGTATGTTTAACCTGAAATGCAGAAACATTCCATTCATACTTCATTAGCCATTTGGAAAATATTGATCAGAATGTTCCATTTAAAAAAAAAAAGGATTTTCAGTTAGTGTTCCAATCACTGTATTATTAACATGGTCTCCATGAAATCAGTCTCCTTTAGGCTTCAAAGATGTCAGTCTGATTACTTTAAAAACAATTAAGATGAGTTGCAATTTTTATCAGTCTCTGAGCCATATATGGATTGATGAATGTTCTCAAGTCATCATACTTTAAAATGCAACCAAACAGGTAATTATCATATACCATCAAATATAATTATACGTGCTAATCTCCATAAAATCCTACGAGTTAATATCACATATTGGCAGTTAATCATATAGTTTAAATGGGTCCATGATGCATTTTTATGAACTCTCTAATCTGCATCAGTAAAGAATGCATAGAGCAAGGGACAGAGGAATGCAAACAAATGTTCATGGGAAAGAGGATGGATTTTGAAATGTGTTCCACTCCTATAGGAAAGAGGGCTCCCAGGACTGCCAGATCAGAGGACTATCTCACCGCCAACCCCCATCCCCCCGAGTTTCCTATCCTCCTCCCCCACTTCCTCACCCCTGAGCAGCTAACAGCAAGGACATGAGGAAGCATTTCTTAGTTGGTTTCCTTTGGCTTAAGAGCCCTGGCCATGCACTAATATTCAGCCCCACGACATAACCCTTCTGTGGTTCCTAAGAATTATAAATCAGTCCATCTGAGGGTTCTCTGGAAGGATGCTTCTCTCTCTGCTTTAGCACGTGTTGTCTTGCATCTCCTCTGTTGAGCTGTGAGGTCCCAGCTGAAAGTTTCTGCTGAATATCCTTTTCCACCTGTTCTTAGATTCAGTGTGAAAGCTATGCTCATGTTATAATTTTCAGTCATTCAAAAGAAGAGTTGCTACTTAAAACAAGAAAAGGGGCAGCTTGGATAGGTGAGGAGACCCAGGCTGATGTGATGTCTTACAAAGGATGTCGACTGTGTCCTCAAAATAGGAGGGAGGTTAGAGCTGGTGATGGAGACAGCAGTGCCCAGATGGCAAAGCCATTAAACCCCTGATCTAACTTTGAGAAGTCAGCCATGAGGCTGGGTCTGTGAGCAGTGGATCAGAGGGTGGGGTGACCCTCCCCCAGGGGTCTGCTCATGCTGGAAGGAGCTGCACACACGCTTCCAGTGACTGGAAGGCAACGGCATGGGAAGCCTTTGTCATGGTGGGGCGTAAGGAGCAGAGAGAAAGGCGAGGCAGCAGGACCACCCCTCGGTTTCAAGAGCTCCAGAATCGAAAGGCTCTGGGGTCCTCTCTCACGCAGCTGCTGGTGGTGACAGCGACAATTTGGACCCCATGATGCTGGAGAAAGTAGAGTGTAAGACCAAGTCCAGCTCTGAGCGTGGAACTGCTGCCCATGTTCTCAGGAGTCCCAGGGCCGCTTTTATTCCTTAAGAAAGAAAAGAGGTCGCATCTGCTTGCTGAGTGTGCTGAGTGTTAACATTTCATCTTGCTAATCACATGCAGTGAGTAGGGGTGTGGGGAGGGTGGGACCGCGAACACAGGAGGACAGGGGAGGGTTGGAGGAAAAGTTTTCCAGGAGGAAGTGACCTCCACTGGTCTTGCAGAAAGGGCAGAATTTTGACAGTTATTGAGGGGAAGCACTGCAATTCCAGAACAGAACACCTGTGGGTAGGACACCAGGCACCATTACATGCCGGAGGGCTTCTAACATTGTCTCCTCAGATCCTTACTTTATTGCTAAATAAAGGTCATGCAGTCAAATATGTTTGGATGAGTCTGATGTCCCCATTTTTGGAGATGCATCGTTGGAGTCCATACATAAAAGATTCAGAGAAGTACAGGAAAGAACCCTGTTTTACTGTCCTGCTTGAGTAGACAACGCGTTTCTACGTAACAGCTGTGCGTTTACCACGCGTTGTGCTCCCCCAGGGCCTCTGTGCTCTTCACTACCGTAATAAACATCTTGGGGTACATGACCCGCCCACAGCTACTTCCCTGGAAAAGGCCCCTTCCCCCTTCCTTGTGACTTGGAGTCCCGCAGTCTTGGCCAGTCTGGTCACATCAGGGATGGACACCTCACCCAAGCTGGGCCATCGCTCTCCTACTCCCTGCTGTCTGGAACCGAAGCCAACAGAATTCAGTCAATCTCGAAGGGTTAGAACTATAGCAGGTAAGCAAGTCGGGAACCAGGAGGCAGCCAGGTCCTCTTGTGTAGAGCAGTGAAATGGAACAGGAGAGAGAGACAGAGATGAGATGTGTGGAGAGAGCCAGCTGTGCAGAGAGAAGGAGAATGAGAGCCGGAGGCCCAGCGCCAGTCTGTTCCTCAAGCTTATCTGTGTTCAGATTCATTGGTTCCACGAGGCGTCCTGTGTCCTTACAGCAAACTCCCACTTTAAGCTAAAGGTCTGTTTCTGTTGTCTGCAACTAAAGACTCCTACCAACACAACAGCAAAGCAATATGCCTGAGCTCTGTGTAACATGATAATCTGATAACAGTTTAGGGATACATTAGAACAGGGGGAAAAACTAAAAGCAAACCCCCCCCCTTTTTTTTTTTTTTGCGGTACGCGGGCCTCTCACTGTTGTGGCCTCTCCCATTGCGGAGCACAGGCTCCGGACGCGCAGGCTCAGCGGCCATGGTTCACGGGCCGAGCCACTCCTCGGCATGCGGGATCCCCCCGGACCGGGGTACGAACCCGTGTTCTCTGCATCGGCAGGCGGACTCCCAACCACTGCACCACCAGGGAAGCCCAAGCAAAACACTTTTATGCAGTAAAGCGCAGTCGTTAACTTTCTCCTGACTTGGAACCCACAATGATTAGGACACGGCCTGCGGGAGTTTGCCGTCACCCCGCCCGCCAGGCGTGCAGATGTGGGCGGACGTCAGCTGAGGCGGACGTCAGGCCCACAGCCCTTACTCTCCTGCAACAACAGAACTCGGGCATCCTTATCCAGAGCCCTGGCCGCCGCTGGCTGGCAGCACCCAGGCGTTACTTTTTCCTATTTATAGTGTTGTATGTTTTAGGCTTTGAATTAGTTCAGATTGACCTTGCTTTCAGTTTTCCTTCTCTGCTCCAGTCATGAGAAAGAAATTTCATCCATTTGTCATATATGCGCTTAAAGATTCCAGAAGAACCCCATGGAGGTGGAAATGGGAAATAAAGGAGCTAATATTTGAAAGCCCTTGGGATCCTGGCCATAGGAAGTGGATCAGTGAACTTCACTGCCTCTGGAGATCCACGTGCTTCCTGACACTTACCAGACACCTTGCCCCTTGGTGGGGACAGGTGGCCATTTCTGGTCAATGTGCTGGGAAAGACAAGGCGTGAGTCACCTGTAGCCTGCAGCCACGGACGGTGGGTTTGTGTTGGCCGTGCACTTTCTTTGCCAGCCTGTCCACCCTGCTTTCAAGGACTTGTGGTCCAGGAGGTGGAGCAACAGCACGTGGGAGCTTCCATCAGACATGGTTCTCTAGTCATGGTGAGGACCAAAGCCATCCTCTGGGGCGTGATGTCCAGGTGAGGTGGGTGGGAGATAAGCCCTGATTATTAAGCCTCTCCACTTTGGGGTTCACAGCACAGAATAATCTCTCCCATCGGGACATAGCATGTTATCTCACGACTCTTGTATTTTATCTACCAAACTGAGGAAGGGCAACATTTCATGCAGAAGCAGAATTATAAAGACTCATCCGTGATCCCTGTGCCTTTGTGCATAATGTGCTCTTCACCTGGAATTCTCTGCCTTCCTTCCCTGTTGATGTCTTCAACCACATGAGCGTAAGGGGTGACTGTCCTGAAAGCGTGTTAACAATGAGACGTGGGGCTCCGACAGCTCTGGGTTTCCTGTCTTGCTGCCTGAAGTTGGACCCTGGATGGTCTATTTAAATTATCTTCAAGAGCCTCCCATGGATGCGGCAATCAGGAAGGTACCTACCTCACAGTATTGTAAAGAGAAAACAGGGGGACGTGTGTGACCCCATAGTGCCTGGAATGTTTGATTGACGTGAGCTACAGTGATTAGGAAGTGGATTCACCGACGGCACTTATGAAAAGGGGGGACGTGAGACCCCGAGGCAGTGGCCGGGACATGGGGTTGGATACAGCCCCTGGGACCCCCGCCCTCACGTGGGGATGTCCCTGGATGGGCGATTCCCCAGGTGGTGCTAACCTGAACGTGAGAACTTTTCCCGTGTTTGCAGGTGTCTATGTCTTTGAGTCCCTCTAGAGGGAAGACCAGTGAAAGCAAGGAACAGTTTAATTATTTCCTTTGTAATTTGCCACTGGCACTAGCAGAGTCTTATTAAAGAAATCTTTAAGTTCTCTTTAGGCAGCAAAAATAGAATGAGTCGTAAACAATTTTTTTTTTTCGATACCGAGTTTGCGATTTCCCTGTACGGCTTGATTTAATCCACTGCGCATCCCATCAGCGAGGCTGAGGTGGCAGAGGCAGCAAGTCCAGCTCTCCTTGTCTGCTTCTGAATGCACATCACTTCTGGCTACGTACTGGGAGAGACTGCAAGTTTTATGGGCGCGCTGAGATAAAAGGGCAGGAATCTGCCTGCAGGGAAGTGAGAACTTAGCAAAGTGACAAATGACCTCATGGAGAGCAGTTAACCAAATGTCCTTGGTGAGGAAATGTTGGGACTTTGCCCAGAAACCAGAACTTAGTGTTTTAGGTTTTGCTAATTTGCAAGAAGAGTGAGGCTGGGCCTTGTTGCTAAAATAAAGACCAGGTTTTCAATGAAACCTTTTTTATTTTTTTCTCCTGAAACTAGAAGAGTGGTAGAGTGTGACAATGATCCGACTAGTCTCAGGTTAAGTGGGTGAGTTAGAAGGTCAGAGAGTATGTCAAAGACAGTATGTGGCCGTGGAGTGAGACAGAAGTCAGAGATCCTACTGGAACTTGCAGAACAATTTAAAGCAGTATATTTCTTAGATTCCAAAAGCCACTGAGGTCAGTGGTTAAAATGTGTTTCCATCACTGATTAGGAAGCAGAGACAGAGGCAAAGCAGAAGCAGGGTAGAAGCTAGCCTTTCTCCCTATTCTGCTATGTGCATAGAATCTGTCCTTATCTAGACTCAGTTCTGTTGGTTCTAGATGATTCTAGGAGTCTGTCATGTTTATTAATCTCACTCATTTATTGTTATTATTGGTGAAAGATTGAATAAGCTTCTCTTTCCAAATATGCACATTAACTGAAAACCTCGTTTTTAGGAACATACTCTGCTATTTATTATCTTACCCCAAAGACGTGAAAATAATGTGCTGTGATTGTCTCTCTCTTGGGATTCTCCAGTCTCCATCTCAGACTCACCTCATTCACCCCAGTTCTGTTGAAAGTCTGTTTTGAGTGCTCCTCAATTAGGAATGGCTCAGGGGGCATGAACCTGCTTTGCCCTCCCTGGAAGTAACTTCACAAGTGCCAAAGATTTTTCAGAATTTGAAACATGTACAATTTTTCTTCTCGATATGCCTCATCAGTAAAATCAGTCAAGCATCTTAATATTTATGCCATTATTTCCAACGAGGTAATTGCCACATAGGGTCCGCTGTTCAGATATGACAAATATGTTGTGATGTCTGTTCTGGGTTTCGTCACATCCTGTTGCCAATTTTTAACCAGATAACTCAGATGGGATGAGTTGTACAGATAAGAAACAGGATCTTCAAGGGACCTCAAGGATCTGGACAGCTGTTAGAAATCTCATTCTACTAAAAATAGAACTGGTTTCCTTTCATGCCTGTCCTGGCTGGAGAGGTAGAGAGAACAGTAAAATTCGATCCCATAGTGTGTGTACGTTGCCTGGCTCTCATGAAAGCAGCCTCACAGTCCGTCTCCCCCAGGGCCCTGAGATCCTCGGAGCGGGGGAAAGCGCCTTCCAGGAGATACGTTACTGAAGGGTCCTCAAGAGTAAGGCCATTGGAGTCAGAGTGGCCTTGCCCTTCGTTTCCTGCTCTTCCCCTCACTGCCTCTGTGACTTTAGGAAAGTTGTGTAACGTCTGTGAGCCTCAGTTTCCTCTTTTACAAGAGGGGGCGCTTATGATGTTCACCTCTCAGGGTCTTGTAAAAATTGTGTTGTGAGAAGAAAAGAAATGATAGGCATTCCTTATTGCCCAGTGAAGGAAACGTTCCACCTTCAATCTTCCCTCCACTAACTCTCTAAATCGAGTTGCATCTTCCACGTTGTTGCCCTGCTTTCATGTGATGACCCTCAAGGGACAGCCCCTCCCCCAGACCTTATCCCCTCCTCTCCTCTCAAGGAGCCATGGCTCCAGGGACCTGTCTCTCCTGAAATGCCAGCCTCAACAACGAACGGATCCTTCTCACATACGGGAACCACAACTTACTGTTTTTCCGAACAAAACAAAACAAAAGCCAACAAACTCCATCTCCTCCAGGTCCTGCCCCATTTCTCCACTCCCTTTTCTGAAAATCTCCTTGAAATTTTGTTCACAGCTGTTCCTTCCATTTCCTCACTCTCTCCTTTTCCCCTGGAGTTCATGATGGTTCTGTGATTATTTTTGGTCCTGTGATGCTTAGTTTCCTAAATTCTCCTTACAGATTAATTTCAAACTCATCTCCGAGGTTGTACTTCTCCTCTCAGTGTATTCAGATAATCGGGGTGCCTGGGGGGTGAGCCTCTGTTGGAGCTTCTGGACTGGTTCAGTCTGGGCTGGTGCCTCTGTTTGTGGTCCACAGTCCTCGGCCTGAGATCTCCCTTTAGCATCCCACTCAGTGGGTCCCTTCATCTGTCTCCTGTCTTGGACCATGGTTTCTCATTTCCAGAGCTGCCTCTTTCCTAGTTTATACCTTCTAGAGTAGATTCTGTAAGCACTACCCAGAGACAAATGCTTAGAGAATCAATTTTTTTGAGACCTTTTAGCATTCACAAGTAATAGTTGAGTATGGGCTCTATCTTAGAAATATCTTTGTTTTGTTTTGTGTTTAGGGTAGTAAAGGGATTTATCCATTGTTTCCTGGCTTTCAGAGGCATTGTGAAGAAGCCCGAAGTCCTCTGGTCATTGATCTTCTATATACAATCTATTTTTAGTTTCGTTTTTTCCTTTGGAAGTTTGGTGAGTTCTCTCTTTGCTGAAATTTCACAACAGAATTCTTTGGTATAAGTCTATTTGCATCTTTACTGTGGCTTTCGTTGTGTTCTTTTGCTCTAGAAATCCTCCTATTCCCAGGGAGATTACTGAAATACTCTGTTAATATTTATTTACTCTGCATTCTTTTCCTTTTGCCTGGTATTGTTATTTTTTAAAAATTTCTTTTATTGAAGTATAGTTGATTTACAATATTGTGTTAATTTCTGCTGTACAGCAAAGTGATTCTGTTATACATATTATATATATATATATATATATATATATATATATATATATATCATGCTTTTTCACATTCTTTTCCATTATGGTTTATTAATTTCCTGGTATACTTATTAACTACACTTGAGCACCACACCCTAAACTGGATCTCCAGCTTTTTTTTAATCTTCTTGTCCCTTTCTTCTGTTCAGCTGCTCTTTTTTTGGTGAATTTCTTGAACATAACTTCCAAACATTCTCTCCATTATCTATTTTATATCATGATTTTAATTCCCAAGTGCCCTTTTCCTGGTCTCTGAATATTTCATATGTATAAATATCACATATTCTTGGTTCATAGATGCACATTTTCTAATCCCTGAGGATACTGCTGATTTATTTTTGTTTGTTTAATGTTTGTGAGTTTCCCTCTTCCTTCATAATCTCTGCTTCTTCCAAGTGGCTTTCCTTTTTTGTTTGTTGTTGATTTTCTTTTCTTTTCTCCTTTTTTCTTGTAATTTATTTTTGCTTGGGTCTCTATTATTTTTGTGTTAGAGGCTTTTCTCAGATGTCTGGTGATTGCTGTCTGATCATAGTTAAATAAATTATTATTATTATTATTATTTTGTGGTGCGCGGGCCTCTCACTGTTGTGGCCTCTCCCATTGCGGAGCACAGGCTCCGGACGCGCAGGCTCGGAGGCCATGGCTCACAGGCCCAGCCGCTCCGCGGCATGTGGTATCTTCCCGGACCGGGGCACGAACCTGTGTCCCCTGCATCGGCAGGCGGACTCTCAACCACTGCGCCACCAGGGAAGCCCTAAATAAATTATTAGCCAAATGATTTTAGATTCTGTTTTCTTGGAATGGTAGTTTCCCCCATCCACTTGCTCCAAAGCTCCTAAAAGTGTGCTTCCATTCTTGCCTTTCACATTATCCTTTTTTTTTAAAGTAATAATTGACACATAACTTTATATTAGTTTTAGGTGTACAACACAGAGATTCAGTATTTGTATATATTGTGAAATGAATGCCACAATACGTCTAGTTAACATCCATCACCACACACAGCTACAAATTTTTTTCTTGTGATGAGGACTTTTAAGATCCATTCTCTTAGCAACTTTCAAATATGCAGTACAGTATTCTTAACTGTAGTCACTATGCTGTATGTTACAACTTCAGGACTTATTTTATAACTGGAAATTTGTATCTTTTGACCCCTTCACCCATTTTGTTCAACCACTTCACCTCCAGCAACCATCAATCTATTCTTTGTATAATATATATGAGTCCATTTTTTTCTTTTTTTAAAGATACCACATATAAGTTACATTATTCCTTTAGTTATGGGTTTGTGCCTAATAAAATCCCTTTAGAGCTGTATAATTTGTTTCTGATGGGAGGAGGGGTAGAAGTCTGTGTCCTTTCCCACCATGACCTGGAAGGCTCCTTCATTCATCCCGTGAAATGGCTCTTCCCAAATTCACTGAGTTTCCATACTGCCACATCCAGTGGACACCTCTACTTTCACCAGCTTCTAGAGTGTAGCCACTCCCTTCTTCTTGAAACACATTCCTCTAGAGATCACTCAGCTATGATTGCCTGGTCATCACCACCCTAGTCACTGTGGCCACCTATCTCGCTCACCAAATCCAAGTGCTTTCACGTATGGCAACACCCCAGCCCCGGGGTCAGCCTCAGATCCTGACGTTCATGTCACTGTAACAGAACCTCCCTCTCCTCTCCTGCCACTAACGCCGCCATTGTCTAGTAGTGATTTTCAGCTGGGGAGAGGGAGACCCCAGTGTCCTGAGACTGTTGCTGGGAGTCAACCCACACAATGGAGTAGGACCCACAGCCATGCCCCACACTGGCTGGCTCTGAGCTAAGCATCAGAACCAAATCTTAAACAATATTCTCAGGAGATCACTGTTGTGTTTCTGGCTTTGCTGTCAGAAAGCAATGATAGCTTGGCACATATTTTTAGCAAAACCTGCTGTTTTTTTTACAAACTCCGATAAATAATTTTATGTGCCCTAATAAACTGCTGTAGCGATGTATCAGGAACGAACACGATTATTTCTCCTGGAAAGTCAGGGGACCAGCCAGTCTGCAACAGGCCTCCCATTCACGAAGAGTCCTCAGTGGTTTCCCGTCATACTGGGAGGATCTTAACATCAGTTGTTGGCCACCAGGACCTTGTGCTTCTCACACATAAGAAATATGCACCTTGGCTCTTGCCCATCCTAACAATTTACCTTTTCCAATTTGGAGAGTATTCTCTTTGGGGGAGAAGACTGAAAACCTTTTCAGTCTTTTGTTTTCTCTCTGTCACGTGTCACACATCTTTTCCAAAGTGGTCTGGCCACGAACCTAGTGACAACAAAAATAAAGTCTGTTTGGTTCTTCTAGCATAAAAGCTGTCATAAAAGACAGGCCTCCTGTTTCCTGCAATATTTTCCTAGGTCCATGTCACCCCATGGTTAAAGTAAATTTAGTGGAAACTCTGTTTATATACACTGATGTTTTAAAATATGTCCCCCTACCCGTTCTTCCTCATTTTGGATATTTTTTAAAGCTTCTTATTTATCTCATGAGGTTATTAGACCATATTTCAAAGAGGATAATCATATCGTGACAAAGTCCCCATGCTCAGAAGTGGCAGAGCAGGAATTCAAATCCAGATGTGTGTGTCTCCAGCCCGTACATGCTTGTAGATGTTGAGAATGAGAAATGAGGTAGGGATGCATTTCTTCTGTCTTCCATCTGGGCGTGGCCTTGGACAGTGGGGTTCCTATACCTGGTGGAGTTTGAGAACGACTGCCCTGAAGCTTCTCAGGCCATCTGAAAGCAAAGGGTCTGGTTTAAGAGGAGAACATGATCGCTCCACGGATCTCAATGTGAAATGGAGGTGCAACTTCCCACCTAAGAAAGAAGGGCAGGGCCGAGGAGGCTCTGGTCTTTGATAGGAATGAGTGACCACAGCCTCAGCCAGCAAATGTGACTTGGTGTCAGAAATGAATGTCCACGGGGACTCTAGTCCAGCAGGATGGAGTGAAGGAGACATAGAACAAGGAAACAATAAGGCAGCCTTGAAGGGACAGTGTCGCTGGGTCTTGGAACAAAGTACTGATGGATATTTTGGAGACTCGTAAGCAGAAATCTCAACGTCGGAGGAAATTGAACACCATGAACATCCACCAGGGCCCTGTTGTGCCCACATTCAAAGAGCCTGCTGGTGCCTTTCATTGCTCTCCTTCCCACATGTTCTCCGAGGCCACAGGACCACACAGATGCCCGTGGAGCAGAGAATTCTCCTTCTCAAGGGAGAGAACACTGTTGCTCTGCAGGTTCTTTGGTGCAAGGACACAGGCCTCTGGGACCCATTGGCAAGAGAGGAGGCACAGTGGCTGGGGTGTTTGTTTCTGAGGAACCCCCAGATTAAAGTCAACGGGGAGTGGAACCTTTGAAAGAAGAGACTTAAAAAAAAGGGCGCGTCATGAATTTTCCATTAAAAATATTTTGATGAAGAAGCCAAACTGGGTGGAAGGAAAAGGACTGTGTCCTTAAAGACCTGGAAGTAACTGTAATAAAAGGCCTTGCCTCGGACTCTCTGTGTGTGCACGTGTGTATGTGCATGCGTGCATGAGTATGTACGTATACACACGTACACCCGAGTGTCATCTCCCCCCAGGGGTGCAGTTCAGGTGGCCCCATGCAGTGTGGGCAGATCAGGGCTGGTGGAGCATGCTCCTACAAGGAGAGGGGGGCCAGGCTGGGGCACAAGCTTGCCCTGTGCCCTGTGGTTAGAGGCACGTGTCAGCATCATGAGCCGAGTACAATTAATCCCATTTTGTAAAAAATACCCTCAGAATCATTGCATGTTAATCTTATTGTTATGCTTGTCTCTGTAGGTATAATATGTTATTTTCTTGTTTAGGAAGGATTTGCCCAGATCTATGGCAAATTATTCTACATTTTGACATTTGAAACCAAACATCTCCAGGTCTACTGTGAAAACAGATGTCCTGAGACGCTCAGCAGAGCTGGGCTTGAAATAAGAGGATCTTTACAAAGAGATCACAGTCAGCACGACACTTTTCTCTGAAGACACTGTTTCTGAAGCCATTCTTTTAAAATACTGTCTGATCTCACTCCCCCACTTAACGTTATAGAATGGATATAATATTTATACAGGACAGGCCCACAAGAGTCATTCTTTTCTCTTTCTCTGCAGTGACATTGTATACATGAGCTAATCTAAGTGGGGACTGGCCATCCATTTCATTTCATCCATTTCAGCCATCCATTTCATGTGGACGGCTGAAGCATTTGATGCCAAAATTCCATGACTGCCATTTATTACTGACATAGATAACATTTTCTTACACAATCAGAAAAGCACTTTCCAAAACAAACTCAGTGGGGTTTATGAATTGCTTTCAAATATGTAACTGATTTAAAAAAAAAGAAAATTAGAAAATCTCTCTGTACTGCCTATTTTGGAGTAAAAGGAATGTTTTTTCTTAGATTTTAGAAATATATTAAAGTAATAATAATCTGATGGTTCTAATTAACTGAAGTTCAATTCTTTAAAAGATGAGTACTGCTTTCCTGATGAAAGAAATATGCCGTATTTTGGAAATAGGATTATGTGTTATTTAAATTTTAGAAAGAAAAAATGAAATATGGAATTTAGCAATATCTTTTGCAAATATGATGTAAATGCCAGAAATCTTTATAACACTTTTTTATACTAAGGATGCTACTTCACATGACATTATTTGTGTTATAAAAACATTTTTGTATCATACACAAGATAAAATTCTGTAGTTTACTCATGTTTTATACTAAATGTACACAAAGCATCCTACATTATAAAAATAGAGTCTATCTTGATTCAGAACCATTCAATGCTTTGTGTAAATTTAAAAAAATAATTCAGAAGGAAAAGCAAAAAATAATTTCATTATGAACAAATTAAAAACAGGACAACATAAAATTATAGTGCCATTTGACAATAAAAATAAGAATTTATGCATTGGGGAATTTGTGTACAACTTTTCTTGAAGGAAACTGGAGTGTTTATAAATTATATTTTATAAGTTAAAAAGTGGCACCATGGGCTTCCCTGGTGGCGCAGTGGTTCAGAGTCCGCCTGCCGATGCAGGGGACGCGGGTTCGTGCCCCCGGTCCGGGAAGATCCCACATGCCGCGGAGCGGCTGGGCCCGTGAGTCATGGCCGCTGAGCCGGCGCGTCCGGAGCCTGTGCTCCGCAACGGGAGAGGCCACAACAGTGAGAGGCCCGTGTACCGCAAAAAAAAAAAAAAAAAAAAAGTGGCACCAACTTGATATGTTAAGTAAGAAGGAAAAAAACTCACTGTATTAATACTTTGCGTTCTTGCTGACTTTTTAAATGCATGTGTATATGACTTCTAATCCCTGGGTCAATTTCTGAAACATGATCACTGATATTTCACTTTATGGTCAAAAAGCATTTGTACAAAGATCTATCCTTGTGTTACAGCCTAGGCAACAAATGGGAGTTAAATAACTCAAGGGTAGGGTCAGAGCAAAGTCAGTCAGTGAATTATTTTTTCTCTAAGTGCTCCTTCAACTATTTTTCTTACATTATCCATCATTTCTAATCAAACTCTCACTGTACATGTGTACGTCATTCAAACACCAGACTGTTATAATTTACCCATAGTTCATTTCTACCAAGTTCTCTTTGTGACATTTACCACAGATTACATCTATACCTATATATCTATATCTATACCTATATATTTATCTATACCCATATCTATCTACCTACACTTATACCTATTTTTATACCTACACCTATATTTAAAAGGGTATTCACTGTAGTACAATTTATACTGACAAATATTAAATACTGTAATCTTTTTAAAGCAGTGTATTTATTAAGGAATTTATAATGCAATAATAATCAAACAATGGTATATTATATAGCCATTGTTTTAAGCCAAATTAACATGGGAAACTGATGATATACCATTAAGTAAAAATAAAGTAGAAAACCAAACCGTGATACAGTACAGATAGAATTTTCTTTAAAATACATCCATGTATATATCTGTATGTTTTTAGAAATAGATATAAAAATTGAAAGGAATATATCTAAATATGAACAGTAGTTATGGTAAAAAATTATGGGTAACTTTTTTCATCTTTGTACTATTTTCTTTCTTCTCACATTTTTCTATAGTAAATCTTTTATTCTTACAATCAGAACAATATTAGAATATTATCTTAGGTGACAGTAAAACTCAGAAAGTAATGGGGAAGTCTGGCTTTAATTGTGCCTTACTGTATCAGGGCCTTCCTGGATGTAGTTCTGTTTGGGATCCTGTGCCCTGGATGGTGGCATTTGGGCCTTTATCAACGATGGCCCATGTCAGAAGTGAGCCTTCCCAATACCGTTATGTAGGAAGTGACATCAAATAAACTTGACCCCCGGAGGGCCAGTCTGTATTACGCTCTGTTCATGGCTGTCTTTGCCCTTCCACATGCATTTATGCTCTTCAAACATATAGTCTAAATATTCATTTTCCAGTTATAACTTAAAGCACAATTTACTCTGCAATTCACTGAAGGACTTGAGGTCAAATCCCTTTACTTTGCCAATTTAGATACCAGAATCTAAAGAAATTCAATACCCTTGTGCTAGTGTAACTCAAGTTCTGTCTTTTTTTTTTTTAATCTTGAATGCTTCCTTTTTGCTTACCTTAAATCTTGTCTGTCTTCTCTGCTTCTGTACAAATCTATAACAATTCAATAGAGAATATATGTACGTAATCTGCAAGACACATAGGTACGTAGATATACTCTGTATATCATGCTGGAACACATGTCTTTTGAAGTCCCATACATCTGCCAAGACACATAGCTGATTATGTCAGGCTCAGAGAACTTAGACACTGTCCTGTAGAAACGCATCTCTTCCTTCACTGGGCCTCCCTTGGAGTATTGCATAAAGCCAGCGTCTAAGTGGATGGGAGGAAAGAATTAGCAACCAGAGACCTTAATCTTCTGATATGTTTCTGAGTTCATCTTGTTTCTCCTGAACCCCAGTAAAATGAGGAAACAGCTCAGGTACAGGGGCAGCCTTGTATGCTCTCAGGCCTGGACCAGAGAGCATCTGGCCGTGAAGAAGGCAGACCCACAAACCACATCCAGAGAGGATTTTATTGACTCCAGGTTAGATATAAGTTTGACAAGATATTATGAGTGGCGTGCTTTAATTCTCAGGCGAACTGGAACGTACAATGGACAAACAGTCCCTCCCCGCTCGGACTGGCACACTAGCCAGACCCATCACAATAGGACGTCCATAGCGATGGGAAGCGGGGTTCATTCCACTTGCTCCCTCAAATTAGTACCATTTTAATTTGGCTTTCGTTCTTTGGAGCTGGTGTGTAAGAGTCTATTGGGAGTGTTGAATTAGAACCAGATGGGTTTTTCAGCTCAACTCTCCTCCCTTTCCTGTTATTCTGAGAAAACAATCCCAGATCATGGACGTGACCGAGAGGAGACCATTTCAGTGCTCAGCGAGGACTGCTTTGCCCAATTCTCATCTTGTGCAGAAAATCCACGATCTACAAGATAATTTTTCTGATGAGCTCATAATGGTTTTCTTTTAAGTATTGCTACCTAAAGAAATTCAGTAGCTTCTTCCATTTTTTCCTTCAGTTCTTGTTTTGAATTTTCCTGACTTTGTAAAAAGCTACAGTGTTATCTTCTGGACTTGTTGAGCAAATGGTTTCCCATGCAGGATGTAAGAAGCTTTATCAAGCTAAATAACATTTTAAAGTTGTTGGTTAGTGAAAATATTGCTGAATCACCAGGAACATTTCTAAAATAATTTCGTCTAGAGAATTTTTGCAATTTGAGTCATTTGTATTTTGCTTCTGAGATTTCAGTCAATTTCTAAAATCCAACATTCTCTTCCTATTCCACTTCAATAACATTTTAATGATTCAAATACTTTACTTTTTGATTAAAAAGGGGGCAACTTATCACATTGAGATTTTTCACAATGATGGTCTTCATTCCTATGCATATGTAGATTTACCTTTCTCCTAGGTAATTAATATATTAATAATATATTTTATATATAAATACATAATAAACTAGTATATTCGCTAATATATTTGTTTGGCTTTTTTCTTGTTCTCGCTCTCTTTTACCCACTAAATAAATGAATTACAATATGCCACCTCTGTGTGCATAAGCAACTCTACTGCTGAAGTTAACTGGGGAATTAAAGAAAACTATACAGCATCCAAAACGCTGTCCTGCCCTCTCCCCGCCAATCACACCAGATCACATGGTTAGGGGATTGCAGAACAGTTGTAAATTCCTGATTATACTGTAAGAATTTCCAAATCAAATTCCACTGAAAGCTTGTGACAGTATTAACCATGGCCACAGAGCTGAACCCAGGTTGGGAGCTTGGAGTTTTGCAAATAAAAGCATTTCTGTCGTAAATTATCTGAGTATATACGCTATATGTACTCCAGTCAACATCTATTGACTGAATGAAGTTATCCAGTTTAGTTACTCAGACTAGGAAGTCTTTTCGTGATTTTTAAGGAATGGGGCTATAGAATAGTTATGCTCTGCTTCCCGGAAGAAAATGGTGCGACTGCACTGAGCAAGAGCAAGGAGGCTGCTGGTTGACCATTCACAGCAATCCTGGGTTTGGCTTCTCTCGATGTAGGTGACCCTGGAATGAAGAAAGTGGTCTCCAACTCTGAACCCCATGCTCTTTCTGAGGTGAAACTTGGCCTCCTAAGGATACAACCTTGAAGGTTTATTTGCAAACACCCATGTGTACGTACCAAAGTAAACCCTAGTAATCGCTTCTTTGCGAACACAGACTAAGTCTCTTGATAATTTAGGGAGTTGACTGGACATAGCCATTTCACTTTGTCTCGTTTTGCTGTCTAATCATTTCACAAACAGGCTAGAACTTTTCAAACTGCTGCCTTAAGCCACAATCAATAGATGATACCCATATTGACCTCTTGAAAAAAATGGAATAGGGTGTTTGCCTCCAGCCTAGCAAAGAAGAGGTGTGTTTTATTACTTCTGGACTGCATTCTTTGGCAAAGAAGCTACACCACAGTTATACTGTGGTGTAAGAGTATAACAAAGAGTATAACAAAGAGACTAAAATGCTGGTGAGGCCAAATACCACGCAGAGTAACTCTCAATAAGACTCGTTGATTTCTTTCCTAATAGCTCTTTACTTCTCAATCCAATACTTCTGCCAAGTCATAATTCTACCACCAAATCTCCCTCATTACCAGGTTCTCTTTTCTCCCCAGTGATGGAAGATGGATGCTCCATTGCTGCCTTTTTGGTCTAACATGTATGCCAGTGTGTACAACTGTATGCCTTTAAAGGCTACTTTGGGGGGATAACCCAGGGTGAGCATGGCTTCAGGCCCAAATTGATGGAATCTGTGATTCTTGAGAAAAACAGGATTGAATTTCTTGCTAGTTTTTCTTGCCGAATTTCTGATAGGATTTTGAGCAAAGAAAAAGATCTAAAACTGTGCTAGCTCCCAGCATCTGAATAGCTCACCGAACAAAAGGGCATTTGTTTATGAAATATCTCTTTACAAAATTTTCCCCCCGGTGATCTTTCCTAGTTCCAATCCATCGCAATGCATGCCTGCCTGACTGCAGGTCCATATTTCCTTTAAAAATAGAGCTGCAGTTCAGTTCTTTTAGAATTTTTAAAAAATTTTAATGGAGAGAATAGAATTTCCTCTTTCATGATGGCACCAGAGGACTCTACCTCTAGAAAGCTGCAAAAATAAACTTTGAAGCTCCTTCTGTGGTGACCACATGCGGGTCCCCATCTCTACCACACACAGCCCAGCCCTCTGTACCATGTGCACCTTTAGTGTCAGAGACTCAGCATGTGACTAGGGATGAAAACTCATCTCTGCTAAGTCAGAGGAAACCGAAAAGGTCTGGTTACAATGGCATGTTTTCAGTATTTGCTTTTTGGAAGATTATGATTTCATTTAACCAAACACCCATGAGCAGATGTGATCCAGCCATGCCCTCAAGAGCTATTGTGATACTGAAAGGACCAAACAAAGACGAACACAGAGTAGACTGTGAAATCTTCTCACAGATTTCAGAAGCAAAGAGAGGGGACTTATGAGCTGCAAGATCTTCAACTGTTAGCTATTTAGACGTGAAATATCCCCAATTGGTTGTGAATTTGTTTAGCAAACCGTGGGTTCAATTTTCAGTTTAAAACTAGATTATAGTAGATTTTTCACATTTAACACCTCTAAGATGTAAAAGATACGGTCATGTTTAATCAGTAATATTTTTCAATTCCAGACCACATCTCTCATATTATTTCAACCGCACAAGAATTGGTCTTTTTGAAAACAATTCTTTGGTTTAGCTACAGCCCGAGAAGGTACCTTTCTTAATTTCTTTATTTCATTCATCCTAATGCTCTCAAAAGTGTGTTTTTTTTCAACCTGGACTTCTGCCTTTGTTTTTCTTACTTTCCCTTTGAGATTAAGCATTCATTAACAAGCCCAGTGTGCAAACACTGATTTCTGTTAAGGGATGGCAACCTTATTGATTGTCCTGTTGTCTCTGCTTATATTATATCCTTGCAATATCACTGTGAATTACTTGATCAAACAAACCTTGCTTCTAACTCTTTGGATGGTCCAAAGCATTGAGTATAAATAGCTTCTGAATTCCTCAAGCAGGGAAGAGAAAGTTTTCTTTTACTGAAAGGGCACCCCTCCTATTAGTATTTTGATGAAATGAAAAAAAGTTGCCTGGAGGTGGGCTCCAAGGAGAAGCAGAGCCATGTAAGGTCAGTATGAGGCATATTTGTATTGGAATTTTATTTGTGAGTATCTTCACGTACATTTATCTTGTGACGATTTTAAAAATCTTTGTATGTCTTGCTCGTATGAAGTTAATGTTTTCCTTTATAGTATATGTGAATTTCGCCAAAGTGACCGAAGTCTCAAGTTTTCGCTGGAGCACAATCTATCTCAACCTTTATCCCTAAGCCAATCTAGTCAATCTAATTTGGGAAGTATCTTGAGGCATAAACCTATATAAAACACTCCAATAGACATTGTGAAGTTATAAAAATGATTCAAACTTTTCTGGAAGATCATCATTTGATTCTAATAGATTTAAACAATTACAAATCACATTCACTCTGGTAAGTGCAAACCTCATGATAGCAAGTGGTTTTGGTAAAAGCATGGGGAAGGTGGGTATGTTCTGTCCAGCTGCTTAGGGAAGGAGTCTTGGGGTGGAGGGAGATGGAAAGTCTACCTAGAAGGTAGAGTAGGACTGGGGCAGTTGTGTGTGGTGAGGAAACAAAGTTCAGCGGAGGAACTCTTAGGCAAAGGCACAAAGAAAGACGGGCAGGGCCATTTTGCTAAAGGGCAACAGTGAGCCCCGTGCGTCTGAAATGTATGGTAGATGGGACAAAGGACGCAGTGGGAGTACGTGGTTGGAAAAGCAGCTGGAATCACACTGGGAGCTGTTATAGAAAACTGAGAGATTACATTTTTTTTTTTCCAGCCAGAAACCACCAAGAGAGCTTCCTGACAGTGATCCATCCAGGAGGGGAATTCTACCCAAGGATGGTTAATTTGAGCTGCAATCTTACGAGCATAACCTTTTCTTGGTTGGGAAATGGTCAGGGATCTGAGTATTCAGGTCCTAAGACTGTCAGTCCCTTCCTTTGACTGAGGGTCCTGAGGACTCTCAAGTCTTTTTCTCCAGCTCCTGGGGTCATCTGTCCATCTCAGTGGGTTTTGCTTTGGCTGCTCCTTCCTTTTGCCTGTGTCATTATGCTCACCTCAGCCGGGTGCCTCAGCTCCCGAAATGGAGGGACAGGATATTTCTCCCAGTGTTCTTTGCTCATTCATTCTTTCTTTCTTTCATTCATTCGCTGCACAGCACGCTTAGCCGGGCATCAGGCCAGGTACTGCAAAGACAACAAAGGTAAATAAGGTTCCTTCCTCCATAGAACTTGCTGTCCGAGGGGAAGTGAGACACCACTTCCCCTGCAGGGATGCAGCTGCATCTCTGAGAGCGCCAAGGAGAAGCAGACAGGCCTCACCCACACCGTCCAGCGAGTAATAATGAAAGATGCTATGAGGAAGAGGTCCAGGTGCTTGAAACCAGTGCCTCTCAGCCCTTACTGTGCACATAGTTCTCTGGGGGTGCTTGTTGCAACACAGATTCTGACTCTGTCAGTCTGGGATGCGGTCTGAGAGTCTGCATCTCTAACAAGCCCCCAGACCACACTTGGAGGAACCGGGGCTCACAGTACGTGACCAGGAGCCCTCGCATGGGCTGAAGGGCTGAGAAGATACCATGTGAGTGTGATGTTTAGGCTGATATTGCAGTGGGGAAAATAGGGCTCCCATGAGGGTTGTTGATGTGCAGGGTGGTGGATGGAGAACTCTTGAGGCAAAAAAAATGACATGTTCACAGAGGGAAAAAAAGACCAGAAAAGATCCACCTTAGGGCCCATAGAGTAAGTTTCCTAGGCTTGGTGTGATGCCATCCCGAGCCCCAAAGCATTCTGTGAACCTCAAAATGGAACGGCGAGATGGAGCACGTTTTCTTTGATTCTCTGAAATTCAACCCGAGTTTCTTCCTCATTGTTAATTCTCATCTTTTCTTTTCCACTAAGCTTGGGCAAAAGAATATTTTATGTAATTAGCATCAGGAAAGCGAGGCCACGTTGCCCATTCCATACTCTGGGTTTTGTTATTGCAAAGGAAAAACCTGCAGCTTTTTCCTTCCCATGTAGGTAAACCCCAGCTCTTCCAATGTGTCTTTCTTTCCTGTGAGGCTCCTTTACTCTTCACACAGAACACTCACAACACTTCTGATATTTCTGGTCACCAAATGTGTATGTGAAGGCTTCCCTCCACAGCTGGGTGTCAGACCAGTTCTGACACCTTTTATCTGGAGATAATGTCAGATCCCCCAGGTTAAGGGCTCAGTCCCACAGGACTATCCCCACCACACACACACACACACACACACACACACACACACACCCCACACACAGAGTCTTCAAATGCCAGTTGCAAGTCCATGTTGTCCCCCGTCCTTCTGACCAACTGGCTATAGATCGGAGGTTCCAATGACACCCTCCCCGGATGTGATTAATTTGCTAGAGCGGCTCACAGAACTCAGGGAAGCACCTATGTTTACCAGTTCATTAAAGAACATAGTAAAAGATCCGGATGAACATCCAGATGGAAGAGATACACAGAGGTGTGCGGGAAGGGGTGGGGCTCCCATGCTCTCCAGGTGCCACCCTCCCAGCACCTTCACATCACATGTTCACCCGACTTGGGAGCTCTCTGAACTCCTTACTTTGGGGATTTTATGAAGGTTTCATCACATAGGCACAAGCCATCATTAACTCCATTTTCAGCCCCTCTCCCTTCTCGAGAGAATGGAGGCAGGGCTGGAAATTCCAAGCTTCTAATCATAGATCGGTCTTTCTGGGGACCAGCCCTCATCCAGGAACCCACCCAAAGTCACCTCATTAGAACAAAATACACTCCCATCACCCAGGAATTCCAAGGGTTTCAGGAGTCCTGTGTCAGGAACCGGGCACAGAAACCAACAACCATTTTCCATGATCTCACAGTCACGTTCCAGGAACAGGGGAGCTGGGATCATGGATTAATGGTGGGATGAGGTGCAGAGGGCAGCAGGGTTCATCACTGTCCTTCTTCGTGTTCATATCACAGCCTCAGGCTTCACTCTGGCCCCTCCTTCCTTGGCCATGAGCATCAATCTTAACAGCACGGGCCTATTGTGATCAGACTCAGCTCACTTCATCTGTAACTTATCACCCTTTGGATTTTATAAAATGAATTTCCATTTGACAGCAGTCTGGACAGCACCATCAGCACTTTATTTTATTTGTAAACCTAAATTGCCAGTATGCATATTGCTGTCCACTTATTATTAATCATGGGCTTATTTCATTCCCTAAATATATTGTAGAGCTCCTTGTAAGCTAGAATCATGTTTTAAATCTTTTTATTTCACTTGTTGGACACAAATAATGGGTCTTAAGGAATTAATTGGTTGGTAGTGTCAATGTGTACATTTCATTTAGTAAAATCCATATAGAGAGTAAAAACTCAGAAAATAAATAGTATAGCTCGATTGTTATAACATCAGCAAGGAAAAAAGGTAGAGGCAAATATAATGAAAATGTTTTAGGCCTTTAAAAATTCAATTCCTACTGCGCGGCCAGAATGTTATGGGATTTAAGTAGCGGAGGTGAGTTTTCATTTTTCGTAGACATTTTAGCCCTATACTGATGCCTTTATTACCTCATGTCTGAATATGTAACACTTTTAATTTTGGCAATGATGACAGCTTCTACAATAGCTGCAGGCTCCAGATTAAACACTGAAAATTCATTTGAGTTTTGCTATTGGAATGAGTTCAACCAAATGAGGTTTACCTTTGAATGCATGTGAAATGTAGGAGCAGTGATCTGTCATCATTGCTTCTCTTGGTTGTCACATTTGGACCACTTAAAGATACACTGTAAATATCAAATTCAGAAATGAATGGTGCGGAATGCAGAGTGTAATCGGCTGGGTCGGGCTGTGCTTTTTCTGGAATGGAATCAGGAAGTTTTGAGCTGAGGGCGTCAATGTGCTGAGTGAAGAGGTGGTTATAGCAGATAAATGTGCAGGCATTTTCCAGAGACCTGGGATTGGGAGCCACATCAAAATCTAATTTAATGATTAACGTGCCTTCGGGCAGTGTCTATGCCTTTTAAATACCCCTTATCACATTACATGGTTCAACTTTTAAACAATTAACTTTCTACCTGCCTGTACTTAATAATACATAATTTGGAACGTAAATGCACTCCATCCTCATGTCAAAGCCGGGAGAGATATTATTTTCTCTATTCAACTGGTGAGGACATGGGTAGTAAGGCAATTTATAAAGGTTACTCAAGACTATATATAGCAGATGCGTAGGTAGAACTAGATTCCAGAACCGTTGCCACATTTTCTAGAAACCTGCCTGACTATGGCTCATGTCTGACTCATCCCCCTGCTGTGTGGACACAGAGAGAACCAAGGGCTCCCATCCTACGAGGCTCGATTTGCAGAAGCCCAGTGGCATTTGTGACTGTCTGGTGGGCTGTGCACTGGCCTGCCCTTCCAGAGGGAAAGTGCAGGAAAAGCCACAGGCACTGAACTGTGCTCTCTGACCCCCAAGCTCCTCCCACCACAGAAAGACTGTCTCTCCAACATGAACATCACACCCCCCCCCCCACCTCAGAAACTGCAGCGTGATTTCACAGCCGGCTGGACGGTCCTTCACTGCATCCCGATGAAAATGGACCAATTCCTCCACAACCCAGGTTGTGCTCTAGCGTAATGACCACCCTGTCACACACGTATCGATCAGCACTTCTGAGAACCACCATTTTGTGGAATGTGTGTCAACCTGGTCGGTGCAGGCAGAATTCTCATCCTCCAGCAACGGAGAAAAAAGAGGGGCAGCAAGTCCCACTAGGGCAATGCTGGCACACTGGCACATCAGTTTCCACTGCCAGACGGAAACGGTGCTCTCCAAAACCGAAAAACGTAACAGGAACATTCTCACAAAAGGGTTAATTTTCATGAATTAATTAAAAAAAAAAAAGAGCAATCGGTGAAAACCAATTAAAAGGACCCAGACTCATAAAGCTGCTGAAATGATGGCCACAAAGAGCACTTTCAAATCTTCAAAGAACATTAGAATTAATGCCCAATTAATTCTCATCAGATTCACGCAAGGTAGGTTTTATAAAGATGCAAAGCAGAGAAATTGAGAGACACGCCCACAACATGCCCGGGAATCATCACGCAAGTCTCAGCCTCTCTAAATTCCAGGCATAGGTGTGCATGCCCCTCCTGAGCTTGGGAGAAGACGAAAGCCCATAAAAGGTGATTACAACACGAATACCTGATGTTTCAGATGTTTGTCATAAACTCTCAAATAAAATCCATCACCCATAAAGAGGGGTTATTGCGGTAAGCCTCTGACAATGATCTGTTTGCCTCGGGTGATGCTATATAGCATGCCTTTGACACTCCGGGTTTTTAGCAGCTTGTGAAATACAATAACCTTCCTCCAGTGAACGGACGGGAGAGTGATTATTTATACACATGGAAGTTTAGTCCCAAAGCAGGAAGGCAGCCCACCTGCTAAGGATGTCAGACTCAGGTGGGTCTTCCTGACAGCCGGGCGTCCAGTGCTTGCTGGCAGCCTGTTAAGGGTACTGAGGGTAGCAGGGGTGAGCAGTCTTTATCGATGGATTATGAGGCAGAAAAGGGCAGCACTTCTTTATTGGCATTTGCCAGTTTCATAACTCAGAGAAAGCAGGGTGTTTTATGAAACCACGGAGGAGAGAAGGTGACTGGAACGAGGTAGTTTGTTGGGAGGAAAATAGGTGCGAGTCTTTAAGGATCACCAGGAAAGGCCATCCATACCTGCCTCCACACCCCGCATCCCCCAGCTCGTGGCAGGAGGGCGTATGGTGCCTGTTGCTTTCCTGGCCCTCGGCCAAAACAGGAGCCCTAAAGTCCCATCTTTCAGGATTTGAAATCTCCTGCTGGTGCGCCAGCCACTTTATTGCTGTGTTTCTAAAAGGGAGAATTCTAACAAAACCAACTGAGTGACTCCCCATTTTCCTTCCTTTTATATCAAGGTGACTAGAGAGGGACTATGATGTTGGGGCTGTCACAATCGGTTCTGCCTCGCTTGTCCTGCCCAAACCATTCCACCCTCTAAACTGGTGCAGCCCCTGAACTGCCATAGACGCTGCTGCTCCCAGGCCTTGGGGGGAAAGTGGGCACAGTGCCCAGGGGGCCAGAACACTGCCTCCTTGAGTAGAAAAGGTATTTCAGTTTTGTTGCAGTTCGTTCAAGCTGCAATAACAGGACACCATAGACTGGGTGGCTTATGAACAACAGACATTTATTCTCAGATCAAGGCTCCGGTAGTTTCAGTATCTGCCAAGGACCCGATTCCTGGTTCACAGATGGCGTCTTTTCTGTGTGTCCTCACCTGGAGGAAGGGCTGAGGGGCTCTCTGTAGTCTCCATTATAAGGGCACTAATCCCATCGTGGGAGCTCCACCCTCATGACCTCATCATCTCCTGATACCAACATTTTGGGGGTTAGGTTTCAACATGAACTTTTGGGGGACACGAACGTTGAGACCATAGCAAGTTTCTCGTGGGTCCTGTACATGCCATGGATAATAGCTAGAACGTAAGCTGTCATTCAGGCCCCGACAGGATGTGGGTAGACCATACCTGCCGGGCCAACTGGGGAGGTGGGAAGGATTCTGGAGAACGTCTCAGGATAAAATGAGACAAAAATGCACATCTAAATAAAATAACACAATAAAATAAGAGAGGGAGAGAGAGAGGAGAGCCAGCATTTGTACATATGTTTTAAGAACAAAATGAACTTAATGCCTGCATGTAACTCAGCTGAGACAAACTTGCAGCAAACACCATTTTGTTCACAGTGATTAAGATTTTGAAGGATGGCATATATTGTTCTGGGAACAGCTAGGTTGGCAAATTATGAAGCAGCTCTTAAAATCCAGGCCCTTTGCTGGAAGTTGGGATAAAGTTGCTTGCAATAGAGGAGCGGGCACAGGAGAAGGGACAGCCTGGGAGCTTATGTGAGGAGGTCACGGGAACCACGTCCCCTTCCGTAACCCCAAGTCCAAGACGCCACATTTCCCTCTCCAGCTCTGTCTTTTCACTTGAACTCCAGCCACTGATGCAGTCAGTTCTGCTGTCACACGACATATGTGTCCTAACCCTTGCGGCACGTGTCAAATCGGGCAGGCAAAACACAAGGCTTCTGGGGCAATGGGGTGAGGCCCAACTCTCAAACGAGTCATCAGTGACGCATAAAGAAGCTAGAAAACTCATCAAATGTTAGCGGTTTTGCACAGGCTAAATGGCTGAGGATGCACAACGACTACAGTGAATCAGGAGCTTTATTCTGAAGAAGACACATCCTCTGCTTTTGGAAGTGGGTGTCTCGAGGCTGCAGCCACGACTTAAGGTGAGGTGGGGGGAGTGAAGTCTGCACTGTGTGCATCCTGGGTGCTTCAGTTCGGCTGCCTGCAGTTTTCCGAGATCGCGTCCTGTTTTTGGTGGACAAAATTGTCCATAAGCAAACGTGAAATCTGAGAATTCCTGTTGTGCCCAAATTATTCCCTGATGTATCAATTGCACTGGAACAAACCTGCGTTCTCCAGACATTATTGTTTCTGCCAACTCAAAATCTCCTTTGGTTGTTTAATAGCCCTTTGGGGTATTAAAGATGCTAACGGAGCTGATTCTCCCCAACCACTTCCCTGTCTACCCACATGCATGGTCCTGCAGGCCATCACTACAGAGGAAAGATTACGATCCTTCACACAGTTCCTCAGCCTCAAACCTGCTGTTGGTCCACATTTTTCTCTTTCTCATTCCCTATATCCTCATACCGCAGATCAGCAAATCTTGTTGGGCCCTCATTCAAACTATACTTTGAATACATTCCCCCAATAGATATGATCACATAGCACATACACTGTGTTTATATCCATGTATGTTTGAATATAACCCCCAACCTCTTGTCAGGACTGTAGCTTTCCTCTGGCCATGTTCTCCTCGCAGCCATCAGAGAGTTCTTTTAAAACATGAACCAGAATATCCCATTCCCAAGTAAAATTCTCTCATGGTTTCACATACACTAAGAATAAAATCCAAATTCCTTTCCACAGCCTAAGGCGCCCAGTGGGTCTGGCTCCCCCGCCTGCCTCTCTGACTTCACATTTCCTTATGCTTTCATATTTTGAGAGGATATCAAGCTCACTCCCACCTCTGGACCTGGGAATATTTTTCTCTGCATTGGCTGATATTTCCTTATATTTTCATGTGTCTAGTTTTTTTTTTCACATTACTCAGAATTTGCTCTGTGAGGAGCAAGGGTGCTGAGCACAAGCACATTGGAAAGATGCTAGATTCGAAGGACGAGAAGTCACAGGACTTGAACGCAGAGGTTTCCACAAAGCGAAGCTGTGAGCGAGATGAAAATCTCCCCATCACCATTTCTACCTCCAATGCCATCTCCATCTCAGCCCCATCCTTAGTTAACAATTCTGTGTGTGCCCAGTTCCGTTCCACTGTGACAGCCAACTAACTTAATGACCCTTACTAAAAGCTCATAGGTTAATATCTCACCTTAGACATATATGTGGAACGATAACGCCTTCCAATAGTCTGGCACGTTCCACCCCATGAGGACACAGCGAGAAGATGCCTTCTCTGAACCAAGTGGGTTCTCACCAGACATGGAGTCTGCTTGATCTTGGACTTCCAGCCTCCAGAACTGGGAGAAACACATGTCTATTGTTTGTAAGGCACCCAGTCTGTGGTACTTTATCACAGCCCGAACAGCCCAAGACACAGCCTTATTTGTATCAAAAGCACTAAGTCTGGCTTCCACACACAGGACAGCAGGTGCTCAGCTATGACAAGGCTAGATGGACAGAGCCTGCCCCAACGTGCTACATGCCAAGGGGAGGAGTGAGGATCCAGAGCAGCTTCAGCACCTCTGCCCGGTCAGGGTGTCAGGGCCAGCCAGGAGGCTGATGCTTTCCGTGGAGCCTGTGTGGGTGTCATCCTGAGTCACGCAGGGATCTGCTGATTGTGCTGTTACTTCCTGCGTCTTCCCATCACAGCATCCAAACATAGCAGCATAACGGTGGAGTCAGGCAGAATGGACTCCTTGGCTTTCTTGGAAATCAGAGCCAACTGTTAACCGAATGAGTTAACATAGTTTTTCAAGCACTCGTATTTGCACAGTAGTTTCCCTCTGAGGATGTAGAATGTGGATGCGTTTTTAACGTGCCTCATGCGATGAGGGGTGGATTCTGTAGTCTAGGAAACGTGCCTGGGGTTTTACCCATCTTGAAGTGGTCCATCTCTGTATGTCCTCCCTGTTTTATAGATCAAATTCAGTCCACCTGGGTTGAGTAAATGAGTAGAAAACAAAGCCATACGGTGGTTTCTTAAAAACTTTCTCCCCTGGAAATTTGTCAAACCAGCTGTGCATAACAACTTATATTAATCACAATGACTGACTTTTCCCGTAGACTCATTGCTAAATTCCTTGCTCTTCACAGGAATTGGGTAACTAGGTATTGTTTTCTTGTTCCTTTTGTCCAGTCTGACTGTTTCCACTCCCATTGATATTTGCAGATGGATCCTTGCCGCCATAGAAAAAGCACTGTACTAGTACAAGAAGGCACATTCATCCCATTTCTGAATTTAGCTAACTGTGGGGCAATAAATAAGCAACTTGACTCTTCTGGCTGTAATTCCTTCAACTGTGAAATAGAAAAAAAAAATGTGCAATAACATTCTTTCTAATTGCACTTGCAGCTCTGACATTCTGTGTGTTTTTTTTCTCTGCCTGTATGCCTAACACTTTACTATTTTAAAATTTCAATCATGATCATAATTCTCCTCTTTCCCAACTTATCCTCACTCACCCTAAGTCAGATGAGCCAAAACAGGGGTACAGCCCTCCTCCAGTAATTCGAAAAGAGTTAACCAAACATAGAAGCATTACTTTGTGCTTCTGGGGATACTTTCCCTCCTATTAGATGTTCTATATTAAGATTGTTTGTCTAACTGTACTGGTGTAATAGACCTGTCATCCTAGAATTAACTTAAGTCTGGTGGGACCTATTTTATATTTCAGCCTCTTATCTTTTTTGGTGAACTAAGTGCATACTAATCATGACACATTGTTTCCCAGACCTTCCTATCCCCAGAACAGAATAAGTCAGTTACAGCCATTTCCAAAGGAAACGTCACCATGAACGGAAACGTCTTTGCTAAGCAGAAATGCTCACGGGCGTATTTTCACCGCATTTGTTGGCTCTTGGGTACATCAAATAATTATTTGTTTTAATAATAGTTCAGGATATGCTTGTATAAGAAGTACTGTGAAGGAGGTATAGATGACAGAACATATAAAACAGAATAGCACGTAGTTTTAATGTCACTATTATGAAAATGATGCTTTACCTGTAATGAATCACAGTGGAGACACCCTTGGTGAAATACAAAGCTCTTTCTCATTCACCAGATGTCAGTGTTTTAATCCTTTAAGGAAAATGTTCAATGCACATCATATTAGGCACCGTGTAGCCCATCAATTAAAGCCGGTGCGTGATAAAATGACACAGGGCAGACCAAGTGCCAAACCACTATTAACAACTCGTATCTGTGTAACTGGATTCTGGGAATTTGCCTAGCAGTCCTCCACTCATTAAAAAAAAAAAACAAAAACTGACTTATTTCTTCAGTACGCCTTGAGTTGCTTGCTCAACTTTCATTTAAAATTCTGAATTCCAGCTGGAGGACACTCAAGGAAATGAGCCTTTGGGATGAATACAATTAAAACATGAAGAGATGAAATTATACTACAAATTGCTGAATATTACCAGGCTGACTATACAAAAAATTATGGCACAAATAAGCATAGCAGATTACCAAAAGACAGGAAAAGCACGCTTTTCTTGAATTTGCATTGTTCCTTGTACTTAAAATGCCCACGATTTAGACCTTGAGAACTTTACATTATCTTGATATAAAGTAATGAGGTTTGGGTCCTAATTTAGGGTTGGTTTATACTGCATTGAGAAAATATGATTTGCTTTAAATGTGACTGTTACTGAAACAATACAGCGCAGTATCATTATAGTCAGAGAGGCTCTCGTACTGAATGGGAGGACTCCTTGGTACAAGGCATCTATTGATTTTTCTGTTAGGAATATTAAAGAGTTCTTTGCAAATTTTTGCTTAGAACACAGAAGTAATACTTCTTCAGAGAGTAGAGGGAGGGGGGAAGGGTATTTCCAGAACGGGAGGGGTCTGGACGTGACTTGAAATACGAATGGTGGGTTTGCCAGGTGATCGAGGAGAGGGCGGCTAGTCTAGACAAGAGGGAGTAGCTGGCGTGAAGCCATGGGTGTGGGAAGCAGCAGGCTGGGTCCCGGAACTGAAAATAGTTTGATATTATCAGAGTACAAGGTGTAAGGGAGTGTGGAGATGAAACGGCAGGTACAGAATAATGGCCAGTCAGATCATACTTTTAAGGAATTTAGGTAGAGACAAGATAGAGCTTACTATCCTAGTGAGAGTCCACAGTCATTTATTTCTAGATATACCTACCATTTATCAATATGGCAGTCAATAATTGGAGTCCATAGTGATGTTCACTGACAGATCTGAGAATACTTTCCAGAAGGTTAAAGACAAGTGCTTGATTCCCCCGCCTTTTGTGAATGTTTCCTGGTGACTTGATATTATTTTCGGGTGAAGACAACTTCCCCCGGTCTTTCCCTTGCATCGACCAGAAAAAAGAGAGTTTAAGGTATTTGTATGTGTAGACCAGATGGCTGTATTGACATAGACGAGGAGTAGACTTCGCAGACTATTGGCTCTGAAATCTTCACCATTATCACAGTGAAAGGATCAATCATTCGAAGTACCTTTATCAAACCTGGCCAGTGTTACCCAACATTTAACCGAATGAGTATAGTTAGCAGCTTTATATAGGGACACGGCCACTGAGTGATTCTGACATGCATTTTGCAACCAGTGGATCCTGGAAGGTATGAGTTCTTAAAATAGTGTCTACCGTGAATTCCTGTGGGCTTCCTTGTCAATTTTTGTTTGCATTGTAAAACTGAGGATGATTCTCAGTCACACCCCCCCTTAAAATAATCACTGCCCCTTTGCTTGGCTATGAACTAGAACTCTGCATCCTTGGGGGTCCATTAGTCTGTAAGCAAGAGGCGTCCCCATGTTGCTTCTCCATGACTCAGGCGTCCGTCCCTTTGCCCCCTTGCACGAGTCAGGCATTCAGCTACCTACAGAGCCCTGTAGTCCTGTCAGGCACCTCTGCTTTCTTAAGAGACTGTAAATCCAATTAAGGCACATGCTTCTACATTAGGCCAAGGCCAGAGAATAGCTGCATTCCGGGTATTTTCATGGACTCTAACCTGTAGCTGACTGATGTACATTATTTATTAAGAGGTTCACCTAAGAAAGATTCATTGAAAGAAATTCATGGAAAATGGCCTCAGGCATCTAGTCCATCCTGAAATCCAGGGTGCTCCATGTTGGACTGGGAGGGAGCCGCATGACAGGACAGGACCCTTCAGCCTGCCAGCGGCTCTGCACCCGTGACCTCCACCCACAGCTTCTCCTATAAAACTGTGCTTTGGCGTCCTGCCCTTGCCGTACCTTGAGGGGTAAAATCCCTGCTGTGTTTCTGGGGAGGCTGCTCTTGTGAATGATGTTTTTCTATATTGTGTGCTGTCCTTTCTAGGGAGACCAGTTGGGAAAATGTTCCAGTGAACTAGAAATAGATGTGTCTCTCCTAAGTGAAAAAGTGTCTCTTTTCCGTCATGTAATCTCCAAATCATTTGACTGATCATGCTTCTTATTTGTTTTCATTACAATTTCTAGTCCAATCTGTGGATCTCCAATGTCACAGGCTGGACTTAGGCCATTATGGCATACATTTTATGTACTTCTTTCAACATTTTCTCTCCAAACCTTATTTTCCATTGTCCAAATAGCATCACTCACTTTTAAAAATAACATTTAATCCTTATATAATGCATATATTTTTATCTTAAATTTGCTATGAAACACTGCGCTTGATTTAATTCATACATAAAATGTTATTTGTATACATACAAATAATATATAACAAATGATAATATAAAATAATGAATTTATTTTATATTACTATAAATATACTTGTGAGTATTATTTAATTTTTATTATTGTATTATTTTATTATTTATATATTAATAATAATATATTCAGTGATATAATAAACCGCCAGTGATATTTGCTATGTAGAATGATCTCACCATTGAAACTGAATTGAGACTTTTCTGAACCCACTTTTCTTTACTTATATGGATGACTGAGTTTAAGTCGAACAGAAAAAAATTAACCAGACACCTAGCCGTAATGACAACTGACACAACCACCCTATGTCATTCCCCAGATTCCAAATTAAGAGAAGATAAAACCAAATGATACAGGCTTAACATCTGAAAATGGAGATCATGGGAAAGGCTGCTGGTCATTTAAATATTTTTCTGAGATGAAAGGAAGGAAGGAAGCGGGGGAGGGAGGGAGGAAGGATGGATGTGGATGATAGATGGATATGTCAGGTAGATAGATCTGTATACATTTACTATATATTTTTCATTCTTCCATGTCTGTTCCACCAATCAGAGAAAAGCAAATACTCCACAATTTTAAAGTCTTACATACACGATCACACGTGTTCAAATACATACTGCAATTTTGGGGAGCACCAAATTAAAGGTTGGGGGTCTAATCCAAAATCAAAGAAATGGAAATATAATAACTGTCTCAGACAGTGTTTTAGATGTCCTCCGAAGCATAAGGCATAGAAATCATTATATAGTTTCACCCTAAAGTTTAGTTTAGACACCTAGAAACAACAGGGTGTGAAGTTTTGGGGTTCCATGTGTGGATCACATTGATGGTTCCCCATGCATCAAAAAATGGAGACTGCATCCAGAATAGTGAGAATATTGTGGACTCTGGTGGAATTCTCTTTCACGTGCCGGCCGACTCACTTCACTCACATCCATTTCCCCCCGTTATAATCATCTGCGGTAAAGATACAGAAGATTCTGCCCATGACCTTGGAGGCATTACATACAGGGAAATAACATCACCAGGTCCTGGAGTGACTGGGAGAGTTGACCGGTGTGCTTCCTCCCTCCCGCACGTTTGTACCATTTGCTCAGATGAGGTGCGTTGACTCACCCAGGGGTCGGTATTATACTCCTAGGGACAGTCCACAAGGTAGCACTGCAGAAGAAACTGAAGCCATGGAAGAGCTTGCCACACAAGAGATATTAAAAGACAATTCAAGAAGTGCCAAAGAATAGGAAGTATTTATATCATCAGATGCTGGCTAAGTCTGAGAGTTCAAAAATAGACTATTTGGACCTGGAGCAGTGAATGATCATAAAGTCATCATAATTACAACTCTTTGTCAACTGCCACCAAGACCACCAAGTCTGGTCCAAAAGAACTCCCTTAGCGTAGACCACTAACACCCAAAGACCATATCGCCACGAGCACGAGATTACTACGGTAAAGTAAACGAAATAGGATGACTGATCAAATACCAAATATCTTTGGCTTTCTTAATGTCATGTGTCTCAATCATTTGTTTCATATTATGAAGAAAAATAAAAGTTTGATCCAGGTTTTGGGAAATATGTTTTATGGAACATTCATTGAAAAAAAAGTAATAAATACTACATTAAAGTTCTTTTTCTAATTACTTCGGAACAAAGTTAAACTGTTTTCCTTACAGTAAGATTTCTCAGAGTCCTTCATATGTTAATTACATCATTAATCTTTTAAAGGAAGGAAGAAGTTTTCATTGTTTCTCTAAGATAGTTAACCAACCAACACTGTTTTTCAAATTATATTAACGCCTCTTGGGAATAAAGATTCATACAAGCTTTGATAAACACTGCTTTAAAGTCAGGATCACAGCTCCTACAATCATACACCTCGTCAGCTGGAGGGAGCTGATGAGATGGTTTAATCCAAACTCATTTTTAAAATAAAGGAACTAAATGTATTACCCAAGCCCAGGACGATCAGATACACGGATTGGGAGCCTGGCTTTTCCATATGAATGTGGTCTTTGGCAAATTATTTAACTTCTGGTAACCCAAGTTTTCTCCCCATACAGCAGTGACAGTGACATGATTGTGTTGGTGCATAAGGCACTCAAAACGGTTCCTGGAGCGCACAGTTTGCCAGCAGGTGCTGGTTCCTTCTCGCCCCCATTGTCCCCACATGTCACAGCCAAGGAGAGAGTCCAAATACCCTCACCTGTGTTCTTCTACCTGCTAGATTGTAATTCACGTTCGAGTACGCTTAGAGTTCATAGCTTAAAACTAGGCGCTGGCTTGTTTGTCTTTCTTTCTGAGATAGTGATGCCCACTCAATTGTCCCCCTACACCTGCCACCTTTATACACAGAAGATGACAGATGGGATCTTTCCCTATGCTCCTTGAGAGCTGAATCTCGCCTGGCCCGGGACCATCTCACAAACAGGCTGGCATATTGTGCCATGAATGCCCTTTGGACAGAAATGTCTCTTTCTTACTAACTGGCTGCAGTTCCTTATAAATGCCAAGATTAATATTCCTCTCCAACGGTGTAATGAACCATTTCCCTCTGAGTTAAAGCAATTGTAGGATCTGAGAAGAGTTCCAGGTGACATTAGTTATTAACACCTGTAGGGGAGAAAACAAACTTCCTTCTACCCTCTTAGCCCTTGGGATTGGCCTAAAAATGAAACTGACATAAGACAGATTAACAAGAGAAAAGCATACAAATTTAGGTAATATTTTTACAAGTACATGGGAGTCCTCAGAAGGAAAATGAACACAGAAGAAGCCATTAGGCCCCCAAACTTATGTGCCTTTTACACAAAGAATGATAAATCATGGGGATGTCACAAGACAAAGAGACTTGGGGTAGGGCCAGTAAACTGTGGGACAAGGATTCGGAGATATGGCGGGGGGGTGAATGAAAGATTGGGCTTATTTTTGTAGGTTGCACAGATCCATCGGGCACGGACAAGAGTGTTCTGGTTGTCCTGGTCCAGGGAGGACACTCTTCTCATGGGAAATTTGATGACCTGCTTTATGGTAGAAAAAGGAGGTCAGACAGCACTCCCTGCACCTGCTGATTCTCAAATGCCTTCAACGCAAAATAATCAATATGCCGATTCCACATATTTTGGGGGTAGCGTTTACATCCATTGTCAATTTATAGCTGCTCCAAGCTCTGGGGGGCGGGGTGGTGAAAGACATAGTTCGGGAGCCTTGGCCTATTTTGGGAGCAGGAACTGCCCACCAGGGGTGGGGTGGTGGAGCGTCCAGGGCAGTCGAACTGCTCTTAGAGAGATTGTGCTGATAGCTGGGGAGGTTTAAGGAGCAGTGACATGACCCTAAAAAGATCACACAAAGATCCAACGGAATAAAGATCTGGATAGGTTTTATTAACTGTAGCATGTCAGACAGTTTGAAAAAGCAGGAAAGACATTTGCCTGGAATTGGCAGAAGGAGACATTACATGATGGATGTTACACTAGGTAAAGAGAAAGTCTTAAAAACACTCCCCAAAGTCACATTATTTTTGATTTTTTGGTCAAAAGATGATGTAACAGTGTCTTGAGAGAGCCACAGATGTTCGCAGGATGTAACGAAAGTCAGATAGGCTCCTGGTTCTCATGGAGGAATATTCCGGCCCACATTCTGTGTTCTGTCATCTAATGACAGAGGCTAGAATCTAGCATGCTGCACCAGAAGCAAGCAGGCAACCATAACGACAACCAAAGCGCAAAGATGGAATCGTCGCGCACACTTCGGCTTCGCTGAGGTTGGGGCTTTGGGCTACGGGATGTTGTCTTACCACGGGCCGCCCTGGCACGATACCAAGGATGGGGGTTCAACTCCTTTTTCTTGTTTTGTTTTTTGTTTTTTGCGGTATGCAGGCCTCTCACTGTTGTGGCCTCTCCCCTTGCGGAGCACAGGCTCTAGACGCACAGGCTCAGCGGCCATGGCTCACGGGCCCAGCCGCTCCGCAGCATGTGGGATCTTCCCAGACCGGGGCACGAACCCGTGTCCCCTGAATCGGCAGGCGGACTCTCAACCACTGCGCCACCAGGGAAGCCCAGGGTTCAACTCTTTATGGCAAAGACAAAGCTGGGGGTTTATACTGACAAGCAGAGTGAGGGGGCCATTGGATGGATGTGAATAAGAGGAGACATGGTGGGGGGAGGATTCTTATTAAACCAGTTCAACAGGATTCTCACCGAAGGCAGGCCATAGGGACCGGGCATCCAGGGTGGGGGATGAAGAATATGATTAGATACAGGGGGTGATCAGATGCCGGGGGTGGAGGGATTCTTGATAAAGTGACTTAGCAGAATTCTTGCTAAGGCCCAGCAGGGATGGGGGCCAAGGTGGAGGCCCCGCTGAGAAGAGGCCCAGAGGCCCTGACTCTCCTCTCCTTTGGTCTAGGAGAGGGTCTGTATCATGCCCAAGCTTGGGATGAAAACTTGACCCGGAGGTCCCAGGCTGCCCTCCTGATGCTGAAAAAACTGAAAGGTCCCCAGAACTTGAGTCCCTGATAATAATACTGGGCCAAGGGACTCCTCACCCAAAGAACTCTCCGGATGACCCCTAACTGCTTTGCACTTTTTTTTTCTAACTTTTAATCTTCTACCTAAAGTAGATTTCGGACAACTCCGAGTAGGTTCAAACCCATCGTTCCTGCGAGTCCCCCCTCTTCCTCCCCCCATCTTCATGCCTGAATTAAGACCTCCAGCTCTTGGGTCTGTTATCTGAGCAAAAAGTCTTGCCAATTTTAAAAGGCTATGACCTTTTAACAGCCATTTCTGCTGTTTTCTTCACATTTTCTAGTTTCTCGCCTGCTTCCCCTGGATCCGATGCTTGATTTGGACACAATTCAGTCTTCCCTCCTTCTAAAGACAGCTGCTGAATGAATGCTTCAAATTTAAATTCTGCCTTTAGCTTACACTTCTCCTGCTTCCTTAAAAAATTTTTCTAGAAAGCATATACAATATATCCTGCGGTGGACTAACCTGTTTTTTTTCCCTCTTAATCCTTTGACCTGCAGCAGAAAATTGCTTCCAAGTGAGAAATTTCCAAAATAGTTACATTTAAAAATAATACTTTTAAAATACATTTGTTGCAGAAAAGGCACTGAAAAACCCAAAATCATCAGGAGAAAACTCCCTCGGGTTTAAATCTTTTGGTGACTAAAGCAATTTGCCTCAAAGGGTTTTTAAAGCAGATCTTATGCAACTTAAGGACCCTAGATAAGTCAGGCTGGAGAAGGCAGTGAGCTTCCTGTTCGGTTTTGGTCCCTCCCCGCCGATGTGCTGAGTGGTTTACACACTACACTTCATCAATTCTCCCAACCATTCTGGAATAGTCCCAGTTTACAGAAGAGAAAATAGAGGATGTGAAATGCGACTCAAGGTGCTCAGGGCCACCCAGCAAATAAGACAAGAGGCTGTCGTCCAGGGACAGAAGTAGTGCTTCTGAAGGGCAGCTGCCAACACTGTGCACTCTGAGTTACTGGGAGATGCGGAGTTACAGTAGGATTCTGGAAACTGGGGTTTGGGGAAACGGGGGATCTCAGAAATCACTTAGTCGCGAGGTTTTCAAACTATGAGTGCAGAAGGCTGAGGCCTCAGTTTACAAATGGAAAAGGGTCTGCAGCACAATTCATGTGAAAACTATTGACTTGTCCCCAAACTCACACTTTCCATGTGGGGAGACAAGGTCAGAAAGGCTCCTGGGATTGCTTCCAGCTGTGGAGGGAGACTCCGGGGCTGATGCTCTTGCCACCACACTAAGACGGTACACGATTCATTAAAAATACGTTTGAGGGCTTCTCTGGTGGCGCAGTGGTTGAGAGTCCGCCTACCGACGCAGGGGACACGGGTTCGTGCCCCGGTCCGGGAGGACCCCACATGCCGCAGAGCGGCTGGGCCCGTGAGCCATGGCTGCTGAGCCTGCGCGTCCGGAGCCTGTGCTCTGCAACGGGAGAGGCCACAACAGTGAGAGGCCCGCGTACCGCAAAAAATAATAATAATAATAATATGTTTGAGATCAGTTTGGTTTACAGATTTTTGAGCTTCTAGTTAAAAAAAAAAGAGGAAAGTGTGATGTGCTAAGCATTTCTCCAACGGCAAAATCCCCTGGAGGCAACCACGGACACTGAGATAAAAAGTGGCCCTCAGTCTCAGGGCCACTCAACAGAACGGTGGACTGGGCCCTACCAGGAGGACACCTAGTGGGCCTTCCACTGCTACAGGAAGCCCTCAGCACTGCCAGGCACTGGGGTACAGTAGCTGGCAGGTGAAAATAACCATCCAAAGTTCACCAAGAGAAAACCTGGAACCCAATGCAAAGTAAAATCCTGTTCTGGCCTATTTAGAGAAAAATACAATGTCTCAAGGACTTTCAGTGAGAAGCAGGGAATCGTGGAGAGCAACTAGGGAGAGGAAAACTCCAAGATAATCAGAAACCCTCTTTTGCATGCGGATTTTAGAGTAAAATCAACAGCTTTAATTGGCCCCAGACGTTAATAGGTAGCCAGGGGCAAACTATGGAGCACAGATGAAGAAAGCTCTGTGTTCTGTAATAGAAATATTTTGCTTCAAGTGTTGAACTGCTGTAAGCACAGCTGCAGATGTGGAACGGCTGACGGTTTTCTTTTGCTTGTCCTGGGGCCGCCCCTTCAGCTCTCTCTGTTACAGAGGACTTTTCCTCCTCTTGGTGTCTTTTAAAATCTAGGAGGGGATAGATCCAATTTTAAAGATGTTTCCTTGGGCCAGCTTTAGAGACAAGTAAGCAAGGTAGGGCTGGAGGGTCCACCTGGGCCTGCAACGGGGAAGGAGGTGGCCCAAAAAAGTACCTAAACAGGCCTGACGGGCCCTGTTCCCTGCCCCATCAGCTGTCTGTCTCCTCTGCTGCTGGCAGCTGATCCCAGCCCCCTGCGGGGACACAGCCTTTGCCCAAATCCGCATTTATCTCAGACTGACCTTGGAAGTCAATTCCTGTGGAAGGGCTACTTGAGAGCCGGTTAATGACTTACTCCTCCCAAAGTACTTTTCATTCGCATAAGAAGTTTTCCAAAAACCATAAATCCTTTCAGACCTGCAAAAGAATAAGTCTATAATGCTGGAATTTCCCCCAGTGAGACCATCTGTGAAGGAAGAGAAAGAGAGATTTGGGGAACAGCTAGCTTCCACAGGGCCTCTTCTCAAGGTCGGCGTATTGTCCCAAGAAGTCCCGTGTCGTGCAGCCCCGCACGAGACTGCTGTCACGCAGCCGTGCAGCAGGTGCCCATCGAGAGAGCGTCCTGCTGCCGGGGCCCCAGGTGCACCGCCCAGGGGTCAATGCGTGTACAGCCCTGCTCTGCCCTTGGAGCTGATGCCCAAGTATAGCTTCTGCCAGTGCCCTTTCAGAAGGCGTGGCTTTCACCCCCCGTGGGAAAAGAGCCATGTCCTGCGGTCATCATCAACAACGATATCTTCCCCCTCACTGTTCCTAAGCAGCTCTCAGGCAGGGCACGCTTCCCCACCAGCCGTGGTCCTGAGCCAGCAGCCCTGCACGTGGAGGGATGCAGAACACGCCAACCACCCCCCAACTATGCTGATCTGACGTATTATTTTGAGTTAAAGGTTCTTGAAAAACAGCAGGTGCAAGTAGGGCCCTCTGACCTCCTCCTCCTTCCTGAAAGCAGGAGCTGAAACTGCCGAGTGAAAGGGCACCCCCTGTACCGGGAGGAAGAACAAGCTTGGAAAACGAGCCCCATCTTTGTAATGACTAAGTCACCATCAACTGCCCTGGCCTGGACCCATTTCCCTTGTCAGGTTTTCACAATTACTATTCCTCGTCCAAGCTGGCATATAAGCGTTCAGCTCTCACTGCTTCTTTGGGTCTTCATTTCCTTGTGAAGGCTCCTGTGTCAAGTAAAACATATTCAATAAATGTGTACGCTTTTCTCTTGTTCATGTGTGTTTTGTTCATGAAGCCCCATCTAAGGACCAAGAAGGGTAAAAAGAAAAAGACTTTTTTCCTTCCCTACAAATGGTTAGGGTGGAACCCTTTCCCTCAGCTCTGCCGCAAAAGGCATCCACATCACAGCAGCCGTTCCCTTGATTTTGCACCACCCATGAGTGAAGGGGAGAGACCCTGTTTGGTGTCCCCCGTGGCAGGACATCACCCGCAGGGTGGCTGGGCTCAGTCTGATGCCCTCCAGCCCCACTCCAAGCTCCCCTTCATTTACAAAGACAGCACACACTGGAGCCCTCACTTCCCCCTCTCACACCCGCGTCTAATCCACAGCAAATTCTGCCTAACTTCCAGAACACGTCCACAGTCTGCCTGCTTCTCATCTCTGCCGGCACTCTCTGGTCCACGCCACCGCAATGTCTTGTCAGGATCACTGCACGGCCTCACAGCTGGGCTCTGGTTATGCCCTTGGTCCCCACGGTCTAACCAGTGAGTTCAGATCATGCCAGTTCTCTACCCGAAATACCCCATGGCTGCAAGCCCCCTGTTTCCCCTAAGACCGCATTTCCACCGACATCCTCACTGGCTCCCGCCCTTTGCACTTGCTCTTCTCTCTGTCCACCTGGAATGTTTCCTCCTGGGATTCACTCTGCTCAGGACTTTGCTCAAATGTTATCTCCTCTCTGGGTCCTCCTCCTCCTCCTTGTTCAAAAGGGGCCCCTCCGCCCAGCAGGAACCCGGCGGCAGCCTCTGTCCTCCTTCTGCTTTTTTCCCCCTATAGCACTTACCTTCATCTAATTTATTATACATTCCATTCATCTACATCATTTCTGACTTTAGGTACCAAAATGAGAACCCTAGAAAGGCAAGGATTTCTGGGTGTTTTGCACTGCTTTATCCCCACTGCCCAAGAAAATATGTGATACTGAGTCAACATTCAGTGACTATTTATCAATCAACTGGTTGAATGAAAGGGCCAGCAAAGCCAAGCTCTCGGTCCTTTTCCCTGTGGGCCAGCCCCCCAGTTCCTGTCTGTGTACCTGGGTCTCCCTCTGGCAGAAGCCTCCACGTGGATGCAGCCTGGTCCTGCGCCCTTGAGGAATGCGTCCGCTCTGTCCACGCAAGGAACCTCATGGCCTCGCATGGCCCATCCACGATTGAAAGCAGCCATCAGGACCACTTCATCTTCCATGCAAGCAATTTTATCAACGTAAATCTCCATCATTATCAGAAAAAGACATTAGGAGGAGGACATTCTGTTTCCTGAATTACCCAGGATTAGATTTTAAAAGTTCATTTATTATTAAACCAAGCTACCACAAGACAGGACTGGCTTATGGAACACTAAATGATTCAAAAAGATTTTTAACCCATGCATCCTTTAAAAAACTCAAAATTAAAAACACTGTGAAACTCTTTTCAAAGAAATGAAAGAGGAGTATAGATGCCATCTGCTTAAAACTGGAATTAATTTATGACTTTTTAAGGTAAAGGTCCTCTGTATAAAGGCATATATTGGGGGTAACTGCAAAAATCTCTGAAACGCAGTTGTGTTTATCTACCCTCAATGACTAAACGTGCTGGAAGCTTGCCCACAGGAAAGGGAGCAACCAATTATCCGTTCCCCCTGCCGGGCAAGATTATAGATCACTCTTCAGTGCATGGGTGCCTGTTACAGGCTGTGGTGCCACTGGCTTTAACACATAAAAATCAGCAGTGAGTTTAGTAAGGCCTGCCTGTCAGAGGACAGCTGGGCATCCTTATATGACTGAAGGAAGCCCAGTTGTTCTAGAGAGACAGAGACACTAAATATGGTTGGACTGTAAAAGGAAATGGCCTTTTACCAGTGACCCTACAGGGCCTACACCAGCATACTGAAGGCATGTTGATAGCACCATCATGCAGAGGCACGGGGATGGCGTACAGAGTCAACATGAAGACACTTGGCCAACACGGAGAAGGCCGCCTCTCACACCGAGCCTGGGCCTCAGCGCAGAAAGGCGCCCACCCTCCCTGCCCTCCGCTCCTCTGACTTCACGTGACCTGGGGTCCCATCACCTAGGCAACCTCCACAAGCTTAAACAAGCATTAGAGAGTGAAGTCTCCAAGCTGCCTCCATCTGAAATGTTGCAGCTGGAAGAAAGCAACCTAATCTCTCAACTGAATCCAACCTTTAAAATCCCATGAAATGCTTAATTTGGTGAGACCCGTTTGTGTGTGCAGCCACACCCTTGGACTGAGAGAAAATGGCGCAAAACAGAATGGCAGCTTCAGCTCTCAGAACAGTTTGGGCGTAGCGCTCCCGCACAAACAGAATTAATATTGTCCAGTGCGCTGCTTGAATCCAAAAGAAGCTGACCAGATTCTGAAATTACTGATCTTTAGAAATGTTTTAAAATATTTCCTTCATATCGTTTATGATTTAATATTCCACCATAGCTACCAGTTCAACGGTAGACTGAATCCTTAAGAGATTATACAAACCTCCGGACTTCCCTGGTGGTGAAGTGGTTAGGAACCCGCCTGCCAATGCAGGGGACACAGGTTTGAGCCCTGGTCAGGGAGGATCCCACTTGTCACGGAGCAACTAGGCCCGTGGGCCGCAACTGCTGAGTCTGCACTCTAGAGCCCAAGTGCCACAACTACTGAAGCCCACGCACCTACAGCCCGTGCTCCACAACAAGAGAGGCCACCGCAATGAGAAGTCCGCGCACCGCAGTGAAGAGTAGCCCCCGCTCACCACAACTAGAGAGGGCCAGCGCGCAGCAACGAAGACCCAATGCAGCCAAAAATAAATAACTAAATTTATAAAATACTTAAAAAAAAAAAAAAAACACCTGGAGAGGCTTTCAGGAATCATGTCCGATAATGAGAGAGATGATAAATAGGATGGATAGGTAAATACATACATACAGAGGACGGATGGATGGTTGGACGAACGGACTGGATGTATAGATGATAGATAGATGAGATAGACAGATAGACAGGCATAGATGGATAGGTAGGTAAGTGGGTAGGTAAGTAGGACATAAAGGACCTACAAGGATGTCAGACATCTGCCTGCACTGTCATCCTCCAAGTGGAAATTCTCACCTCTCTCTGCACGTCTCCTGTATATTTACAATTCTGTGCCTGACCCCTGTCCTTCCTTTTCCCAGAACGCCTTGCCCTTTCACTGGTTCCCTGAACTTCACATTTACAGTCTCCTCATTCTTCAAGACCCAGCTCAATACAAGTCTTTCTCTTCACCTGCAAGCAAAATTATTTATCTTTTTTCTGCTCCATAATACTCTGCAAATATTTCTATCACGGCAATGAGCATACATTAAATATTCACTTACAATTGTAAATTAAATTTTATATCTTTAGGAGATGTACTGAACGAAGCACGATATTAGGTTAACGATTTAATAGGTATGATCATGCTGCCTTTGATCATCTTGCCCACACCTGTTCCCTGGGTACCAGCTTAACGACACAACTGCCTCTATGCATTACATGTGCATGTTCCTGGAAAACCTCAAATCGCCTGTGTCTATGTAACTTGTTTTAAATTCATTAGGTAACCACCATTAAACAGTCATTATATGGTGCTGTATTTTGTATATTTTTGGACAGATTGAAAAGCAAATGTTATTTTATTCACTTTCCAGCTTCAAGAAGCCTGGCATACAGTGAGTGCCCCATGTGTTTGACATGCACCACGAAAACTTGAAGATCATTTGCGGATCTGAGAACTCAGCTTGATCTAAGACAACCCAGGAGTTATTTGGCTGTCCTTGAAATGCCCTGCTTTGTTTGATAGCAAAAGCAATTTTCCACATCCTTTGAAATACTGTTTGATAGCGTCTTAAATCTCTCTCTCTGTCTCTCTCTCTCTCTCTCTCTCTCTATATATATATATATATATACACCAATTATTTAGTACTGCTATTAAGATTAAAAAGCTAAATGGTGACTTACTCTCTAAAACGTGCAAATGTCGGGCTTCCCTGGTGGCACAGTGGTTGGGAGTCTGCCTGCCGATGCAGGGGACACAGGCTCGTGCCCCGGTCTGGGAGGATCCCACATGCCGCGGAGCGGCTGGGCCCGTGAGCCATGGCCGCTGGACCTGCGTGTCCAGAGCCTGTACTCTGCAACGGGAGAGGCCACGGCAGTGAGAGGTCCGTGTACCACACACACACACACACACACACACACACACAAGTGTGCAAATGTAAGAACCTTCCATGTAGTTCAATAATATAAGTGTATTTGGGGGGATTCTATGAGACTGGTCACAGTAACTGCATTATTTCAAGTTTCTAGTAACAAAACTCACTTGCATGCCACCTGTATGTCAGGTTGAAATTCCTCAAAAGCCAACAGGTTATCTGGATATCTGTGTTAAATCACCTGAGAGATGTTTAGACTGCATTTTGCCTAAAGACATATTTCAAGAAGAAAACTGCTTGGGAAAGTTCTAAACAAGGTATTCAAGAATCTGGGAAATTGGACCCTCCTTCCAAGCCCCGCAGATGGTCCTGCAGGGAGACTGGTGCCCGTCTTCAGGAAAGAGGGTCTCACGTTCCTTTGGGTGGGGACGCAGAGGGGTAGGAGAGCTGGCACCTCCTGGCTGTGCAGAATTTCTCCTGGGCCTAGCTGGCAAGTAGCCTCCATTCACTCCTACAGAAGGCATCTGTTATGTGTCAGCTGTGAGCCCCGGAGAGTTCATCTTCAAGTTAAAGTCTGGGAGACGTGAAAAGAGAGAATCCCCAAGACAGAGTAATTTGGCCCAAGTTTTGAGACAAGTATTGGCATGTAAGGTATGCGTAGCTGAGTGTCAGGAAGTGACTCAGAGATAACGGCCATGCTGCTTATGAAAGGTCTGAACCCTGGATGGAGGCAGGAAGCTGCAAAATATTCTAAGACTCAGCACCATGGGAAGTGTTGCTGGGGCCACGACCCATGGAACAACCTTTCCAAAGTGGTCTCCGTTCTTGGGCAAATCTAGAAATGAGCTTTCCCACTCATGCTCTGCAGTTGAGAGTGAAAACTATCGGGCCGGACCATCTGTTTTTAACCTGGAGCTGCACAGCGCTTGTGTAGTGAGGGCTCAGAAGCTGCTTTTCTGCTCTGTTCCATTTCGTCTCCCCATTTGATGGTCTTTCCTTGAAAAGGAGGAGAGGGCATTGGCTTTATGTAGGGGTGGGCATGCTTGTGTGTTTGCACATGTGTACGGAGCAGTCTGGGTGGTGCCCTCCTGCATGTGCAGGGCAATGGGGAGAGCCTGGACTCAGCTGCTGGAAGGCAAAGAACACGGAGTCAGGCCGACTATGAATGTCCCCCAAACAGCTCCACGTGTCTTTCCTCACCAAATCCACTGGCCAGATGTGTCAATCAAACAAGTCGGTAAGGAGCCACCTGTGGTCATCGACTCAAGGTAGTTATGTTATTTAGAGGAAATAGTCATAGAATATATGTCATTAAAATTTAAAATGACCTGAGTCGTAGCAGTAATAATAACAATAATCCTAGCTCACTGTTACTGAGCTTTTATCTTGCTCCTGGCATGTTTCCAAGCTTCTTACATTTATCAGTCCATCAACCTCTCAATGACCCGATATTAGTTTTTCAAGGCTGCTGTAACAAAATACCACAGACTGGATGACTTAACAGAAACTTATCATCTCCGAGTTCCGAGGCTTGAAGTCTGAGATCATGGCGTCAGCAGGGTGGGGTCCTTCTGAGGCTGCCAGGGGGAACCTGTTCCTGGCCTCTCCCCCAACTTCTGGTGGTTTGCTGGCAACTCTTGTGTGCCTTGGCTTGTAGACACATCATCCCAATCTTCGCCTCCATCTTCATTTGGGGTCTCCTGTCTGTGTCTGTTTCCAAATTTTCCCCTTTTATAAGGACACTGGTCATATTGGATCAGGGGCCACCCTACTGACCTCCTTTTAACTTGATGACCTCTGCAAAGACCCTGTCTCCAAATAAGGTCACATTCTGAGGACTTTGACATATGGATTTTTTGCCGGGGACACAATTCAACCCATAACAAACATTATGAGATAAATTCTAAAATTGTTCCCAGTTTGCAGATGTGGAAACTGAGGCACAGAGAAGTTATGCAACTTTCCCCAGTTAAAAGATAATGAAGTGGCAGAGCCTGTCCACCAATCCAGCTAAATTGTACACTGAGTACTACTCTCTCCAAACCCCTTGTTGGTCCAGGGATTAGGATTTTAGAAAATTGGCCAAGAGAGAAAAGGTTTATCCTAGCTAAATTTCTCATCTTTTGAGATCAAAGTTAGAGAAAATAAACTGAGGCTGTTTGAAGATTTTGAACTTAATGAAACATTGGTCTCATTTAATATTATTTTTATGTTCTCTTACTGTACCCCATAGTAACTACTTTAAAATGGTTAAATTTGAATAGGGATTCCTATTCTGGGTTTGTGTATGACTTAAGATTTCTTATAGAATTGAATATCGTCTCAGTAATAAGGCTGTGGTCTCTCCCTCTCTCTCTCTGTCTCTCCCTCCCTCCTCTCCTTTTTTCTTTATTTCTTTCTAGAGTATCTTAAAATGTAAGAGTCGGGCCAATTTCATATATTCTAGTTCTGGGGCTTAGACATAATTACCAGATGCACAAATTTGCTGTTTCACTAGTTTATTTATGCCAACTTGGGATAAACACAGGAAAAAATGAAACAATAAGAAACACTAGGGAGTGTCTTTCAAGTTGTGCATGAGAAGCCGTACTCTGTGTGCCTTTCAAACAACTGATGTTAGGGATAAATTCTCCTGCTGTGTCTATCATTCCCAAGGAGAAGAAAGAGCCTGTTGACTCTTCCTGAGTTTTTTTGTTTTTTTATATGTTGTTCTGAGTCTCATTCAGTAATCCACGGTCGGTCCACAGGGTCAAGAAGAAACCGACTTCCTGCCAATCCTCGGAGTGATTTCCATTTTTCCCCTTTTCTGTGACCTCCTTGTCTTTTACTGCATTTTAAGCACATCTTACCCACTCTGAGCTATTCTGCAATGATGCAAAGCTTGTCTGAGGAAGCAAGCAGGCTTTGTTTTGCAAATAAACCAGGGTACCTATAGCCTGCGTTCTGTTGGATGTTCTCTAAAATGGGAGATTCTATTTTTAGACTGTGTGGTGAGAGCCACCCATTCCATCTCTATTAGATGCCAGAGACAAATTACAGAGTTATTTTGAGGGATGCAAAGACAGTCTCAGAGATCAGCATGAGAGGCATTGCAGGAAAGCTTCTGATTTCAAATCTCAGCTTGAGCATTTGCTGTGCTGGTCTCAAGTCCTTCATTTTTCCAGCCGCTGAGGGGAGATGAAATCTTTCCACCATCAACTGTTTCTCTCATTCATATTCTCAAATCCGGAGACAGACATTGAGACAATGGACTTGAGCAAACCTGCCTTCCACAGACTGAGCTGCTTTTTCCAGCCAGATTCACAGCTCTGAGATCCTATTAATAGGTTTCACATAAGCGATCCTGAACTAAAAAGACAGCGCCGCCTTAGCACCGTCCTTTAGTTGGTTATAATTTGGACTTTTATCCCGCCCCTGCCCCACCCATGTGTCCATATCACATATTCACCCCGGTCGTTTCCTTATTCTTCCTACCTTTTTTTTCTCAATCATATCTTATTTGATTACATGCAATTCAGTTACTCAACAGAATTCACTGTGTTCATAAATATCTTCATTGTTTGCACAGAGTGGAACAGGAAGCGAAATGGATCACATACTTCTTACAAGCTCATAAGAAGCAGTTGATTTATTCTAATGCATAGTCTCTTTCCAATGGGAGCAACCATCTTATTCCAATTACCAACTTAATTGCAGTGACTCACAAAATGGGAACTTCATATAGCTATGAATTAGAATTATTTTAAAGGATTATCATAATAGTGTATTTTGTAATAAAAATGTTGACATATTTAAGAGTGGTTCACTGGATACAAAACAGATCTAATTGCATATCCTTAACTAATAATCTCATTAAACGTGGTTATTTTAATGTTTCCCCCTAAAGTTACAGGCAGCTGTGGACGGTCAGATTTAATAATCTAATGTTCTTTTCCTGAATAGGATGTAAACTGTGTCTGTCCTTTGTCTACTGGTAAGCCCCTAAACAGCACCCATTAGAATCTAAAATTTCATGTTAATGATGTTATTCATTAACATACATCTTTTAAATGAATGCCATTTTAGATATGCAAATACATGGGTTAGCTCCAAGACAGAGTCAAGAACACACATCTTGATAGCCAACTGAACGGTCCATTCCACTAGAAAGTGTCATGAAAATCCTCTCAAGCTAGTGCACACCACAGTCAGAATTCAAGGAAGCGTTTTATCCCTTACTCCTCCTCCAGCCTAAGTCAGCTCACACAGAAAGGACAAAAATGCCATCCTGCACGGTGGGGTCCAGCTGCTCTACTCAACAACTCCGTCTGGAATAACTGATGATTGTTGGCATTGGACCAAGAAGAAGGAAGGGAAAAATAACAGTTAGAGGTGCTCTTAATCAACTTTACGGTTTTGCCCGATCTTTAAATATGCATTTTGGGTTTTTTTCATGTTGATAAAATGGACAGTGTCTGCAAAAGAAAAAAAAACTCATCCATCTTTCTCCCTAAGATGAATCTTTGTGAGGTCTTACATTTTGCCCTCCCTAAGAAAGGAGAACCAAATAGGCATAAGATACGTTTTCATTCTGTGTTTTAAACACGACATTTCACATTTTTCACTATCAAAATAACCATCTTCCAAACATGGGTGATTTTAAAGATTCAAAAAAAAATGTAGTGCTTGAATTTGCCAAATTTTAGAAGTTGTGTTAAGATTCACTTGTAATTTCCTAGTATTTCACTTTGATGCTGGGAGTGCGGGGATGCCTGAATTCAGCAGGGTGTTCTCCGTGCTTCATGAGTGGAGACAGTCGTAGGGGAAGGCAACTTGCCAATATTATGCAGCAAACCGACAATAAATCCACGACTGAATCTTTCCTCAAAGATTTACGGAAAACGTCTTCTGGAGGAATCCCTGCCTAAGCGCACATGTTTCTGATGCACAGACAGCTGCAATTTTCGTGGGGGCATGTTCCCCGTCATGCTCAGGGGCCTTCGTGCACAAAACCAGGCTCTGTCTTACAGACAATCAGAAGCTTCTCTATTCAGTGCCGCCAGCTGACATTCTCTAAGTCATTAGCTTTTCTGGGTCAAACACATCTCATTGACTTGGAAGCACCTTGGCCATCAGAGATCAGGCCCCTTCAACTGTGCTCCATCATTACAAGCTTTCCCGGGTCATTATTTTCTGACCCTTGACCCGTGAGTCTGTGCAATTGTGATGGAGAGGAACTTTGTTACCAATATCAGGTGATTTATTTATATTGTCCTCCGGGTCGAGAGAGAAATGATGGTTTCCTGGTTAACCTTTGGAGTTTTAAGCATGCGATTTAAGTCTGATGTTTTTGTTTCTGCAGTTGAGGCCTTGAGCTGGTTGCTTCTGTGGGCCTGTGCCGAGCCCATCTGTGAATCGGAGACAGAGGTCTGCAGCTGGTGCTACCCTTGTCCTGATGCCCGTGCTGGAGTTCAGGGTAAACACCAGGACCTCCCAGCTTAGGAAGGATGTGAGGGAGCTCACCTGTGCTTTCTTCTACTGGGGGCCCCATCAACAAGAAGGAGGGAGGCCCTTGAAAGTCTCCACACAGACCATCGGTGCCCGCAGTGAGAGTAAAGCAGTGCTAAAAGTTCTCACCATGAGGGAAAATACGTTTTGTCTTTTTCTTTCTGTTTTTAATAACTGTACAAGGTGATGGATGTTAACTAAACTTCTTGTAGTAAACATTTCACAATATATGTAAATCAAATCATTATGCTGTACACTGTAAGTTTATACAGTGATGTTTGTCAATTACATATCAATAAACAAAGAAAAAATACATATACATGATTTCTATCTTTAAAAAAAGCAGTGGAAGAGGACTGTTTTTTAGTACTCTGCCTCCCTCTCTCATTTGCCCGCCACACACATCTCAGGGTGAGACAGTCCTACGCTCACACGTTCCGGCCTTGCCTGGGTCCCCAGGCCAAGCAGCTGGCCGCTCAGGAGAGCCTCACAGGTCCGGTGGCTGTGAGGTGCCTATGCAGTCACTGCCTTCAGTCCAAGGCCACTATCCACTTGGTTGCTTCCAAAAAGACCCTTATTGCTTGACATGTCGTGTGGAGATTGAAACTGAATTTTATCAGATACGAAACGAAACCAGCTTTGTTTCAATCTTGATAACCCCCAAAGGGTCTGGCAGCAATGAATTAATACCTTTAAGCCTTCAAGTTCACTTTTACTTAGATTTTCCATTTTAAATTGTTCTCAAAAATCCTATTTTTTCCCTCCGTCTCTCTATAAGAATATTACTTCTTCTATTGATCCATTTTTCCCTGAAACATAATATGGAGGGAACTGATATTTAATCATAGGGCTGATGTTGTAAGAATTTAGTTAATATTTATAAAGATATTCAAAGATAAGATATCCATTTGAATACTAAGCATGCCTCAATTATTATGCAAGATTATCTTTAAGATGTTTTCAATTGACACTTTACAGGTGTCTACTGGAGAAACACAAACCCGTATTTGGAGGCAGTTTTGTTGTAATCCCAATGGGAGACATAATCTTTCACTCTTGTTTGTTGGAAGTATTGAAAGTCAGCGTGAACTCCCTCTCTCTTTTAAGAGGGCAACTTTCTAGGCTTCTTGGAGAAGAGAGAAGCTCATACAAACTGTGTACTTTCCTGGGAGAATTTTTCCAGGAAAAATGACAGGGATGTAAGCTTTCCTTAACAACTAACTCAGAAAAGTTGAGTGAAACCAGTGCCTCTCTCCTTCCTCTTGGACCCATTGAGTATCTTAATTAATACGTGCCCCCAGTGAATGTACGGGTAAAATGCTGCCTGTTTAGACGCTTTAGTTTAATACAACAAACTGTATTGTTATATATCAGCTCGTATTACTGTGAGGTCTCTAAACAGCAACAGCCATCATTGGTTATAAAATAGCATATGGGGGCTTCCCTGGTGGCGCAGTGGTTGAGAGTCCGCCTGCCGATGCAGGGGACACGGGTTCGTGCCCCGGTCTGGGAAGATCCCACATGCCGCGGAGCGGCTGGGCCCGTGAGCCATGGCCGCTGAGCCTGCGCGTCCAGAGCCTGTGCTCCGCAACGGGAGAGGCCACAACAGTGAGAGGCCCGTGTACCGCTAAAAAAAAAAAAAAAAAAAAAAAAAAAAATAGCATATGGAACAGGACTGCAAGGCGTTGATTTTGGTGGGAAGGAGACAGGTAATGATACTTACCGTCATTCAAACAGGAGTCATTTTAGAGAGGTGTGGGCAAGGAAGAGTGAGAAACCAGGTAAAAAAAAATATACAGGAAGAGTGAACAGAGGTTGTGATTGCAGATGTTTATTTCCTTCTTTATCTGTTCAGGAAGAGATTATTGAGGGCTTACTTTGTATCCTGCACTATGTTAGGTTCTGGAAAATAAAAAGAGAAAGAGAGAACTAAGTCCCTAATATTAAGGAGTCCACCTACTGGTCATTGGGACAGATGTAGAAACCCAGGGGCCAAGTTAAAGTAATATAGGATTATATACAGACCATGGCAGGTTAACAGAAAAGTTGAGGGGAAGGAAGGAAGGAAGGAAGAAAGGCAGGAAGGAAGGAAGGGAGGGAGGGAGGGAAGAAGGAGGGAAGGAAGGGCAACTTCCCAGGGGGCCACTGTGATGTTTGTGCCAAAAGGAAGCAGAAAGGGTCTCTAGCTTGGTTAGGAAAATGCTGTGCAGAATTTGAACGTGTGAGACATGGAAGTGAGACATTCTTATAGAAATACTAAATTGACACTAAAATATCGACACTCAGGTGTGGGTGGATGATCCGGATTAGAGATTTCACTCAAACGGTAGTTGAAGCAATGAGCGTGCATATACTTCCCAAGTGGGAAAGGTACAAAGATAACAGCTGTAGGCAAAGGGTTATCAGATGCTGGGCAGTGGGGAGAGTGCACTTTTAAGCACCAGAAGTAAAGGCTTGGTGGGGACACGGGGCAGGCTTCACACGTAAATGGGAGCAAAAAGGGCATATCTGATTACAAATCCTCCTCCTCCATGTGCAGAAAATTCAGTGTATTTTTTTAAGTGCGTAACTAAAACTGACTCTGACTGATTAACTGGGTTACAAAGTTCCTACCAAAGGTATGAAAAATCATAATGATTTTTGACAGCTTCCTTGGGTAGCAAGCTATGCTACGTTCCTTAATCAAAGACTCCTTTTGCCAGAAACATCCTATAAATTCTTTGGGATCACCTGACGAGAAGGGACAGGCACGCATTCATCACAACTAATGAAGAGAGTGATTCAAACCCTGGTGATGGTGGGTCCACAGGTCCACATATGAAGAATATCATATTTAAAGCCAAAATAGAAGGGAAGTTTTTTGTTTTTTTTTTTTAGTTCATATATATATATTTTTTGTCAAAGCGAGCAAAAATATGCACTTTGATGCAAATATACTTGTTAGGTATTACTTACCTATAAAGTTGAAAATACAATTGTAAGTTTAAAGTAGCCTTCAAAAGGGATGAAACAAAGATGGAAAATTCAAAAGCAATGAAATTTTGTCAACTGTCCTCAGAAAAGACTTTTTTTTTAATCCCAGAAAATAAGTTGGTTTGTTCCTGCAAATGAGCTTTTGTAGAGCATATATGATTCATTTATTTATTCTAAATACATTGAGACTGTCTGCCTTTTTAATGCTTTATCTTTGTTTTTATTCAACTTTCAGAGAGCATTAACAATATTTTACTCATTCATGTGTGGATCAAAAATCAATTGATTAAATGTACATCTGAGGAAATATATTAATTTCTGCTTGAAATGAATAAAAATACTCACTTTGCTCCATTTTATTCTTTATTTCCTGAGTAAAATCAGGTACTAAGAAAAAAACCCATATGGTAACTATTTGCTTAGGATATGTAATTATTGTAGCTTCAATGCAAAAAAAAAAAAATCCAAAATTCCATGAGAACAAGAAACTTGACTGACCTATTCTCAGTGCCTAGTATGTAGTAGATGCTCAATAAATACTTTTGAAACAATAAATTTTAAAATGAATGAACAAATAACATGATCTACTGATTGATTCTGAGTTTTCTGTCTGAGTGCATGTCTGTATCCAACATTTCCTATGATGGGCAAAGCTTTTCTTAATCATTCATAATTCAACTAGGCTAAAGAGAATAATACAAGGCAAACACATCGTTACTCACCAAATTGCACAACAGCACCACTAGAGGCACCCTAATGACCGGCGGCTTCATGACATTATCAAGCTCCAGTCTCTAAGATGGGTTTTCAGTAAATGGGATTATTATTGTGAAAAGTTAAGGAGGGGCTGAACAAGGTTTTCCAATATGTACTTAGACATAAGCCCAAGCAGGGCTGAGAGACATGTCCGATTTGGCACAGATCATGTCATTAAAGGAGAAGCTTGGGGCAGTCAAGATTTTTTCTTAGCACTAGAAATTTGAGAGTAAAAAGGATACAATTGTCAAAAAAGTGCATGTTGTATCCACACTGTAAGGAAGAAAAGTTGGTTTAACTGAAGCTGGATTAAACTACACTGACATTCCTCTTATTCATAACTTTTTTGGCTTTTTGTTTTCAATAATGTCTCAGACTAGTCATTTTATTTACTTTTAAAGAAAATTGTCCATCAATCATGGCCTGTTTTAAAATGTATTATCATCTGCCACTTGCCCTCCTTTGGCGTAACCAACATCAAAACCTCATTTACTATTAGGTTCTACCAGAAAAAAAGAAGAACCAAATAAAAATATGTTAGATTTCCAGATATTACCCAAAATTCCAAGTAGAGGAAGATATTTTATAAACAAACACTAAGCTACAGAATCCATCTAAGGAAACATCAGCATTTTTGTTAATGTGGCAACAGTTCATCGAGATGTTACCATGGATGTAGCATAAATATCACATACACAATGTACCATTTAATTAACAGAAGAGCCCTCAATATTTCATATTATTTTCAACTGAGTCTTGAATTTCAAAAATTTTGTCATGTGAGACAATATATGTAGGATGAACTCTAGAATCCATCAAAGGGACATGATTAAACAGAAACAGTAAATTGGAAGAAAACTGACAAATTCATCTAGAACATGTATCAGAAACCAAACCTTATGGCCACTGACAGCAGTTTTTGTAAATAAAGTTTTATCAAAACACGACCAACTCCACTCATTTATGCATTACTTATGGTTGTTTTCACTCTACAATGGCAGGGTTGAATAGTTGTGGCAGAGACCTATGTGACCTAAAAAGCCTAAAATATTTACTATTTGGTCCTTTACAGGAAAAAAAAAACAGTGACCCTTGGCTAAAATACAGCACAGAGATTCAAAAAGACACACACACACACAAAAAAAAAAACACAAAAAAATGACCAAGAGACAAAAGATGTGATGGATACATTGAGAGGCTCTAATATATCACTAAGAAGCAAAAGAGAGCAAATAAGTTCGTAACTATGATAATAATTCTGAATAAGCATGGACTATGAAATTCAACAATAATAGCAATGAATAATTTGATGTCCCTATAATGAAGTGAGATTAAAATATCTGACTAAAGTAACATGTAAAACGAGATTGAAATGATTGACATAAAAGTGGTCTATCTTGTGTTACTCAGGAAAATGATACATATATTATTTAACTTTAGCCATTATTTAGATAAGGATGAATATTGATATGTAAGAGTAAATGCAAAAAGATACTTTTAAAAGCATGTATATAAAAACTCATGATAGGGGACTACAAAGGAGAATGATTGTACTGAAACCATAGGGAAGAAAGATGGCAAGTAAAGGCATCTGGAGCATTCAAATGAAGGAAGGGAAGAGACAATAAACAGAGAAGAGACCATGAATAAACCATAGTGGTCATAATATGACAGCAAAGAACTATTAATAAGCTGTTACCTTATGGATCATAAATTTGCCCTTAGTCATAATGTAAAAAAAATTAAAATCTTACTAAAGGACAGAAATTCATAGCATAGATAAGAGCAACTCTGATGGCTAATTTTATGTGTCAACTTCACTGGCTATAAGGTACCCAGATATTTGGCCAAACATTATTCTGGGTGTTTTTGTGAGGGTGCTTCTGGATGAGATTAATAGTTTAAGCTGTAGAGTAAAGCAATTGCTCTCCATAATGTAGGTGGGCCTCGTCCAATCAGTTGAAGCCCTGCATAGTACAAAAAGCCTGATCCTCTTCTGAGAAAGGGGGAATTCTCCTGCAGATGGCCTTGGAACTGGAACAGGCTACGCTAGTCATCCATCTACCCTCCTATCCACCCACCACCCTTTCACCTGTCTGCTCACCCATCTACACTTCCATCTATCTACACATCTGTGCCCTCCCATCCTCTGTGCATCTACACCCCCCTTCCATCCACTGGTTCATTCCAAAAATATTTACTGAGCAGCTACTATGCTCCAGGCACTGTTCTACATTCTGGGGATGTGTTAGTGAAGGAAACAACAAAGTCTTTGCTATCTTGGGCTTTATCGTCTAGTGAGGAAAGATAGGAAGTAAATTGATGTACCTATAAGTGCACATTTACCTGCTTTGGGTGTAAAAGATAGAGGGCAATGGTTTCTGGTTAATTAGTTTCTTGGACCTGAAAATTTAGTCTTGATTAGGTAGTAAGTCCCTCACTACCTCGCTTAGAAATCTCACAGCTAAGGTGCAGAGAACCCCAGTATTACAATATAGGGAGACCTTATCCCCTAACTTCTAAGCACAAGTAAAATGAAGTGTCAAAATTATGTAAACAGGAATATTTAGAAAAAATATGTAGAGTTCTTCATTAAGAACAGAATATTGATCTTATAGATCTTAAAAGGTCTCATCACAAGGAAAAAAACTGTAACGGTGTATGGTGATGGGTGTTAACTAGACTTGTGATCATTTCACAATATACACAAATATTGAATCATTATGTTGTACATCTGAAACTGATATGATGTTACATGTCAACTATACCTCAATAATAAAAGAAAAGAGCATTAATATAGGTAGTTGAAATACTTAAAAAATATGTTTGTGATGGAATGGACTGAGAGTAAATACGTGAATTTAATTTTTATTAATCTCCATAGCCCACCTATTTCCTTACTCTTGGCTATGGGGCCCGGATGATGCTCTAAAACTATGCAGCTGGTCCATGAAGAAAATATTTAAAGTGAGGAAGCAGAATTGGATGGAGGAGGGTAGAGTTAAATTGAGTAAGGAGCTCAAAATAATATGATGGATAGCATTTTAAATATTTATTGAAGCCAGGAGATAAGTACTTCTACCCAGTTTGAAACTGATTAGTGCTAGACATTTTTTCCTAATTATTTGAAGCATGAACAAATTCTATCCTCTTGCTATTTTGAAACATCCCCAACTCTATACACCACTGTATTCAACTCCCTCACCAATTCTTTCTCCCGATATCTCCTGGAGAAAGAGATTAGCAGTTTTTTCACAATAAAACTTATTGGTGACTTTAAATAATTTTAATTGCTTCAATTTTGACTATTATTTCCTCAATTAAAAACATAAACAGAAGAGGAGTAATTAGATATGACAAAATAAAACACAATAGATCTCCGAGGGAAATAACAAAAGCGAATAATTTTAAATAATACTCAAGGTAATACATTTCTGTGAAAAAATATTTTATCCTAACACTTTTCCTAATATTGGCAGCTGTATGCTTACTTATACCAATTTGGTATTGTCATGCTTAACCCTGGATTTGAGGTTGGAAGGATCTGGGTCAGTTGTTTAAAATCCCTAAGCAAAAACTTTTATTTAAGCAAAGGGGTCCTGTCCTGGCTTCTTCCAAGCAGTATCATTAGATAAAACATCAGTTAAAATGGAAATGGGAGCTCCGGATGGAGATTTAGGGACCTGCCCACCCATTCTAAGAAAATGTAGTTAAACTGAACACCTCTAATCTGCTGTGCGTTTTGGAAAAAACATAGGAACTCTTTTTCCAAATATTGTAAACTTAGAGGGAATAAATGAATGAGTGAAGGAATGGAAATGCTGGTATATTTTTTGGTACATTAAACAAATCGAGATGAAAGAATATTTGAGTTGCCAATGGTGTCTTTGAACTTTATTTCATGAGGCTTCCAAGAAGGGATTTCGAGTCAGAGGTCAGCAGTCTGGTCTGCAGGCTGGACCTAACCCCATGTGCATCCCTCTGCTGGATGAACACAAGGGTGATGTGAGTCCAGTTTCCGCCCAAGGGTATCCAAGGCTTTCTCCTAGAAGACGGCGGATGGATCACAGCCATTGTTCCTCAACAACCATGCTGATGAAACACCATCCAAGGTCACTCAATATACCCGATCTAGCACCAAACCCAGAACACCCATGAAAGCCAAAGCAGCACTGCCTTCCGAGTAGGAGTGGATTCATGGGCCTCAGCGCAACTTTCTGGAAATACCACTTGAAACAGCTGTCATCGTTGCTCTCCACACATTTGTCAATTGCACGTCTTCTTAACATCACCCTTAAGTGATGCAAGTTGAGAAGAACAGCCGTTTTCTCAGGAATCTCATTCATACATGTGAATCTAGACTTAACTATTTCTCAGCAGAGCCAAGGAAAATGATACAGTGAAAGACTTAAAATAAATAGGTGTTAAGTTACGCCTCACATTCTTAGATGATTTGCTGATGTTCTCATTGCTAACCTTATGCTTAAGTTGCCTCCTGTTTAATGAAACAGGTTTTCTTAGAAACTGTTGGGAGGCCGTAGACATCAGCATGGTTACGCGTGTAAAACTGAATTAGAGTCAGTTTCCTGCCTGGGCTCAGACCCGTGGTCCAAGAAGCATTTGCCACATAAGTAACTTAGTCCAAGGGATTTAATCTCTGTGGACTTGAGCTTCTTCATTTGTGAAAACAAACTGATTTAGTAAATCCAAGGTATGTGGAACATCTTACTATTTGCTCTTTGTTCACTGCAATTGGTGTTTAAAGGATCAACAAAGTGCCTGAGAAAATAGTTTCTAACCTAAATTATAAATCATCCATGTCTCAATAAGCTTGCTCTTCCTGCAAAAAAAGGTCCAATAAGATATTAAATAAAAAATAGACGTATTTGTTCTTAGAGTACACTGTTTGAGGGCATACCGGGCTTTCCCGATGCTTTAGGACTGAGCCAACGTCATTCTGAAATGTCCAGAGGTGCACTGCATTACACAGACACAATTAAATTAACCTAACCTGGAATTTATTTGTAGACACATTTAATTAAGCATTGCCTTTTATCTTGCTTTTTTTTTTCAGCCTTGTAGCTGCAAATCTGACATGGCTCCAATCCAGTAGTTTGTGTTTCTGTGTCCTGGAGGCATGAGTAATTTGAAAACTCATTGGAGATTTATAATCTCGTTCAGACAGGTTTTGTTAATATTCCTTACAGACTATACCCATTTATTAACATGTCATAAGGTCTCTTTAAGCAATAATTTTTCTCATCAATTTAATGTGACAAGACCTGCAGTTCCATAGTTTCATATTATCCCTAAATCTGATTATACCACACAGGTATAATGAACAAAGACTAATTATACAATTAGCTGCTGTCCTGTTGCATTTGAGAAACTGTCCATACTACATTACCCCAAAAAGCTTCCCTTAGAATCACAACAACATCTTCCTGTTTTAGAACGGAACATTATTTTTGAATTAATTTTTCCTTTTTTTTCTAATAGAAAGTTTTCTTTTCTTCATTACAGATAAGTTTTACTTTTAATTCATGTCTACTCTATAAACACTGTTTCCCTCCAAGCAGCTCTGGGGTTATAACTGGGGCTGCAGAACATCTCCCAATAAGATGTACTTGCCTTTCAGAGTCTAACACATTGATTCACTAGGGACAGGGCTGTGCATGGAAATTTCTCCTTTTACAAGAAAGCTTCTATTCTTTGTTCTTACAATTCAATTTCTCTGTCTCTTTTCCAAGATGGTGGTCCACCTACAGGGTTTGTGATTCTCAATGCACTTTGAAAAAGCTAAAGGTATAAAACAATAGCTTCCATCCTTTGATCATCATGATTAAAAATTTTTATCACATATTTAAGAGGCATTTCACTAAAAGCTTCAGGTATTCAAAATAAAACTTAAAATGTGGCTGAACAAAAGTATGATTTCTTTAATGAAAAGAAGGATTTTGTTTTAAATAGTGAGCTCCTTCAATTTAATTTAATAAGAGAACTAGAGAAGAAAATATTTGAAGTTCAGGAAGCTAGGAGTTTTTAGCCTGTTTAAAAAATTCACCAAGAAAAAGGGAAAACCATTGGAATATAGGTCAAAAGTGTTGTTTTCTTAAAATATTATGCTACTTGTCAGCACGTATTTTCTTATACAATGAGATGCACATGTGGTGTGGAAAGAAATGGAAGCATTTCAAGTGTTGTCTTTTCCCGTAGTGCTCACAGACGTAAAAAGTGTGAACAGATCCTGCAGCCCTGCACTCAGTGTAGTAACTGGTTGATATGTTTTAGTTTCTTAGTCCATCCCAAGTGTCTTTTTGTTTTTGTTTGTTTTGTTTTGTTTTTTTTTTAACATGAATCCCAAAGCTTAAAAACAAAAAAAACCCTATTTCAATATTGTTACTATTTGGACTACTTCACATGGGTAGACTCAGTCTGGCTCTGTCCTGTTGCGTGGAGGACACACCCTGACCCCCATGTTTCCCGAGAAGGGTGGGCGAGCCAGGTCCTGTGGCTGATGGAGGTGCCCTGGTCCTGCCCCTGCTCCTACAGTGAAGGGAAGCAAGCATTTCCCATCCTCTCCAAGGAGTGCCCTGTGTCTTAGAGAACAGCAGTTACATCAGATGAATGCAAACACGAGTGATAAGGAGATCGATTTTCTTGCCCCTATCCCAAATATTTTATTAATCCTTTTCTGATTTACTGTTGCTACTAAACCATTTATGCATATGGGAAATATTGCATCACAAGAAAAATGTATCATCTATTTCTGGGAAAGGGGATGGGTAAATGTAAACTATCAATAAATGATTTTATGTTCTTTAGCTAAAAATGAGGCATTTAAGTTTTACAGGAAGAGCCTATCTTGTGTAAACTATAAATAATTTGTGAATTATTGCAAATGGAGAACCCTTGGTGTAACATAGCTTATATTTATCAGGGAGCAAATTATGTGTTGGAATTGTATTAGCAAGTGGGAGATAGCATTTTATTTTTTTCGAGGGAATTTTTTTAAAGACTGTTTTAGAATGTAATACACTTCAAAATTATGTTGTTATTATTCACTGTAGTAATTGGATGGCTGCATAAATTTAATACCATGTCAGGAACCCAATTCTGTCTACACGCAGACCCGGGTACCTGTGTCCCCCATCACACACCCAGCGCTGGGGGCCCAGTGAGCACTGGAGAAGAGAGGAGGGCAGGACGCAAGCAGGGCAGGGGCTCGGGCACCGATAAACCATCTTCTTCCAATCCAACAAGCAGGCATCCTTGTTGTCACATTCCTCGCATTCAAGTGCTTCTGACCAGGTTGCAGCCCGTGGCACGCGGCTCTGGGGTCTTCAATGCACGGCTGTTGCCAGACAGCCACCCTCTTGACCCTCACGATGGTTTGACATCAGTCTGAGAGCACGGGGCTCAAATCTTGGCTGAGAAGTGCTTGTCTTGACAGGTGGGAATGCTCCGCCCGAAGAAACAAAAACTGTGCTCACGAGCTGTCTTTACAGGGTTTATAAAGCAAGTACTTGTTCAGAAAGTGTTTTCGGGGCTCTGGTGTCTTGGACAGTACGGTTCCCTTAGAAGGTGTGTAGCTGGCAGGGCTCTGGGTTTTGCATGAACAGAAGCCGCCTCGTTGGAATGTAACCTTGGGATAGGTCCAGTTGGGTGAAATCTTCCAACCCACACCATGATCAGGGAGGTTGCTGTGTGTGTGGCTGAATTCTGCCACTGTCCCCTGCACGAGCAGTGTCACCAGAAGTCTCCACAGCCCTGTCTGCCGAACGTCTCCGCTCACAGTGAATAGAGACGTGGGCGTTAGCGTGATTGCTTCTGACAGGCCTCCCTCTGCCAATTTGCCTCAGTGAGTCTGCGACTCGTCCCCTGAGCACCTGTTTACCCCTTTCCTGACAGCATGATACGTCAGATTCTGTCAGGAGCCATCGCTAATCAGGAAGAAAAACACCCTGAGTAATAATGCTAACAATAACAATAAACTGAATGCATTTAACTCTTCATTTTGTGTCACAGGCTAGAAACTGTCAAAAGATGCAAGGAGATTTTACTCTCTAGGAGGGTAGTTATATAATCAAGCAGAAGTCCTAACAAATTAGAAATCATGGACATCTTCAAGTGAAGCATGTGGTTTAAGATAGAAGTTTTAATTTAATGCCTTTATTTTAGTAAAGACATTTACCTTCATTAAAGCCTGTTTAAAAACTGACCATTGTAAATTATTGCCTTCTTGAGGGGGAAAAAAGTGATGCAGAGATTATCAAAGTTCTTAGAGATCAAATAAGTGATTATGGAAGATTTTACAGCATCAATGAGCTTTAAAGACAGTCTCAAAGAGCTTTACCAATTTTGACAGTTTTCTTTCCCAGAGAAGGTGGTTAAATTGATTCCTAGTGCTTAAATATTTCTATTTGATTATGAAACTGAGGTGCATATCCGTATCTGCTGAGAACTTCTTGTGTTCTGAGATTATATCTCTCTGTATACATCTGCACATAGAGATATACTCACTAGGCCCTCAAAAAAATAAAACTGGAAAATACACACAGTTATGTCATAGTGGTTTCAAATTTAAAATTTAACCATAAAATTAAATCTATGTTTTTATTGGAAAATCATAAGCAATTGTTCTAACCTCATTCACGTTACAATTTCATTCTATGGAAAACACACTGTATTTAAGAAAGAATTTTCATGTGGTGTAATATGTCTTTAGCAGGCAATAGAAGCAAAATAAGCCATATTAAATTCACATTTAAATATATTTACATATTTTTTGCTCTATGTAAAAAATATTTGTGTAGCAAAGAAAATAGAATTGAGAGAACTTCTAATATTATTTAAGAAAAAACTGATTTAGAAAAAGCATTTTCAAGAAAGCATTTAATACAATGTATTTAATTACAAGGCATTTTTATCTGTCCATTAAGAATAAACCTTAAGGGTTTTACTAAGAAACAATTATTGTCCAAAGAACAGAAAAGCAACACTTGCCTCTCCAATTTCAGTATTTCAGGATATTTTTTCTTTGTTTATTCTAGATTTAAAAAAAATCAACTTAAAACTCTAAAGGTTTCTGGCAGCATATAGCTTGATTCTAGGCAATTATTATTTATAATGTTTATTTTAAAAATACCTGTACTTTTAAGAAATACATGGTATTTCTTAATATTTATGCTTGATATGTAAATACATATAAATGAATATTTACTTTACTTTGCAGCAAACTTTTGAGACGGTGATAAAATGAAATAGATTGTATCGGGTTACGGACCTTAGGTTTTCTAAGTGTCTACCAGGTGCCAGGAATTGTATGTCTGTTAGTGCATATAATGCCCCCCGGAGTCTGCCCAGTCAGTCACACTCACTAAAGGAGACATCAAAGCTGAGAGACAGTATAGACAATTCCCAAGTGACAGGACTGGTTCCTGGTGTGCTCTCTCTCCCCATTACCCCTTTATTCTGGAGTTAATCCCAAGTACAGGGGACCCTTGGTGATATCTTGCCCCAGGAGATGAGGTTAAAGGAAGGAGCCCCTTCAGATGGAAAAGGTGAGACTCTGGACCTCCTTTACGTAGACTCTCTGATTAGATGTGTCCTATAGTTTTCACATTTGAAGAAATGTACCAGAGGGACTTACATCTTTTGGCATAATATAAAGTGAAACTTTTAAACAATCAGAGATAAACCTTAAAAGGTTATTGGTGTTATTTGAACAACTTAAACCGTGACAAACTACTAACTACTGCTGACCCTCAATTTCAACGACAACGTGAGAATAACATGGAGCTTTCAGGGTCAATGACAGAATTCATAAAGCTCATGTATCATAGGGGTTTGAAATCCTTTATTGGTATCTGCTGTGCTCTTTTCCAGGTATCTAATGATAAGTAAATTATATTAGTCCTCCCACATGGAGGTAGAATTTTGGTGAGTTAAATATAATGTAGTTAAGAAAAGATTGATCTAAACAAACAACCAAATAAATATGCAATTGGAAATCTGATTACTGAAATAAAGAAAAATGACAAGATATCATCATGATGGAGAAACATACCATTCAGCCTCTCTGAATACATGACATTTGAACTGAGGTCTGAAGAATAAAAGAATACAAACGGATGAAGGTGAAAGGATCAAAGGATGAAATGAAGCCAGGCAAATGGGAGCATTGCCTAGACAGAAGCCCCACGACGGCAAGAGGCCCATCACACTGGATGTGACTCAGTGCAGAGGGGGTAAGGGAGGGCGAGCTTGGCCAGTTCATGGGGCCTCGGGGCTGTGGCCAAGGTTCTAGCCCATAACCTCACCGAACTGAGGAGGCACTGAGGAAAAGTGAGTGGGGAAGCTGATCAGAATCAGGTTCTGAAAGATACCTCTCACTCCACCAGTGGGGGATGTCTGGGAAGGTTACACAGAATAGCTGTGCAGAGCCCACTAGGCTGTGCTGACAGCGGCCAGCGAGAGGCGGGATGACAGCTGGGGAAGAGAGATGACGAGGAGGAAAAGGTGTGCGGGACATTTCAGAGGGGAGTGACCAGGCTGCATGCGAGGCACAAGAAAGGCGACAATGCCGAGGACGGCTCCAAGTGGCCAGGCCTGTTCATTTTCAAAGCAACTTTTTCATGCATAAAATACCTACTGCATTATCTCCATCTTGTTTTATTTATTTATTTTTTAAAACTTTATTTTATTTTATTTATGCGGGATCTTAGTTCCTCGACCAGGGATCAAAACTGTGGCCCCTGCAGTGGACCACAAGGGAAGTCCCTATTTATTTATTTTTTTTACATTTTCTGTTCCTTGAATTAGCTCTGTTTTTCTCCAGGTCCCCACTTCTGTTTATTCATCTTGGTCCTTCTCTTTAGACACAACAGTTTTCCTGAAATATCCATATTATTTACCTGTCTTTGTGAGTCATAAATTCCTTGCTTTTCTGTTTGTTAAGAAAAAAGGACTAGGAGTCTAACCCTGGACAGCTGAAGATGACTCCTTCTGCAGGCGTGCGGTGCGGCAGCCTCTAGTGGCCTCTCCCGACACACACCTGACCCTGGGGTCTGTGTGTAGGTCAACGGTATTGGGCAGCAACCTTCACGAGGCAGGTGTGGGTGCAGAGGAGGCTGCGAGGCGTAGGCAGGACCCTCTCCCTCCACACTGTGAAAATGAAGAGGGCTGTGCTGGGTGCAAAAGCCCACGCCAGGACAACTTCCTTCTTCTCGCCAGCTTGTCATTTCCTCTGGTCACTGATGGCTGTTTTTAGACCGAGGGTGCTGACACTTGTTCTGGCTTCTGCATCCTTCTCCAGTTTCTCTTCTCTGCAAAACTCCTGCTCTGGTTCATCTGTTACTACCCTCCCATCCTCTTGTGAGGCACTAGATTTTTGTAAAAATGTCTGACAGACCGATACCCTACTCCCGGGATTCTCATAATTTTAATGATCACATCAAGGCGACTTTTTAAGGGAGAAAAGGTAAATCAGTGTGAAAGCTTTTGCTCTATTGTTTAGAATTTGCTCATCAGAATGTTCTAATGTATCCATTTTATGCAACAAGAAATTAGCATGGTTTTCTAATTTCCTGGGAATATCAAAAGTGTTGTATCATTCAGGGTTCTCCAGAGACATAGAACTAATAGGACAAATATAGATATATAGAAAGCAATTGATTATGAGGGATTAGCTCACGTGATAGTGGAGGTTGAGAAGTCTTTTGATCTACTGTCTACAGGTTGGAGGCCCAGGGAAGTCGGTGACATAGCTCCAGTCCAAACCCGACGGCTTGAGAACCAGGGCAACCCACGGGGTAAGTCCCAGTCCAAGGGCAGGAGGAGATCTATGTCCCAGTTCAAGTAAGTAAATCAGGCACGAAGAGCAAATTTGCCCTTTCTCTACCTTTTTGCTCTACTCAGGTCCTCAAGGGATTGGATGAGTCCACACTTCTTTACTCAGTCTACCAATTCAAATGTTAATCTCATCCCGAAACAGACACACTCAGAAATAATATTTAGCCAGCTATCTGGGCGCCCTGCAGCCCAGTCAAGATGACTCATAAAATTAACCATTACATCCCCACAATCTAAATGTGAACGCATACAAACAATGCCAGGTGAAAGAACAATTCTTGGGAAAGGGTAACAGGTGGCTTCAGAAACTCATTGAAGGAGAAAGGGCAATCTTATATTCCTGAACTGAATGACTTGAAATGTGGGGAGCTCATGGAAACGCTCTACATTGTCTGGGTTTGATCTGTTTCAGACAGTGTGATTCATGATGTTATGTAATTAATACCAGAATCTCTGATATAATGAGACGCCTTTGGGGTGCAAATGAGGATCATTAAATGACACGGAAACAAAATAATCAAGGAATAGAAGAAGTTAGACTAGATAAGGTTAGAGACATTTCTATTAAGCACACCTGTACTTGCTTTGTCAATTCTTCAATAAGAAGAAATCAAAGTTAATATCAAATATGTACCACATATCACTGCAGTCATTACATTTATAGCAAAGCACAATTAAAATAAGTGGTAAAGTTATTTTGCAGTGAGTTCAGGAAACTTTTGTAGTGAGTTCAGGAAACTTTAATAACTCTTCTTTCAATGTCACATTAATACCTCAAATTTAAGAACTTACTTTTGTATTGTGCTGGATCAAGCAGAATTCAACTTGAAAATTACAGGTAAAATGCTGGTGTTCAGAATGAGCAGACAAGAACAGTGGTGCCCTAAGAGCATATCTATTTTTTTTTTAATGTTTTGCCCTCTGACTCTCTCTCATATTTGACGCATGGTTAACTTAATAGTCTGATGTTTGTAACCTTGGATTCTCATGGATCCAATAGCTAGATGTACAGCTGATCCAGCTTCAAAGAGCCTCAAACCGTAAGTCAATTTTTTTGTGGTATTCTCTGGGCTTTGCATTTTTCACTAGAGTCTGCAAAGACTCTTAGCCCAGATAGGTTTAAGAACCATTGTGGTAAAAATTTGGGAAAAACGAGTTAAGAGATTTAAGAGTGGGGAAAAGGGATTTTCTTTTAATCAGCAGCAGACCTCAAGCACCCCGAGGCTTTTGCTCACCTAGCTCTACAAATGGAATAAAAGGGTTATTTTGAAACATGTAAGAAAAGGAGGAATGAGCAAGGGATGCAGCAGGCACTTGTTCTCCTGTTTCTCTTCCATCCCACTTGAAGGTGCGGGGGCAGGGGATTGGCCGCCCTTAGCCTGCTGGACACAGAGGCTGAACACGGCAGAGGCAGCCGAGGACCGGGAAGGGGGAAAGCCAGCCCCAGGCAGACAGCGCGCTAGGTGGACAGCGCTGGTTCACAAGCTTTGTGGACTAGAACCCTCAGCGTGAAATAGCTTTTAATTCTGCAGTGCCGTACCACCCACTACAACACCAAACTATAATTTCACTAATTAGAGTTCAACTTAGTCTGCAAATGCACACTATTTGCTAGTTTGCCTTATTTATTTATTTATCTGTAAAGACTTTGATTCTACAATACCATTGGGATCTTGACTTCCACTTTGGATTTGGGCTGACAGTTTGATAAATATTATCTCAGAGGACCTCACAGCCTGATAATTCTCCTCTGGAAGCCTGAACAACTGTGTTAGTCTTAAATGCAAATCAAACCCAAGAAGAAGGTGTGGGTTGACACTGGTGGGCGTGACACTCCGCCTAACAGCTTACTGTGCCGAATCTAATAAAGCCAAAGAAGAGAGCCAACGACAGGAGAAATTGGAGCCAACGTCCCACACTAAAGAGCACAGTGCAAGCCTGGTTCAGCCCTGCAGCCCCAGAACGCTCTTCCTTTATAAGATTCCTTGATTTCCTTCCATCTACACGGCATCTCTCTGCCCAGGTGATAAATGGGTTCTGATGTGGAACAGGGTGTGTGTATCTAGTCCCCTGGGAGAGAGATGACAGAATGCCTGGGTCCACCACCTTGCCCTGGTTTCCCGTGAGCAGGTGTATATTTATGTCTCTCCGGGAGATCTTCATACTGACACACAAGGATGTTTATTGACGGCTTACGGAGGAGGAGTACCACATTTCACTGAATCTACGTTGCCATCTACTGCAACCTGCATCCTGATTTCAAACATGCTGCGAAGTAAAAATATGTGCATATTTAAACTGATGGAGAAATCCAGACGTAGGAAACTCATTCAGGAAAAGAACAGACTAACTTGGTGATCTCAGATCCACAAAAAATGAATGCGTACTAGAATGTTACTCTGAGGTTCTTTCAGTTCTGCATGTATAATATATAATATACCATCTAGAAGCCCATCTACAGGTAATTGGTAAAAATAAATTACATCACAGCTGGATTATGGAATAATATGTAGCCACTGCAGTATGAATTAGATCTACCTGCAGGGCATCTGAATTGCAATGGTTATATATCTATTGTTCTTTTGTTTATTTTTGTTTTCCTTTTCTCCCCAGCTTTATTGAGGTGTAACTGTTATACAACAATGCACTTAATTAATGTATAAAACTCGGTGAGTTTAGACATATATACATGCACTTGTGTTATTATCACCACAATCCAGTGGAGAATAAAATAGGTTTCAAAACAGTATTATGAGTATTATAATCTTATTTTTATAATATTTATAAATGTCAGTGCATCACACACGTCTGGGAGCATAAAAATTAAATAGTCTGCAGTTATTCTAAGAGGTGGCATGTTTTTGGGTGACAGGCAGAGTCTATGTTTGAATTTACACTTCTGTGTGTGTGTGTGTTTGTTAGACGTTTTGTTTTTCATGCTAAGTATAGATTACTTTATAATTAGCAAGAACGGTAAAGGCATTTCAGCTGTGAAAAAAAATCTGTAATCTATATCTTTAAAACTGTTAACCAATATGCAATTTATGTGGATGTAGTGGTGAACAAAAACAAACAATATCCCTGTTTTCTCAGAGTCACAGTCAAATCTGAGACAGAGCTGGACTGAACACGTAGAGCAAACCCTGACGGTCTGACGGCAGAGGCGGCCTTGGATGGAGAGCCTAATGGAACCTGGCCCGAGGGAGGGCGGGAGAGCTGCGGCTGCTCAGAGTGGCTTCGGAGTCCAGGGCATTTGGTGGGGGAAAGGATCGAGTGGCGGGAGGAAGGTAGAACCGCCAGATTACGATTACGTCTGGGGAGCTGCGGTTCCTGAGGGGCCCTGAGACGTTCAAGTGAGGCATCTGACTCTGAAGCTCAGAGGACCGGCTTCAAGTGGACAGAGCATCCAGAGCTCGTAGGGAGGGTGACAGGGGACTGTCCTGGGGTGGCCGGGAAGGGAGAGGGGGCTCCGCGAAGCGTCTGAGAGGTGTCCCGGGGCCAGGAGGGATGACACAGCCAAGAGGAGGAAGGGCAGAGCTGGGCCCAGGGTGGGCGCCGCGGGAGCCGGGGTGACCTGGGCAGACGCGTTTCAATGCCGTAGGCGGTTTTGGTCGGGGTGCTGGGGGCGGAAGCCACGTTGGGGGCGAGACAGGGGGAGAGGATGAGGCATCTCTCCCGAGGCTGGACAAGAGAGGGGGACCGAGCCGAGGGAGGCTGTCTTTTTCCTTCCTAACCTGGGAGAGACTGCCCAGGTATGAAGCCTTGTGTAGATGTCCTCCCGTGAAGCGACTGCTAATACAGGACAGGAGGGGCGTGTCCCCGCGGCGTTTGGAGGCAGGAGAGCCTGGTTCCCAGGAGGCTCCCGGCGGGGGCGCCCCGCCTGCGGCTCCGCCCCCGGACTTGGGCCCCAAGGGGCGCCCCCTTACCTTGTGTTCTGAGGATTCACACCACGCTCCCCGCTCCTGGTGGGAAACCCAGGATGCCGACGAAGGACACGACCTCAAAGACACGGCGACTCGGGTGTACACACTGCCCCCGTGAACACACCTTTCCAAACCTTTTAAGGAAAGCTGCTGTCTTGGAAAGGCCCCAAGTTGAAAACACACACGCAACGTGCTCTTTATCTGTTGCACAAACACTGAACACCTGCTGAATACAGATACTGCAGGGGTTACGTGGAGACAAGAAGTGACTGGAGTTCAGGGGCTCTGTCAGTCCCCAAAGCCCGTGCTACAGGAAGAGCGGGTGCCTGAAAACTGGCCCTGCCCCCCCCACCCCGCCCCGTACAGCAGCGCTCAGAAACGTGCACGAAAGCGTGTTTCCAACGCTACGGACACGCGAAGCAGACTGAGGACCGCGCAGATGGCCCTCGGAGCTTCCTAAGGAAACCTTTATCAGCAGGTGTAGAAGGTAAGACCCAGCTATGGAGCAGAAGCTCCCCATCTACTCTGAGAACTGACAGCAGGACGGTCTCTCTCCCTCGCACACGGGGAGGGGCCCACTCTCCCCACTCCCACTCCCTGGAGGGCTTGTGAAATCACACACTCTAGAGGATGGACCACACCTAGGATTCCTGATTTAGGGGGGTGGGTGGGGCCAGAGAATCTGCATTTCTGACAGGTTATCTTGTGGAAACTGCTTGTTCAGGGAACCCTACCTTGAGAACCATCCCAGGGCATTTCATCATTTGCAGGGTTGAAGGCTGGTTCCCCACCATCCCAGACTGCAGAGTGGGCGGGGCCTTGAGCATGGCAGCAGTTCTGGTCCTGGGGGAAGAAGAAATTTGATGAGTAGCGAGCTGTGGCCTCCCAGGCCAGCCCCAGTACCTACGGATGCCAAAGCCAGGGGAGCTCATCTTCCCAAAGCAGAAGGCTGCGAACCACAGTCTAGGGGCCAAGTACTACCCATCTTGTTCCTGGAAGTAAGTAAATAAAGTTTTATTGGAATGCATCCACACTCAATCACTTTCATGTTGTCTAAACTGCTTTTACATCACAGGGCAGAGCCAAGTAGTTGCGGCCGAGACAGGAAAGCCCATAAAACTGGAGCTATTCCTATCCCTAGTACTTGTGTTAATAGCAAATTTTAGCCTTATTATAAGCCCTGAAGGCCTCACTGTTTCATACGGTAGATTAGACAAAGCTGATAATAGTAGTGTAGATTAAAGCCTACTTATGGGTCTTTGGATAGAATTTATAATAAAACCAAGATATACGGTCATCCCTCAGTATCCAAGGGTGATTGGTAACGAGACTTTCCCCCCACCCCGCCCAGATACCAAAATCCAGTATCTCAAGTCTTTTACGTAAAGTGGTGTAGTATTTGCATGTAACCTACCCACCTCCTGCTGTATACTTTAAGCCATCTCTGCTCTAACACCTTATACAATGAAAATTGTTATGTAACTAGTTGCCAGTGCATGGCAAATTCAAGTTTGGCTTTTTGGAACTTGCTGATTTTTTCTGAATATTTGCCACCTGCAGTTGGTTGAATCCGTGGATGTGGAACCCACGGACATGGAGGGTCGACTCTATTTCCTCATGGCTAGTTCTGGGTGCAGATCAGAGTTATTCTGGCATCCCGGGAGCCTAGGAGTTCCCTTCCTGCAGGACACCTGGGAACTCCCAGCAGAGTGGCCTGTGGTGACTACAAACGGAACTGCTCCCCTAAGCACTGCGTGCCTCGGGCTTTGGCCTGGGCACCCCTGCACTGCAGGCAATCCTGCCGATGGACTTACATGTGGAATACGGGCCGTGCGCAGCTGTGTGTGGGGAGCCCAGAAGGGTCTGAGCAGGAGGACAGTAAAGAGCTCTAAACCTGATGGTGCGTGTTGTTTCATGTTTTTGTTTTTGTTTTGTTTTGTTTCTGCTGACTTTACCTTCCTGCTACTTAGTACAGGCAGGCATGTCATAAAGATGATGTAATTCTGCTTGTCACATTGTGAACTGTGTCCTATTCCTATCAGCCACTTGAAGATTCCACTCTGGATCTCAGGGATTTACTTGTCCAGGAACAAAGAGCTGAGAGCAGCTGCAGGAGGCCTTGAATGCGGGCATCCTGGCCACGTTCCCTGCTTCTCCCAGCGCCGTTCCCGAGGCAGGTGGGCTGCAAGAGCCATCTGAGGACCAGGCTGGTGGCAGCAGGACTAACCTTCAGCCAGTTCACGCCTGCGTATCTTTGCTGCTTTTCTATGGCCTCTGCCATCATGGCTGTTAAATAGTTTTTGATATGATTTTAGGATATATCGTCTAACTTTTAAATGACAGTCACAATGCGATTCGAGTTAAATGAGAGTTACGAATACATGTGTTCAGTGATATGTGTTCTGATTGTTCAGATTGACAGAAATTGTAGGACGTTGTTTTTATAATGATGCGTTATAGGTAACGGGGGTGTCAGTCTGACATAGAAAGTCATGAGTTGTGTCTGTTTCTTATCCATTCTACAAAAATTAATTTTATATTATTATAATATATAAAGTGTACCTGAAATTGTCATCCTTGATATTAACCCCTCCCACCTTTAGTAGTCTGTTCTTTGCCTGCTATAAAATGGCAGATATGCATTTTCCTTTCATCCTAAAACAAGCCGGCTAAAATATAGATCCTCAGAGGAGAAAAATGCTGCCTTGCAAGTTAATAGAGAAATGCCATCACTGCATCTGTAAATTAGGCTGCACACTTTTGTACTGGTTAGAGGTGGGGTTTTTTGCAGACAGTTTTATATCATAAATGCCAAATTAACTGCTGTAGATTATGGTACTGATCTTTATTGTTATTTTATACGAATAGACTCTCATAAAAATTCACCCGATCTCAAATGTAAAAATAGATACTCATAAAAAGTCAGAAACCCGGGCAGGAGAGAGGAAGGATGGGCAACGAAAAGCCTATTTAATTCTTGGACTGGTCTGCAGTGTTAATTTATCTTGAAATCTTGGTTTTGCCTTAAGTAGAATAAGGGAATCAAGTTGTGGTTTTTTAAAAAAGTTATTTATTTAATTATCTGTTTATTTATTTATTTTGGAGCCTATGCCTGTCTGAGTACTTCGTGTTCTAATCTAGAAAAAGACGTTGTCAGAGTCAGAAGAACTAAAGATTCTTAGTTCAGAAGAACTAAAGTCAGAGCTAAAGAATCTTGAGTGAATCTTTGCTTGAGACTCTGTGCCTTGTATTTTTCATAGAAAATACAGTTTTAACCAGTGGTATTTTTTAATGCTTTGGTATAAATTCTCCATTTTGCAATTATATGCCATTAAATGCATGGTAATAAAACCCTCTGTTCTGCATGGTCTTTAATATGAAGTGTGTTATTTGAAGTTTATTTCAAATGTATTCAGACAGTGACTACTGAGTGCCGTGAAGGCCCATTAAAAAGTGCTTCTCTTTGCTCTATGTTCAGTTTTTCTCCAAGTCAGACTATGCCTCTTGTCTATCTAGTGATATATGATATGTCTCTCTTCAGATAATGTAACTACCACCTTTATAATCCATGGACCATGATTATAAACAAAATGTGTCTTTTTTAAATTTCTGTAATTTATCCTCTAGCTATATTGAACTTAGACTTTTAATGAGGGTATCAGAATTATCTACTGCAATTCCTAGACTAAACAATGTGTGTTTGAGTATCAAATAGTATTGTACCTGTTATAGTGTAGATGCTTAATATATGTTTTAAAATGAATGGGTTAATGAAAACAGAGACAGTGTCTTCAGTTCAAGGCTTTTAAACATCTTGAAATCCCTTATTTGCAATTGTTATCATCTGCAGAATTTGTCTTATTGTCCTGGTTCATTTATTTATTTTCTTAAAATTAACTCAGTCTTCAGCCCTCACATTAGATAATCTGAATTAATTTTATGTCTATGCTTAAAAACTTTGAGGTGCTGGTTTCTTTTATACCCAGGCGGTGGGTGATTCACGCCGATAGTGTAGATCGATCTCCAGGTGTCTCAATTACAAGAGCCAAATGTTTCTACTGTGGCTTTGAGGTCTGGGCCATTGATGAGTCCCAGGAGATATTCACTGGTTTCCTAGAACCACATCTGCTTTAAGCTGTCAGCCAGAAAAGAAAAAAAAAAAAATCAATCAAATCAAAAAGCATGTGTGTGATCTGTGAAGATATATCCACGTACAATTGTGTGTTAAAAGGGCCAAATTTTTCAAGCAACGAACTGTAAGAGCCCATAGAAAGTTTCCCCATCACTTCTAATGCTCACATTCCTCCTTGGTGTGTGGGATCCTCACTCAGGTGAGCTGAGTCATTTTGCTGAAGATTAAGAAGCCGATTGCAGACTCTTCCATGCTGACCATTTTAAAAAGAATTAATATCTTTATATATATATATATATTTAAACATCTTTATTGCAGTATAATTGCTTTACAATGGTGTGTTAGTTTCTGCTTTATAACAAAGTGATTTATATTTTAATAGCCTGAATTTTTAATTTTGCTACCAAAATGCAACAGCAAAAGAGGAAATAATGCAGGGGAGCGTGAAGAAGAAGTTGAGCGGAGACCATATGAAGTCGGGCCCACCCAGGCAGCAGGAGAGACAGTGCCTTGGGAACAGCAGGGCGGTCATCGTGTTGCAGGAAACCATCGCTTCTGCCATCTTTTTATGGCTGGTAATCTGTTAACAGATGTCGCACATGGAGTTATCACTGCCCAAACTTCACAAATGTAAACACATTTCAACCTACTTTTAGACAGGAACTGGCTGTGCTATTATAATGCTGAAATTTAATTTAACTGGAATTAAAATGGAACTAAACTGCTCCATGGAATTTAGGACTCTGTACACACACACACACACACACACACACACACACACACACACCAGTGCACACACAGTGTGTTTTGTTGGAATAAGAGTGGAGGTCAAATAGATAACTAATGAGAACCTACTGTATAGCACAGGGAACTCTACTCAGTGCTCTACGGTGACCTAATGGGAAAGAAATCCAAAAAAGAGGGGATATATGTATACGTATAGCGGATTCACTTTGCTGTACAGCAGAAACTAACACAACATTGTAAAGCGACTAAACTCCAATTAAAAAAAAAAAAAGAGTGGAGGTCAAAACATGCTCTCAAAATTCTGGGGTCAAAGTATACTCTTAAAACTGTGTCCTCCATATTGAAACAAAATGCATTGACAGGTGTGATAGCAGGAACAAACATCACGATATTTGAAAGAGAAATTTATGACAGCCGCAACCTTTTTTTTTTTCTTTTTTTTTTTTTTTGCGGTACGCGGGCCTCTCACTGTTGTGGCCTCTCCCGTTGCGGAGCACAGGCTCCGGACGCGCAGGCTCAGCGGCCATGGCTCACGGGCCCAGCCTCTCGGCGGCATGTGGGATCCTGCCGGACCGGGGCATGAACCCGCATCCCCTGCATCGGCAGGCGGACTCTCAACCACTGTGCCACCAGGGAAGCCCGCCGCAACCTTTTTGAGTGGAAAGACCGAAATGCTTTTCTTTTCATTCTTCTTTGCCTGCAAACAGCCAGGGCCATGAACAAGTGTAGCAGAAAGCCTCCTGGTGCTGGGAAAGGAAGGCGTCTTGTTCTTCTTCGGGCATAAAGAACGCGGCCGTCCTTTTTTTCTATTTCCCTGTTTCCCCAGCATCATTAAACGCATGTTCTCTGTTCTAGTCATTTTGAGTCAGTCACTGACTGAACTGTCTTTTGTGCTCTGGCAAAGATAATGTATCTGGGTTTCCTTAGTGATATTCTAAACACATTTTTTTCTGTGCTCCCATACAGAGCACATAGTTTCGGAGGAATTCCTGTTGTGTGGGAGGCCAGCTCAGCCCCATTCACACACTCAGCTTCCCAGATGTGGCCCCTTGGGCCTGGTCCTATCTCGGTTTCAGCCGCCAGGCTGCTCCCCAGCATCCTTGTCGACAACCACAGTGGCCTTTCTTCATTTACTTATTTACTTTGTATTCGCATGGTGTACTTCAGCTTTTTTTTTAATCTTCCTTTGAGTACGTTAAGATTGTGAAAAAAGTTTGCTCCAGGAAAAGGGAGTTGAAATGCCCCCTGATTCCTTTAATTGCATAAATGGGGGTGTGTGTGTGGCAGGAGGTGGGGGAGGGCAGGTGAAAGAGAAAGGAGTGGAAATCAGTTAGCACCCTGGGTCGTCAGATAAGATGCCCCTCTATTAAAAACTCAAGACTTGAGACCGGGAAGTTGGCACCAGACAGGGGTTTGCTGTTATTACAGTTCTTGTTAAAATTTGACCCACAGGGTGAGTTTTTTAAATCTCAGTGAAATAGGGTACTGACCTCTTCAAAACTCTCAGATGTGCGCAGGAGATGAGACCCGAGATAATATTTATGGTGCTTTTTGACTAAGGAAGGTCACTGTGTGACAATTTCAGGGGGACACCTGCAGCACGGCTTTGTCAACAGGGCCTTGAATGTGAACAAAACACACACAGTCATTTCCCACCAGGATGTGACATCCGGGGCCGACCCTGAACACAGGCACATCTGGAGGATGACTATTTCGGGAAGCATTTTCTCCTCTGGTCTGTGACTTAATCTGTCGGGTATCTGGGAGGGGGTCAGAGAGAAGATCTGCCTTCAAAGTGTGAATGTCTTCAAGTGTGGCTGGGGGAGTGGACCAGGGGCTAGGGAGCCTTGAAGCGCAGGCGCTGAGCTGCCAAAGCCACTATTCTGAGGCTGATTTAACCAGAACAGTGGGGGAATCAGGGCTCTCAAGTAGGCCAGTGCTTAAAAATGAGTGATATAAATGTTACTCATTGTACGATTGAGGGAAAGACATCAAGCACAGGAAGCGATTACAATTCTTTATCTACTGGGCCCCGTCGCTAAGGAAACTCTGACTCAGTGCATGAAAGACAGCAGTCCCTTTGGAGTTCAGGCCAGTTAGTCATGATAGCTCCGGATCCTCTGGTATTAATAGCAATCACATCGACCAAGTGGACAGCCCTTAAGGTCTGAAGCAATGTCCACATGTATAAGCCTGCTTTATGCACATTAGAAGTCAATGTTATTCATCCTCATTTTTCAAATAAAGAAATCGAGAGCTACAGTCTGGCAGGAAAAAAAAGATTCAAATCCAGATCTTCTAAGTTCAAGTTTAAGCTTCATTGTCCTGCTACACTAGAGCTATTCTGCTTAAACGCACAGGTCTTTAAGCTTTTGTGCAGAATCCTGCAAATGTCAACCAGATGCTATTGCATGATGCGAATGCAGTATAGACTGGTGTGTACGTGGGAGGTGTGCACCTTCATCTCTCACTTTTTAATCAGAAGAAAAATGCTGACTTGTGCTTGACTTTTACCAAAAAGTTTTCCTGGTCCTGCAGAAGGAACTGTCTTCTGGCATAATTAACTCAGAGGAAATATGTATCTCTTGGGGCTGAAAAACTTGAGGGAGGTCCTAAATTACATGGACATCACATACTTTCATAAGCTACTTTGTTCTTTTCTTAAAATCATCTCAGGAATCATTTATTTTTTGGAGATGGCAGTCTTATTTACACTGAAAAACAGTTTTATATGGGTTGTCTTTCATTCACGGTGAGGCGATGAGAAAAGAAAACAAAATTTGTTTAGAGCTCCAGTGAAAAAATAATTGATTGGATGGTAGCTTAACTGTCAAAATCAGAACTTTCCCATACTATCTGAGGAATGAAAACACATCCTGATTAGTAACCCTCACCAAGTTCGGAAGGTTAGAGGTGATTCAGTCTCCATGAATGTGGTCCGGTCTTATTTTAAGAAGGGCCTCTGAGTCATGTGGAGTTGTGTCAAAATATGTGTTGTGTTATGTTTTGTTATTTTAAAAAGGCAGCTTGGAGGGAGGAAATTGAACCATCTTTTTTTCAAAAAAATCTCTGCCCTTTAATGGAAGAAAAGGGCAAGTCAGTTCCCACACATCTCACTTACTCTCTGTAATGCAGGCTCTGATGTATTTTACCGCAGATATATTCTAAATGCGGTTTGCTATAACCTTACTTACTTAGAGCATCTTTAGTTTGTAACTTGAGCTGTTCTTACTTAATATTTATTGTTAGATGTGGTTACATGCACTGCTTAGAATCGAATGAAATTTACTATTTATCTATTACTATCTTGACTGATTAGCTATCTGGAATGATGTTTATACAGATACATGTACTATTTTAATCTATGTAAAATACGCAAAATTTTAAGCGAGCTTCAGTTTTCCCAACCAGAAATATAGGAGTAGAACCAATCTTCCCTATATTCCTGGGCAAGCACATGGGGTAGGGGCATCAGAGGTGCGTCATGAGAAGGGGACTGACCCTCTCAGGCAGGGGTGAAGAAGGCAAAGGGTTGCCAGAATTAAGGGCCCAAGATCCCTAGCTTCATAGGAATTTGCTCTTATAAATGCATGCTGAACTTCCCAAGCCCATGTCTTTCCAATAAATGTCCTAAATTTAATAAAAGAGATGCTGTGAAGTTGGGAATTCAATTTGGGCTGTAATTCACCACTCCTAAAATGAGGCCTTGGGCTTAATTTTCAGCAATCTAGGCCCTCTGGCTACAGGAGGGAAGATTTCTTACAGGGCCCATCGAGAAGCTTTTTGGTTCCTTCTGTAGATCTTAATCTAGGAATTTAAAGCCCTGAGCACATCATTTTCTTTTCCTAAGCTGTCTAGCGTAGTTAGAAGCAACCAACCAACCTGATTAGGCTCCTATTTTTCACCAAAATGTTCAAACTCAGTAAATACTTGGCCACCCAGAACCTCGTCCTCCATAGGCACGTAAGCGCAGGTGTGTAAAGGTGATCATCTGAGTGACTGTTTTGCCACCACAGGCTAAACACTCCTTTACCACTGGATATGGGGTCCTTTGTGTCTTAAATCTAATTAGATGAGAAAACCAATTCTAGAAAACCCAGAAACAAGAGAGCTCATCCTTAAGGTTCTGTCCCTCAGGAAACACTCTCAATACCAAATTCTATTTCAGGTTTAAATCAGACAAGCAGAGCAGATCTACAGCCTTGTGTGTGGGTATCTGACCTTCTGAGCAGTGAGAGCTGCTCAGGCCGCCTCTGTGAGGCTGCGGTCTCTGTGTCTGATGCCAGAGCCCCAAGCCCTGGGAGTGGAAGGAAGACGGGTGTGGGGTGGAGAGAATAAGCTGAAGCCAAAGCCAGACTGAAACCCATGTCAGCCCTTGTCACGTCTGACCTTGGGCTACATGGAAGACTCTAGCTGGACTGTTGAAGGAATGTCTGAGGACTTTCTCCTAAGGTTTTCCAATTGCTTCAGCAAGACTGCCTCACGGCTATTTTTAAGTCATCTAGAAGCATTTTTAAAGACCAGCACTTGGTTATTACATTTCAGTTCCTTTTCCACAAAGGTTTTTCAGAAGCTTTCCTCATGTCATCAATGACACAATATTTGTAAAGTAATAGATGCATAACACACGTCACGCAAGGGCTGTGGGCGAGCTCCACAGGTAAGAATCTCGACTGGCCTTCTACGGTGAATACGATTTCACTGTCAGAAGCGGTGTAAGTTTCCCTGTCTGCCTCCTGCTCTGATTTTAAGGGCACTCACCCAAGTGATGAGTAACAGCAGATGATGGGGTGAATCATTGGACACTGCAGTTTGAATTGAGTGGTCAGTCCCCTCCCGGCCTGTGGTTGGGAAAGCATTGGAATAACGGAACTGAGGGTAAAGAAGATGCAGCTGGGTCTTTTCAGGTCACAGCCCGAGGGCCTGGGAGGAAAGGACACCCAGGAAAGAGGGAAGGCCAGCCAAGACGGATGGGTGTGCTCTGTGCTTCCCTGTGCTGCTCTTGCCTTGAGGTTGAACACAAAGAGCTGACGGACTGTGAATAGTCACAGACCAATTATCTAAGCTGTGACAGCAAGATGCAGAGCTGCTCGCTCAAGATCCTCAAGGAAACACGGCCGGACTCGATCACTTCCCACCACCAGCGTTCTGAGGAGGGAGGGTGTTTAAAAATCTGCTCCAAGAAGGTCTGACTTTGCACAGGTTATGGAGCAGAATTTCCCTGGACAGAATCTTTGCCAGCAACCGAGATGCAAAGCAGGACACCTTCTCCTGGAACAGACGATGCCAGGGCTCAGAGTGTTTGTCAGGGAAAAGCAGAAGCAATGATGTCAAAATGGAAAAATGACCCAGAGAGAAAGTCTCCAACTTATTGCTCAGAAAATGATTATTTGGGGGGAGATAGGGTTGGGGTCAGACATTTAATATTTTGGTAACCAGCATTTCATAGCATGTGGTTGAAACTTCTGTCCCACATTCATCGGCTTCCCTCACGTGGATCCTCCTCATTAATGTTTAAATGTGCTCAGGTCTCCCCCCATTTTAGGGGGACCCCAAGATTACATGTGTCACATTAAGATACATGAAGACTAGGGCTTCCCTGGTGGCGAAGAGGTTGAGAGTCCGCCTGCCGATGCAGGGGACACAGGTTCGTGCCCCGGTCCGGGAAGATCCCACATGCCGCGGAGCGGCTGGGCCCGTGAGCCATGGCCGCTGAGCCTGCGCGTCCGGAGCCTGTGCTCCGCAACGGGAGGGGCCACAACAGTGAGAGGCCTGCGTACCGCAAAAAAAAAAAAAAAAAAAAAAAAAAAGATACATGAAGTATAGATGCTCTGTAGTAACTTAAAGCTGATCCAAACCTCCCCGAGTACTTAACTGGGAGGTTAGATGAGTCTACATTTTAAAGTCTGTTTGGGGAACATGGTCATATTCATCAGGCCCTTTTCTCAGATTTCCTTTGGGGTCTTGCTGGAGAAGCAGACCCTGGGATCTGTACAGTCAGCTACTTGCCCCGGTCCCTGGCTCCCCATCCTTCAGGGCCCGGTGCCCCAGTAGCATCTGATTCGGATTCTCCAACCAACTGGTGGATGTGTTCCAGTCCACACTCGTGACTTGGTGGTTTGCTTAGACTCTGTTAGTCCCACCTCGGCCCTCCTGGTCGCTGGGCGCACCCTGAAGTCCAGATCTTTCTCCCAGTCGGTCTACACTGCCCTTCCTGTGGACCTTGGCTGTTTTACCTCAACCCCTGCAGGCAAGCTCCATGGCCGTGCACTCAGGAGGAGTTCTGCGTGGCTACCACGCCGCAGAGGACGCCAGGATGTCTCAGGAAAGGACCCCCTGGGCTCTTCTCACCTCGCCAAGGGGCTCCCTCTCATGTGCTCTGTGTGACAATAACACTGCGGTGGCCGAGTAGAAACCCGCGATCCCAAAGAGACAGCTAAGCGGAAGCCCCTTCCTCCCAACTTTCCCTCCAAGTGCCTCCCGTCTGCAGGGGCTGGGGAACACGCGTCTCCATGCTGCCGCCCCGCTGCCCTCTGATCTTCCTCCCAAAACAGACGAAGAAGCCTGTTCCTCCTTGCCTCACTTCAGGGGCACCTGCCTTCCCCCTTTCCTGAGGCTGTAAGGACTGAACAGCTGCCAGTGAACATGCTTTATTAGAATATGTGGGAAAACATATTAGTTTAATAGTCTCAAAATACATCTCTATTATGTCCTTTGAGAAAACAACCCAAACCCTTACCTCCTGACTGTCCCCTTGTCCCAGGGCACATTCTCAAAGATGTCGTCTACATGCCTGGCTTCCGGTCCCTCACCCTCTCCCACTCCTTAGCTCCCTTCAGCCTGATTCCCACCCCTCCCTCCACTGACACATCCTGTGGAAGGTCAGTGACCCCCACGCCGGCAAAGCCAAGCACAATTTTCGTACATCCGACTTGACTACTCTAGAGCATTTGTCACTACTTATCACTCCTCATTTTGTGAGACCCTTGCTTCCCTTGGTTTCACTCGAATGTTCTTCATCCATCACTGGTCTCCTTCTCAGGCTCCTCTTGGGCCTGGATCAGTCTTGCCTTGGAGTCACGTGAGACGAGGCTTTGTTCTCAGCCCGGGCTCTCTTCCAGTCCCTCCCATGCTTTCAACAGTCAACCGAACATCAGTGAATCGCTAAGGCACAAAAGTAGCCCAAACATCCCGCCGCACACCTGCAGCCTACAACCACTGCACTCAAGGAATCCCATATCTAGGATCCCTTTTAAGGGATCTTTTCCCTCCACATGAAGGTAAGCTCGCTGGGTTTGGGAACAGGACTACTGTGGCTAATCAATATCGCCCCAGCATAATACAGTGCCCTAGGACAGGTGTTCAATGAATTATCTTTTGAATGAATGAATGAATATTAGAAAGAATAAATAAATGAACTGCAAATCATTTGCTATGGTAAATAAAATGATATGGTGACCAAAACATAATGAAATTACCTAAAGACAAGTTCTATTGGCTCAACCAAATGTTTCCATTCCATTATCTCAGTATTATTTCTGCTTCTTGTAGGTTTCCCTTGTAATTTTTTTTTAATTTAATTGTGGTAAAAAAACACATAACATGGGACTTCCCTGGTGGTCCAGTGGTAAAGAATCCTTCTCCCAATGCAGGGGACACAGGTTCGATCCCTGGTTGGGGAACTAAGATCCCACATGCCGCGGGGGCAACAAAGGCCACGTGCTGCAAACTACAGAGCCCACGCTCTGGAGCCCGTGCACCACAACTAGAGAGAAGCCCACAAGCCACAGCGAAAGATCCCATATGCTGCAATGAAGATACCACGTGTTGCAACTAAGACCCGACACAGCAAAAAATAAATAAATAAATATTTTTTTAAAAAAACAAACACATAACATAAAATGTATCACCTTAACCATTTCCAAGTGTACAGTTCGGAAGTGTTAACTTCAATGTTGTACCACCAATCTCCAGAACGTTTTCACCTTGTAAAACCAAAACTCTGTATCTAAACACCGCCTCCTCTCCTTCTTTCTTCCCCCAAGCCCCTGGCAACCACCATTCTACTCTCTTCTCTGTGAACTTGACTTCTCTTGGTAATAAATTATTTGGCAGGCTATAGATACCTTGTTGATAAGTGTCTTGTATTTGAAAGTACTGAGAAAAGAGTGTCATGTGTCTAAGCGGCTATTTGATCTTGATTCTTTCATTTCAACTTGAAAAGCTAAACAATTGTTCTTCTGTGGCCCGTGCAGGAGGGGATGGTGGAGGTGGAGGTGGAAGTGGAGGGGACGGTGGAGTCACCTTTTGTTCTAGTCCAGGTACACAAAGCCCAGATAATCGTTTTAGGCTGTTTCAGAAGCAACTTTCTGCTTAAAGTATTTCCCTTATTTCCAACTATGGAAGAGGTTCAAAGGAAAGGGCTTCTAATGGATGGATGGAAGTAAGAAAATAGTCTTGAGAGTATCAAAGGGATGTGCTCAGTGGAGGAGATTCCTCACGAGGTTTCCTCATTCTTCCTGGGCACAGACGTCCAGTTAGACGATCATTCCCAGACTGCCTTGTGCTCTGTGATCAAGTTTTTTTTGGTTGAATTTCAGCATCAGTAAAATCTGTATGAGAACATGTTCAGCTTTTGCCCCTAAAGGACCTCGCTTTCCTCCTGGCTGGAGGTCAGCTGCAAGGACTGGGGTGCCTCGGGAAGATGTGTGTTGAGGACGGCGAGCTGCCCAGCTCGCATGGTACCAGATGTGACTCTTTGGAGCAGAGCCTGTCCACCCACCCTAGACTGTCACTGAGAAGAAAGACACCTCTGTCTGGTGTGAACCACTGCATTTGGAGGGCACCTTGTGCAGCAGGGTGTCCTTCCTATTCACACACACATCTCTGCTCTTCATTTTACACTTGCCTGAGTTACTTCCTCGCAGATCTAAACACGACTTATTTGTTGAAGTGGGTATGGCTCACTGGAACGTACAGAACAAACATGATGGACACTTTCCCTGACCTTGAAGAGTTTATTATTTTTGTGTTGAGAAAGTCGAAATCATGTACACAGGAAACACATAAATAATTAAGAGCCTATTTGAATAGTACTGACAGTTAGGGTTCTAGAATCCTAACTAGAAACTTGGAACCTTCTAGAAAGTCAGAGAAGATTGGAGAAGGGATCAACGGAAGGTTGAGTGGCCCTGCAAGGTTTCCAAGAGGAGGGGGCCTGAGTCAGTGTGTACAAGGGTGGGGGACCCACCTGCACCTGGGTCCTTCACCATAGGCAAAGGAAGTGTCTCTCCCTTCTCTATTTCCCCCAGGGAGAAGGCGAAATGACCAGCCTAACACACCTGGGCTGCTGGTCACTGAGTTCCAAACTCTGAGGGTCATGTATGAGACCTTACAAGAGGGACACCTTCATGGTGGCACCTCTGGGGTTTGCTTAGGACACTCCTCCCCACGTTTATCTTGCCAGCTTCTCCTGCTTGGATGCTGTTTCCATGGGAGCATTGCCAGGCCCTGAACCCAGGTAATGTGCCCTTCACATAGGAGCACATTGACCTGCCACCCCTGCCCTGAGAGCACCAGATTTCAATTCCCAGTTAACTGAAGGTGGCTTCCGTGGAACTGTCAGCTGTATGTGGACCCATGTCATCTTTTTTCAAAGAATCGTTCCCAGTGCTTCAGATAATGTCCAGACAATTATCAATAAAAGTATTTTAAATAAATGAGTAAATATTAGTGCTTATTGAATGATAAATATTGGGCAAGATCAAAACAGGGACTTCCCTGCACTATAATCTATCCCGTGGTACATGATACCGAGTGTCTTCTCAGAAAAGTGGACATTTTTCAAATGACAAGTTGTTCTATTAGCAATATGTGGTCATATGGGGGTTTGCTAAATTCTTCTGTTCTTTTTTGGGAGCTTAAAATATGAAATGAGTTCACAGAGGTGGAATAGTTTCAAGCAATAGAAGGCCAAGATTAAACTGCTTCTTATTTCCCCTCTGAGAAGGAATCATTTATCTCTAGTGGAACTATCAGAGTCCTGGATAAAAATAAAAATGTGAATTTTTAAAGTAGGGCTCACTTTTTGAACTACTCTTCCGAAATGAACCATGCAGTTTGGCCTTTTTATTTGAATTATTCTGATGCAGTTTTCTCCACAAAGATGTAAAGTATATTAGAACCGGTCCCTCCGTTGGACTGAGGAACTTGGGAAGCTCTTTCAGGCTTGCAAAAACGCAGCCTCATCTGTTGGGTATTGGATAGATGAATAGTCAGCTCTCAGCCCTCACTTTGCAAATGGAGGGAGAATTCACAAAGTTAAGAATCCAATGGATGACTTCTTTGGGCTCTGCGTGGCAGTAACTCATTAAAAAGTAGAAAAGGAAGGCAGGAACTGTTCTCCTGTCCAAAATAAATCCCTCCATCACTAGAAGCACCTCCTGTACCAGTCTTTCTCAACTGGGGATGATCCTGCCTGCCACCCAGGGCACAGCAGCAATGTCTGGAGGCGTCTTTGATTGTCACACCTGGGGCTGGGGCAGGGTGTTACTGGCCTCCAGTGGGTGGGGGTCAGGGATGCTACTAAGCATCCTAGGTGCCCAGGTCAGCCCCCAACACAAGCATCATTGGGCCCCAAAGTATCAACAGTATGGAGGGTGAGAAGCCCCATTGTGTCCTCTGAGGAACTTCTTGCATGCTGGCCAAGCAGAAGAACCCTGGTGACCTGCCTTCCGCCTGGGTCCTTGCAGTAAAGACCCTCTGCAACACTGCCTCCTTCCACATAGGGAACAGGGACTGGTGACCCCAGCTCAGCGGAAGGCCAGGCCCTCTGGCCTTCAGCATCATGTCTTGGGTCTGATGACTCCCAGCTTGGCGAATCCACCAGGTAAGGTAAGGCCCAGAGCCAACCCCGCCGAGGGAATCTCACACCCAGAGAAGCTGTCCCAGCGTGTGTGTCCTCTTGGCTGTCAGTTACATTTCTGTGTCTCGTCTCATGCAGCTCTGGGATCAGCGCCGTGATTACAGAGGTGAACTCTTTGTCTGAAATCGGATCCAGACCGTGGTTCCAGAGTGGCTCACTCCACTGGTACAGCAGGGAGGTGCTGTCAGAGGCTGAAATCCTCCTCTGAGCTGCAGGAGAGCCGAGGAAAGGATGTCCGGTGCTGCGTATCTGCGGGGCGACTGGCTCCACAGCTGGGCTGGGCATGCCCTCGAGATGCCAGGACAGGACGCCAAGTGGGCGGGGTCAGGGCACTCCAGCCCGGTGGAGGTCCAAGCTCAACAAGGGCTGTTCCAACCACCCTCCATGCCTCCGTCTCGTAGTCTCAGTGGCAGACACGGTTATCATTTTGAAACAAAAATGTGATCACTGTATATATGTGCCACATCTTCTTTATCCATTCATCTGTTGATGGACACTTAGGTTGCTTCCATGTCCTGACTACTGTAAATAGAGCTGCAATGAACATTTTGGTACATGACTCTTTTTGAATTATGGTTTTCTCAGGGTATATGCCCAGTAGTGGGATTGCTGGGTCGTATGGTAGTTCTATTTTTAGTTTTTTAAGGAACCTCTGTACTGTTCTCCATAGTGGCTGTATCAATATATACAGTGGAATATTACTCAGCCATAAAAAGAAACAAAATTGAGTTATTTGTAGTGAGGTGGATGGACCTAGAGTCTGTCACACAGAGTGAAGTAAGTCAGAAAGAGAAAAACAAATACCGTATGCTAACACATATATATGGAATCTAAAAAAAAGAAAAAAAGTCATGAAGAATCTAGGGGTAAGATGGGAATACAGACACAGACCTACTAGAGAATGGACTTGAGGATATGGGGAGGGGGAAGGGTAAGCTGGGACAAAGTGAGAGAGTGGCATGGACATATATACACTACCAAACGTAAAATAAATAGCTAGTGGGAAGCAGCTGCATAGCACACTGGGATCAGCTCAGTGGTTTGTGACCACCTAGAGGGGTGGGATAGGGAGGGTGGGAGACACAAGAGGGAAGAGATATGGGAACATATGTATATGTATAACTGATTCACTTTGTTATAAAGTAGAAACTAACAAACCATTGTAAAGCAATTATACTCCAATAAAGATGTTAAAAAAAAAATGTGATCACGTTTCTTTTCCACTCAGTGATCTTTAGTTGTCACTCCTGCCCCCAAAATAAAGGTAAAAACTTGACAGTGACAGGAGAGACACGTGATACCACATTTCCACCAGCTGCTTTCATCAGGGCCCGAGTCCTCGCCCCTCTCCCTTCTCCCTACAGACAGTCTGTGCTTCAGTCATGCAAGGAAATGCAGATTCCTCAAATTAAAGCATCTCCTTTTATATACAACGGACATTTCTTGCTCACTGGGTCAATTCCCAGATAGAATGTAAGTGATGGCAGCGGCTGTAACAAACAGAGACGAACATTTCGGTGTTTAGCACAATAGACGCTCCTTCTTCCTCATGAAGAAGTTCAAGCTGGCATTCCTGGTTGTCCGGAGGCTGCGTGATGACTCAGGGCCACACTTTTGTTCCAGCTTGTGGCTCCGCCCTGCCTGTCCTCTACATGTTGTTGGTGAAATTGATAAAGACACACAGAAAGGCAAGCCCACTTCTGTACAGCTGGGGCCTGCGGAACACATATCACCTTGGTCAGAACTCAGCCACGCGGCCGCCTGGCCTTGGAAGGGAGGCTGGGGGAGGTAGTGTACCCGTGGGCCCCAGCCATGGGGCTGGAGCCATGGGAGAGCAGTGTGCCTTTGTTGGCCTAGGCCATAGTTCTACAGGACACTCTATTTTGTGGCAATTCAGCAAGCTGTTCACATAACCTGTTCACTTTCCTCTAGGTATTTTTACTTCAATAAGTTTGATAAACCCACAAAAAAGAGCATATAGTCCCCTTACCTTTGGACAGTTTCCCAAATGTTTTATAGCTAATTAAATTCTTTACATTAGATATTGAATAGGACTGTTATTGCTTCGACTAGGTATCACAGATAACCCAGGTCATGCGAGCTCCCACTCACAATTTTGGTTACAAGTCACACTGATTCACTTGTTTGGATTCTCCTGTTCCCTTTTCTTATAGAATTTCCTTTCTTCCCCACTCTTGGCTGATAAGTACCTATTAATTTTCAAGAATTTATTAAACATAATCCTCTTTGTGGAGCCTGTTCTAAGCCTCCCATGCAGAACTGACCATTCTATTGTCCGTGCTCTTAGGACACAGAGCGCATCTTCTGTCTAATCCTATAGCATTTTAGTAAACGTATCTGATTCCAATTCCTAGATACTAAGCTCTTTGGATGATAGAGATTATGCTTAACCATCGTTTTATCCCTATTCCCCAGAGAACATAGTAAATGCTTAATAATTCTTTGTTGAATCAAAGTGCACGCAATGTGTAACTGTAACATAATTCTCAATCATGGCTCAGTGACTGTCATATTTTATAGTAAAAACACGTGATTTTGAGTGTATAGTCTAACATCCCTTAACCATTTGACAGAAGTAAAGGTAATTTCAGGTATCTAGTTCATTATTTTAGTTTGGGTAAAGCAACAAGATTCAAATACTTGGCTCCTAAGTAATATTTTGATGTCTCTCAATATTTATTTTCCTCCCCATTAGTTATTTATGATGCAAATACGTTAAAAAGCACAACTGCCATTTTTGAGTGAGGAAAACCCAGATTTGAATCTCACTTTACTTCCTACAAGCTATGTGATTGTGGACAAGTAGTTTAATTTAAGCCTTAGTTTCAGGCTATTTGCTACTGGAGTCAAAAGCCCTCATTGTTAACTTACCCATAGTCTGGGTGAGGAAAAGGATGGGATGGGCAGAGAGATGCCTTCAATCCCGAGGTCACTGCCAAAGGTTCTACTGCTGCTGTGGGTACCTGGGTACAGAGAAGCCAGAGCCACCTCACTGTTATTGTTGTTGTTATTACTATTATTATTATTATTGCTTCCAATTCCATGAAGCTCCTCTCTCAGGCAGTAGTTTCACTATTTTAAAAAACCTTTGAATGTATCAATTTTCTTCACCAGGATATTCTAGAAGCACATGAGTTACACATGTGCCCTTTTGCTGCCACACTGTCTAAACCTTGACAGTCTCCCTCCCTCCGATCTGCCTGCCCTGGGCTGTTAGAGCAGGACGCTGCCTCCCAATGTATTACCCCGACAGAGAACAAATGCGCAGCAGTAAATATTATGGTTTCATCTAATGCTTCAACTGTGAAGACAAATGACAGAAAATGTAGTCACGGATACGGAGGTCAAAACCTATTGGTGCGGATATTTCACGGCGACTATTACAATACACTTTTCATGGAGGGCTTATTTATGGGACTCTATTATGAGTCATAGCAACTCATAACACGACGTTCTATGGAAAATTCCATTCTCCACTTGGGCTAAATACCAGACATACAGCACTCACTTTTGATGAATGAGAGTCATAAACATACCCCAACAGGTATAATACAGTAGTTTACAGCTTTAACCTAAATTGATAGATATATTTTTTTCCTCATAAAACAAGAAAAATGGGATAGAATAAGATCTTTGCAATTCTCGGCAGGACAGTTAACGGACCGCAGCCTTGCAGGTGCTATCTCATCACCCGCCTGTCAGAACAGGGTCTCCTCCTGCACCGTTTTCTCACTACCTGTACTGCAGCGTCTTAATCTAGTCTATAAATAGCTTTCTAATTTGAATTAGGATAATGTGCTATCTGTGCCTGTTGGATGTGGTGCAACGTTGTTTGTACTCACTTTAAATCTCACGAAGTCAGAGAGCATTTTTTTCATTCCAGATAGAGCTAAAAATATTCACCCATTAAAATAGTAATCATCATTAAAATTAGCTTGCTGATTTTGCTGATTAATTTCTCAGTAACAAGTATGCTTTCTAAAAAGTTTCAACTGAACATTTTTTGACACAACTAGAATTTTAAAATGTAAGCTATGTAAAGAGGAAGAGGTAATTAAGGAACTACAAATAGAAATTTTAAATCTACTGTAATTTTTAATGATTTTAAGAAAAAAAGTTGTTTTCAAAGTAAAAGAGTGAAGAGGATGGAAATGGTTGCTATAACTGGAATGTAGGACTGAGGTCCCTACAGCTTAGTTCTGGACTGTGATTCTCATACCTTGGGAAAGTTGTTTATTTTTGTCTATACGGGAGGGGTGATCCAGTAGGCATAATAAGTGTTCAAGTGATCAGAGCCACTCTTGTAAGATTTAAATATTTTTTTTGCCTGTGTTCTATTTTCATATGCAACAGGCAGGCTTCAAGTTCAGAGGAAGGTTGTAAATCAGTAACAACATAAAAGAGCAACTTTAAATGCACGGATGAAACAAAGGGCTCTTCCTTTTAAGACAGCCATTGGTGCAATTTATTTTGTCTTCAGTATCTTTATTTTAGTTGGAGTTAAAGACTTAAACAAGCTAAAATGCAGTTTTGTTCAACCTTCTTGAAAATTGGGAATTCCCTGGTGGTCCAGGACTCGGTGCTCTCACTGCCAAGGGTTCGATCCCTGGTCGGGGAACTGAGATCCCACAAGCTGTGCAGCACGGCCAAGAAAAATAATTATAAAATAAAATAAATTTAAGAAAAGAAAATTGAGGAAGGGGAAATATGTGTTTTCATTTTAATCCTTTAAGAAAATCAACCACTCACTGTAATCTTAAGAAAAGAGGCCAGTACAAATGCCTCTGATTTTAAAATACATAAAATACGTTTTAAACTGAAGAAAGGAATATTAATTACAAGACAGAAGCCGGTTGAGAAAAGTTTATAAGACAAAGATCAGGAGAAAGATATCATGCTCAGTTGTGTTTAAAATAATGTCTGTATATCATTCAGTATTAATGAAGGCAATGAGATATGCCTTGGCTGTGAATATTTGACGTTTCATACTATTTGTAGTGGACATATGTCATAAAGCAGTAGTGAAATCCAGTATGTCATTGATGACCATCGAATGGTAACTGCCATGGAAACCTGTGACCTTTCTCAGATAATGAATATCGGCAGATCTAGAGAAAGACACAGATTTATTTCAAAAAGATCTGGTGTGTGGCAGGCAGGAAACAGCAGCAGGTAACCCAGGGCTATTCATAGTTCCATGAAAACACACTCACACACATTCCTTTTCTGTTTGGAAGACACAGATCTTAAGTAGTTACATATTTATTTTCAAACATTAAGCTGTAATGGAATCCAGCCGGCTTTAATAATGTAATTTAGCCTAATCTTTTACAGAGCTTTAGTGAGTTATTTTCTAAAATGTTTTAAAGAAAATGTCATTTAAAGCACACATATCTTATTATATAATCTCCTGGGCAGGTTTATTGTAAGAGATATTCAACCAAAACATTCATAAAAGGTCATGTATGTATTTTGTGACAGTATGTCTGAGATGTTGAGCATTTAAGAAAAGAAGGTCATCTTGTCTCCTGTAATTTGAAATGTAAACGTGGTTTAGCCTAAGGTGGGATTCCATGAGTAATTATCAGAATAAAATAATATGTTTCTCTCTGTGTGTGTGTGTGTGTGTGTGTGTGTGTGTGTGTCTGTGTGTGTGTAGATTGGTAGGTAGAAAATAGATAGATAGATAGATAGATAGACAGATAGAGATAGATAGATAGATAGAGATAAAGAGATAGAATAGAATAGATAGACATTCAGAGTATCTCAAGTGTCATATATTGGTCTTGGTTCCTAATTAAATTCAGAAGCATAAAAAAGTAAAAGGCTTGAACTATTTTAAAGCCTCTCTATGTGGTATCTCCCAGCTTTCATCTTTCCCCCCTTGCAAACCATCTTCCCTTTAGTTTCCAAAATAATTTAAAAATAAAATAGGAATCTTTCTGGCCCTCCAAAGCACCCCATTGAGACCCAAATCTGCACCCTCCGCCACCCACCTCTCCCACCTCCTCCTGCACCACTCTCCCCTCACTAAGCTCCCGCCCAGGCCAGCACCCCCTCCCCCTGGTCTGTGCATGCCAGCTGTGCTCCGAGGACAGTCCTCAGTGTGTCCGGGGCCAGAGCCCGTGTGGGGAAGCCCTGCCTCCTCCCTCCCGTGGAGCCAACTCTGAGGGCCGCAGGGTCTTGAGAGCACCCCGAGGAAACAGGCTGGGGTCCGGACTTCCCTGAGCATCACCACTTTCCCCTCCAGATTTGACCCCTCCCCTCCCATATTGGCTCTGCTGGGAGGAGTCTTGAATGGGTGCTTTCCCCAGGAGATCCTCATCTCCAGGTGCACCTCTGGGAACCTGAGCTAAAATGAAAGGCCTGGGCACCTCAGATGCCACCGCCTACTCCTTGCTCAGAGCCCTATTCAGGAGCTTTGCATGTCACATGCCCGGGTCCCCAGGGAATCCAGGGAATGGCACCCTCAGAGCTGACGTTTTATATCCCGGGCTCGATTCACTTCACGGGATGCCTGCTCCCCAGATTTCCCTGGGAGAAGGCCGGGGAAGGCAGACAGCAGAAAGTTGAGCGCTTGCCTCTCAACTTTTCACCATTTGGTGAAGGTTTGTGATACAATATGTAGAAGAATGGAAGTCACATTTAACTTTCAAAATCTGTATCTGAGAGCACATTGAACTGTAATTAATTCAACAAATATTTACTGGGCACTTGCCATGTACTAGGCACTGGCCTAGACATGGGGCTATAAAAGTGAGCAAAACAGACACACGTTTCTGTTCTCATTTAGTTTACATTCTTGTTGGCTGAGAAAGACAAAACACCACCCCAAACTGCAGCAAATTGGGAAGCGTGATAGTGACAGGGCTACGTGGGGCTGTGGTGGTGGCAGTGAGGTGCAGTTCATGAGGGAATAACCTGCAGGCACCTGGGAGAGGAGTGTTCCACCGCACAGAGACAACGGGAGGTGAGAGGCCCCAGGCGGTGTGGAGCAGGCCAGAACGGGCAGTAAAATTCCATTAACTGCAGCACATTAGCTGCTGGCTAATTACAGGGCCCTGGCGCTTTCCCTGAGCAGCCAACAGAGTAAAGGGCCGTCGATTTACACAGGTAGGTAATGGCTCTTGACCTACGTTTCCAGCAGAGCCCAGTAGCAGAATAGTAAATGGCATCCAAATAATAGAGTTTTTGTTATAGGAGCTTTTTGGTGAGTTATAGATTCACCTGGGGGCAATATCAGAATGTGAGGTTCCAGAGACTGACAGTAAAGTAAAATTTAGGGATGACAACTCATGATAAAACCTAATCTAGAAATAGAGAAAAATTCATTCTGACCGTATAGATCAATTAGGGAGTATTTGTATTAAACTATTCATCACAGAACAAAAAGATTCTACATAAGAGTACTAAGGGGCTTCCCTGGTGGCGCAGTGGTTGAGGGTCCGTCTGCTGATGCAGGGGACGCGGGTTCATGCCCCGGTCCGGGAGGATCCCACGTGCCGCGGAGCGGCTGGGCCTGTGAGCCGTGGCCGCTGAGCCTGCGCGTCCGGAGCCTGTGCTCCGCAACGGGAGAGGCCACAACAGTGAGAGGCCCACGTACCGCAAAAAAAAAAAAAAAAAAAGAGTACTAGTATAATGATTTTTCTCTGGAGCAGTTAAAATATGATTTGTTACTCTGCAGAGGAAGCCAGATCTACGTTCGCTGCCGTCTGTACTGAAAACCTTTGGTTTTAATTCGTAAACATTGTGCAATATGATGGCATATAATCAAATTCTTTTCTCAGTTCTATGAAACAGGGGTACCCCGGTTCGTTGCAAAACATACATGAATAATTAGCCATTGTGTGTGTGTGTGTGTGTGTGTGTGTGTGTGTGTGTGTGTGCGTGTGTACTGTACAGCCTGAGCGCCCCTGTCTGGTGCATCTGTACTCAAGGCCTAGGTCCTGTAGGGACAGAGTAGCTTGCTTTCAAGCACATCTGGCACAGCACCCTGCAGATGTGGCTACTTAGTAACTGTGTGCTGAGGACAACGATTAGGTTGATGACAAATCTGGGTGCTGAGCATAAGAGTTTACTAATTGGTTTCTGGAATTGTTGCCCAGTCTTTAAAAAAAATAGGGCTTTACTTTTTTGTTATTTTTTGTTGTTGCTGTTTTTGGATTAGTGGGTTCTATCATACATTTAGTTAAACTATAAATGCTGCATTCAGCGAGTACATTCTAGTCTTTCTGGGATATGTGTGTTTTGGGAGGCTGCTCCAGCCTCATTTTCTACCGTGTCCTGGGAGGGGCCCATCCAAGGAATGAGAAACCTCACGCTGGTCTCCACAGGGCAGGGGCTCTGGATGTACTTCCGGGCTTGGCATGTGTGCTTTAGAGCCTTCCTGAAACTTCTCAATCCTGTGCCTCAGAAAAACACCCAGGTCAGCACTTGGCGGAGCCCCTCTGACTAGAATCTCTCTTATTAAATCTTGCTGTAACGGATGTGATTTTCAAAATTAAAAAAAGAAAAACAGGGCGAGAGGAGCAGTTGGTTGTAAGCATCTTAAGAGAGCTACATGGGAATCAGGCTGCCTTCACGCACAGAGGGTGCTCAAGACTTTTCCAAGTATCCTGCCACCTTTTTACAAACTCTGCTTATGACGGCAGCTCCTGGGATGAGATATTCTGTTCTCTGTGCCACTCAATTAAAATTGGTACCTGTACCATTGGGCTGATTCAAGGAATTTAAGAAAGAAACATATGAGACTAGGAAATCCTGCTCTGAAGAATAAGAAGTTAAAAAAAAGTTTTCAGTACTGTGAGGGGTAGCTGATAGGTCTTTCCTGAAAAACAAGATTAAATAGGAGGGAAATGAACATGGATGTTCCCAGTGAAATTCCACTTCTGGAGCAAGTTGCTGTATCAATCAGCTGGGACTCCAGACAATTAAATGTCTGATTGGACCATAGTAATAATAAAAAGAAGGAAGCCAACTAAAACACAAAGCAGTGAGACAGAAAATGCAATGGAGACCACGTTCGCAGGATCAAAAGTCCCAATGTCTTACTAGAGAAGACCTTTATCAAAACAGGCTGAGACATTTGGTTCCCCTTTGTTGAAACCACAAAGCTGGACAAGGAGCTGGAAGCGGAGTCTGAAGAAGCAGACTTTAGTATTTTAAGCAGTGGGAGGATCGGGCATTGCTTATGGCATTTAGGATTTCAGAGCGACCCCAGAGGCAGGGAAACCCAGCTGCACCCAAGGGTGCAGGCTGACAGAAAAAGGGGAGCGGGTCCTTGGGGCTCAGTTTACGACGGTAAATTTTGCTTTCAGAGTGACAGTAATACGACAACTATCGTAACAGTGCCTGGCCACCTGGTCTGATGGGATCTGCCCTTCCATCCCACCCCAGCTCCACACTATTTATTTCTACCTGCCTACATTTGCCCCCAAGACCTGCAAAGGCCATGGGCACTGAGCCAGAGCTGGAACCAGGAAGGGGATGGAAAGGCAGAGGGGCATGGGACCAGCGGCCAGCTTAGGGAAGGGGCGTTGGGGGTGTGGAGGCTGGCTGTGGCAGGTCAAGCTTCTGCTCCAGGAGGTGGTGAAATAGGATGCTCGGTAGACGGGTGGCTCACAGGTCTTCTATGGCACAGGACGGTGGAGAAAATTCCATCTCCTTCGTTGAATAAGATTCTAAGTCATGCTTGAAAAATGGATATAGAAGCTCGTATGAACAATAAGTTATTTCACTCTTTTGTTTTAAAATAACCTGTATCACTTTATAGCAGGAAAAATCTACACAGAATGTTGTGGACACGTCCTGATCGTAAGTCTTTGGCATTAAGCTTTCTCTCAGTGAAGAAAGTAAAGAAGAAAATCACTCAAAGATCAGGCTAAAGGTGGCCCAAGACTCACACCTGAGATCATGGTGTGACCACATCAGAACGTCATACCATCTTCTACTTGTGTGCACGTGATCGTCATACCTTACTCTGAGTGCCACCCACAGCAAGCTGGTATTGCTATGAGGTTGATGGCTCAAAAAAGCAACACAAACACACAGAATTTTTTTTTAATTCAATTAGTTCAATTCTTCTCTTTCAGGCAATAAAATATCTAAAAATCACAAACACAGATTTGACTCTCTAATAGCAATTGCTAATGATCTCTGATTATAATGAGTGTGTGATTTTCTTTGGAATGAAATTATCTATTGCTTTTATTTTAAACAAATCAATTTGTGATGGTTCTGAGATTATTCCAGACAAGTAGATCTTATGTATTTCTTCTCCCTTAGGCTTTGAGAGAATTTTGTGGCCACCCTAGCTTCAGGAAAAGCATTAATGTTCCTGGTTCCAGCAATATTTTGTAAAACTGTTAGAAATGCCTGATAGAAATGGATGGAAAGGTGGCAGGGACTATGTCATGATTTTGTTTTCTTTAAGTTCCTTTTATTGTATGTTTGCTGAATTAGTGTGAGATTAGCCTAGTAATTTGGACCCAGGACTATTGATTGGGACCTGCGCCTGCCCTTCCCACTGACTTTCGCAGTAAAAGGACACAAAGTGATTCTCGGAGCTGTAATGTGAAATAATCTAGTGTGTGTGAGCATGTCCTTGCTGGGCCCTGAGAACATTTGGGGAAGGCTGAGCGCCCTAGTCTGTTTGGGCTGCCGTAACAAAATACTACAGACGGGGTAGCTTAAGCAACAGACATTCATATCTCACAGTTCAGGAGGCTGGAAGTCCAAGGTCAAGGTGCTGGCAGGTTTGGTTTCTCCTGAGGCCTCTCTCTTTGGCTTATAGACAGCTACCTTCTTGCTGTGTCCCCACATGGAGGATGGGGCAAGGGGGTTTTCCAGGGTCTCTTTATAAGGGCGTTGATCCCCTTCATGAAGGATCTGCCTTCATGACCTCATCACCTCCCAGAAACCCCACCTCTTAATACCATCACATTGGGGGTTATGTTTCCACATAAGAGTTTGGGGAGGCACAGACATTTAGTTCATAGCAACGAGAATTAGAAAGACCACGGAGAGGCAAGAGGTTGATCAATTTGGTACCAGGTGACACTGTGAGTTTTGAGAAGGAATGTTAATTTTAGTTTCCAGTGTTGCTGAAGTGAGTATTTCCATTCAATTTAAGAAATGCTCACTGAGTGCATTTTGGGCCAGGAGATGAAGAGGGTAACTGGACTTCCCTCCAGGCCCCCAGGAGGTGCAGCTGCACAAACTGCACCAATGGTAACAGTGATGGGGTCACTTTACATTTCACATCGAGTTGAAATTGTCAGTGTTCATTACCAAGTATAAAAAAGATACGGGAAATCATGTAATGAACGCCCAGATCTCCCAGGTTTTCCAAGTGTGACTTATATGCTTCAGACTTCTTCAGGAAATTAAAATGTCCTGATAAGTGTGGAATCCCTTGTCAAGCCCATCCTCCCCTTGATAACCAGTACCCTGAATTTGTCTTCCATTCCTATTTTATGCTACTTTTAGATCTGTGTATTCATAAATTCTCTGTTGTTTCACCTATTTTAAAATTTAAGTGTTAGCACACTGTGTATTCCATTTCTCAAATAGGTTTTTTTCACAATAGTTTGAATTTATTCTATTACATGAGCACTCTTTCCAACTGGTGTATAGTATTTTGTTGTATGAAAATTCCTCAGTTATTTTTCTGTTCTCCTATTATGGTCATTTGGACCAGTTCTAAGCACAGGGCTTGTAGTAAAGGATCTTTTTTCCTGCCAATCTTTTTTAAGAGGCTGTGTGTGGGATTCGTGGGTTTGTAAGGGATTCTCAGGCTACCTTCCCATCCAGAAGGCAGGCACATGCTCCCTGAGCAAGCCCAGAAGTGCTTGCTCCTGCAGCTCTGGTCTTGGAAGTAGAAGCCAGGAGGAGGCCCTCGGAGCTGCAGCCACCAGCGCAGCTCAGGTGACCCACGAAGGCCACTGAGATGGTGAGATTCTCGCTGCAGCTTCTAAACAAAGGCATCAAAGGTGAGGAGACAGGCTACAGTTTTGTATATGTGAGATCTCAAAAAATGTTACCTTTTTTTCAGAAAGCAACTAAATTTATGTTCTATTAAGATTTTTTTTTAAAAAGTTAGTGTATTAGATTGGTTGATGATAGTTTAATGTGTTCAGTTAGGGAAGAATGAAAGACTCCCAAAGGGAAAAAAAAGCCTTCACAACAGGGGAGGGTGGCACCAGATTGAGTGCCCCTGGCAGCCCTCTGCCCTCTGCCCCAGTCTGGACTCTGGCTTCACTCCACAATCACCTGAAACACTCTTCTGTTACCTATTTCCAGAAGTTCCATCCTTCTCTACTGGTTTAACCCCAGTTTCCTTCATTCTGCTTTCTGGGTTTTTTCTTCCCAGTCATCTTCTAACACGTTAAAAAAAAAGGCCTGCTCTCATGTTTCATATCAAAAACCTCTTTCTTGTTTATCCGATTGTTCCTTTTATCTCTTCTTGCATTCTGTCCTTATTTCAAGAAGGCAACATTCTATCATATTTTTATGGATATTTATATTTTTTTGTAAACAAGATTTTTTTTCTGTTGCTTTTAAGTTTCTGTTCCTTGATGTTTCTCTCTCTTTTTTTTAACATTTTGCTTATTTATTCTTTTTTTAACACATTATTGACCAGAGACATATTAATACGTCTTTTGTTACCCAAATGTTATTGACTGGAGACGTTTCAATATTCACTTACATAACAAATTGCTGGCCATAGGCGTTAGTTTCTGCAAAAATCCCCCAGTCAGTAATGAGTTAAACAAGTTTGAGACTTTCCTCAGATATCTACAAATGCAATTAGTAAGTGAAAGTGAATGTCCATCTTCAGGTTTACTGGATGTGGCCAAATTACTGTCCAGGAGACCACATCAACTTAGTGTCATGAGCAGAAAATGAGCATGTGACCACACTCCCACCCACTGGGGTTTGTAACCAAGATCCAAAAATGGCACCCTCCCATTCATCCTGACCTTCCTGAGTCTCAGGAGTGAGCCTTAGACATTTAATGTCCTGGATAACAGCCCCCTTTAATAGCCTGTGTTTTAAGCAGCTCTTGACTGATAGCCTGTTAAGTCTCCTCCTCAAGTGCTTAAATTTGTAGACCTTTAATATATACATTTAGTTGTTCTTAGATAAGATATATTCTCTTTTCTTGGTTTTTTTTTTTTTTTTTTTTTTTGGTCAGTGAAGTAATTTTTAAGAATTGTTTTATGTATTTTTTTAATCTGGCAAATATGTACACGGCATTGGATTAACATATTTCCTTTTCTTTGGTTTGTAGAATTCATCATTTTAGATCTTTTGAAAAAAATGTGTATGGGACTTCCCTGGTGGCGCAGTGGTTAAGAATCCGCCTGCCAAAGCACGGGACACCGGTTCGAGCCCTGGTCTGGGAAGATCCCACATGCCGCGGAGCAACTAAGCCTGTGCACCACGACTACTGAGCCTGCGCTCTTAGAGCCCGTTGCAATGAGAAGCCCACACATCGCAATGAAGAGTAGCCCCTGCTCGCCGCAACGAGAGGAAGCCTGGGCTGAGCAACGAATACCCAACGCAGCCAAAAAAAAAAAAAAAAAAAATGTGTAAATAAGTTTCAGCAGAAGATCCTGTATTCTTCTCTTATTTATACTCTGCATAGAATGTTTATCCAGCTATGTAAATGGGGAAGCACAATGCTACCAAGGACTTATTTCAACTACAGGTGCTGGTGGCTTTGTCCTTAGAAAATGTGAGGTCCATCTTAAGAAATATTCTCATGGGAAAGCAGAAATATGACTGTCGGCACTTATAAAGGGCAGCTATATGAAAGCATAACTGCAGAAGTAGCATACTCTTTTGAAAAATTAGAACTAATTAATAAGATGAAATCAATTCAACTTCCTTAAGAAAGATCTTCAGTGGTTAATTTTGAAAGATGATGGAAGAATTTGTGTCATTTTAAAAGAAAAGGTGATTGACTTTTTATCTAGATTTTTCACTTATATCAGGAACACATTTAGCCTTATTGTTTTGCTCTGAGCCATATGGACACATACACATGCCAAAACGATTCCACCCAGGCTAACACTTAATTCCTCAAATGGAGAACCATTGTCATCAGGCAAGACTTTAATTAGTTATTGATTTTCATTTTATTATCTAAATTATCTTTCTAATCTACCTCTGTATATATATTAATCTTTTTGTTTATTGTGTTATCTATATTTTATCTGCTAAAGTTTAACTTGAGGACAGGAAGAAATTATATTTGGTAATTATTGTAGAAAATCATAGGAGAAAAAATGATTTTGTCAGTTTTGCTTTTTGTTTGGAGCTTGGAGCTTGTTGGAAATGTATTTTGTTGATTACCATAAAGACCTAATGTTTGCATATTTAACAGTCATCTTCATTGCTATGAAACGAGATTAAGCTTCTTCAAGAATATTTACTTCTGAGGACATTTCTGCTTTATATAGACCATGTATCCTGGAAAAAGAGGAATTCTGGTGAGAAAAGAGTACAGTGAACTGGTGATAGAAAAGGAATTCCCTGGACAGTGTTACAATGACACCTGCACTTGCTTGCCTAGACAGAGACTTTCTCCCAAGGTGTGATGGTTAATTTCATGTGTCAACTTGATTGGATCACGGGGTTACCAGGCATTTAGTTAAACATTGTGTCCGTGAGGGTGTCTCCTGATAAGATTAGCATTGAGCTGGTGGACTGAGTAAAGCAGAAGACTCTCCCCAATGTGGGGAACTCATCCAATCCCTCAAAGCCCTGAATAGGACAAAAAGGTGGAGGAAGGTTGGATTTGCTCTTTCTGCCTGATTGTTGAGCTGGAACATCAGTGCTTCTCGTGTCCTTGGACTGGGACTTACACCATCGGCTCTCCCTGTAGATCACAGGAGTCTCAGCTTACATGACAGCACGAACCCATCCCTCATAATAAATCACATATACACATGGATATATATGTGTGTGTGTATATATATATATATATATACATGGATATATATATATGTGTGTGTATATATATATATACACACACATATATTTCCTATCCAACATACCCTATTGGTTCTGTTTCTCTGGAGAGTTCTAATATGAGAGTTGTACAATATTAGTATCTAAATGATGCAGGATGCAGACCTTGCATTTTGAAATGTCCAAGGAGAAGTTGAGCTGAGCACACAAATATTGACTCACCTTAAAATATAATAGGCTTTTACTCTGCAATAAAGGAAGTAAAATTTTAAAAAGAGGGAACTGGTTAGAAAGTATGACTTGTAAACTTGTAAATTGTATATCTTCAGCAATTTTTAAAACGAGTTAACCATTTCCCCTTTTTCCTTTCAAGAGCATCCATTATGATATTTTCTAATAAGAAAAGTCAACCCTTTACAATTAGGGAAGTTGCTAAAGATGATCAGAACTGATTATTTGAGAGAATCTCATTTCAACCATTTCTACATTGGATCAGCATTTCTGTGGTAATTGCTTTTGAACTGACTCAGGTTATGAGAATTGAAAACATTTACTCACATGACTTCTACCTCAGTCAACTGTCTGAAAATTAACATGGTACTAGAATAGTGAGGGTTTGGAATGGTAACTACTGAGTTACTGATTTATAAATAGCAGATATGTTTTAAAATGCTCAACAAAGAAGGGCCCCTGTCCCTGTCTTTCCCTCGTCTTCACCTACCCTGCAAAACAGTCCTCTCCAGGGTGAGGGAGCTGAACTGAGTGAGCAGGCAGCCCAAAGTGGAGGGAGTCTTGCAGTGTGGTCACCAGAGGCTGACTGTGGACCAGCAACAATAACGTTCAGGGAACAATTTTCATGGGCCAAGTATTGTGCTCAGAACTGCTTTTTAGATTCATTCTAATTTTATCACCCAAGCATCCTGTGAAGAGCCTACTATTATCATTTCCATTCTACGGGGAAGGGGACTGAGGCTCAGAGGATTATGTAAGCTGCGTAAGGTAACAGCCAGCTCAGAAGATGTGCAACTGGGACTCCAAACCCTCAGGGTCTGCTTCCAAGTCTTTGCTCTTTTTCCCGACCCTGTACTTCCAGGATTTGACAACAGACCTCACACTTGAAGTGGGTTCTGTGCAAGCAGTAGGTCTCTGCCCTCTCCCCACAAGTAACTGTGTGTGAGGATCTCAGGAACCATCTTTCTCCACCCGGTATTGGTCTCAGAAATCTACTCTACCTAAAAATTTTTCCTACTGTCCATTTCAATCACATGTATGCAGTGGAAACAGGAAGGATTACACCTGAAAACCTAAACTGAATTCTATTCACCTCTAGTTCTTACAGGTAACCTCCCCACAAATGTTTCTACTTCTCTGGCCGCACATTATCAAATAGCCAAGCATTTGATAACATCTTACTTCTATGATTTCGCTTTGCTTCATGTCTGCACTTTCCAGGATTCAATATGTTTATAAGAGTTAATCATGGGTGTACCTGATTTGCTGTAACCTTTTCTTAACTTTTCAGTTATGACTGAAGGATAAAAAACTGGAAAATATACTGAAAATCCCCAACAACACCACATTCAAATAGGACATGATCGAAAGAGAAAACATTTGCAAATTTAAAAAAGGAAAGCACCTCTTTAGACTAGGGCCAGTGTCTCCAAGCTAATGCACTTCATTCAAGACTATTTGTGTTGTATGTGCCAACAAACTTAAACAGGCATAAGGAAAAAGGGAAATCTTTGCTTATGTGCCAGAAATGTCTACAAGTAGCGCTGCCTTAGGTTTGACTTGATTCAGGACAAAAACTGTGTTACTAAGACCCAGAGGCTCCACTTCCTTCCCGCTGGCTCCCTTCATAGGACGGCCCCATGCCTCTCACCCTGTACCACCAAGCCCAGAGGAAGAACAAGAGCTTATCTTTACCGGAAGTTTCAGCCCACGTTTTCTCATGTTTCTTTGACTCTCATTGGGTTACCTCCCTGGATCTGAAGCAACTGTCACAGTCAAGGTGCATGGGATATACTGATCCATTTAAGCCAACTGACCCCACCACCAGAGCTAGTTTTGGAGCCTTTTCCCTCAAAACAGGAAAGGAGGTTTCCCTAAAGACATCTGCAGTTCTTTAACTACCAGAGATAGGAGAATGGGTGTCGGTCAGCTAACAATTAATGTTCTGAAATTGGAGTCCAAGGATATTTAGAGTTTCCTGAATGGACTTTATTATATGCCAGAAAATATATGAGAAAAAATTCATATCTTTAAAAATACTTAGTTCACCTAAAATTACTAGCCGCCACCAGAGTCTACATCTCTGAATATGCTGTTAGAAAGTGGCTTAAACATACAGAGAATATGCCAAAGATATATCATTGCTATCAATTATCTTGGATTACTCTTCTTTCTTTCTTTGAATACTCCATTTTATAACAAACGAGCACACTTGATAAATATTACCTGATTTAGATAGATTTTTAGATAAAAAATCAACCAGATGCTCTTATTTAGTTGTTGTAAGAAATAGGTTTGATATAAAAGGGCTTACTCAAAATAAATACATGTCTTTATATTCTGTGAATATAAAGGTTTTTAATAGGTTCTTTTTTCATTGGTGAGAACAACTGAAGGATTATAAGAGAAATCAAGAGCATTGGAAAGACTAGAAAAGAGAAATGCAAGACAGTAAACTTGCAATAAACTGTCTCTTAAATGGGACAATTCTGCAAATACTCTAAAAATCAGAATAATAATAATGGCAATAATAATAATTAGAATTTTCAGTCTGTAGTGGCTTTCTACTAAAGGCCTATAAAGCATTTCGATGTAATGGGATAATATTCATGACAAAGCAGTAGCCATCGCCATAAATGTACACAGCACTTAAGCACTAATGAGGAACTTTGGCTTTCCCTGCCTTGTAAAAGCATTTCCTCTAAGTACTTCTCAACATCAGGAGCATTATCAGTGACAGATGGGAAGCCGAAGAGTGACAGGAAAGTGAGTGGTTCATTACAATAGGGTACAATTGCACCAGCTGCGATGCTCGGGAGTTTTTACTGTAACCAACCCCTTTCCACATAAAGCCTGCATGTTTACTGACGGCTGCTCTCTGAGATGCGCGGGGTGCTCTGGAACTCCCTGCACACCCCCTCAGAGCCAGCAGTTTTCTCCAGCCCTCCTCTGCATCTGCTCTGGGGCTGCCTCAGTTCGTTCAGGACTTCAACTCTCTGCTTGGGCTCCTCCAGTGACCAGCTCACTGGTCTCCCAACGTGTCCATCCTCTGAATTCTAACTAGAGTGATATTTCTAAACACAAATTGGATCTCCCTCTACTTAAAATCATCAGTGGCTCTCGTGTGGGTTTAGGGTGGAGCTCACTGAGCTAAGACTGTGCTGCTGTCTGGTTTTCACCCTGGAGGCAGTTGAGGCTCCAACTAAGTGATGCGCTGAGACCCTCCTGTCCACACCCACAGCCCCAGCGCATACCTCAGGTGCAGCAGAACCCAGGCACCTGCGGCCTCTGCCCACACTGGGCAGCTGGGCAGGGCAGCAGGAAAAGGGAGGGAGCACCTAGGGGGTACCCAGGGCAGGGAGAGGGCCAGGTGGGGCTCAGAGAGTACAAATTCAAACACACAACAAATAAGAAGGCGATGCAGTGCCTTAGGCTTCAAGTGTAGGGCCCTTACGATCCTGAGACCCATGGGCTCTAGGGTAGAGCACACATACTTTTGCAATAATAAAAAGTGATATTTCAACGTATATCATAATGACTCTCTTCAATGCCTTTTAGTTTTCAAGGGCATATTTATTTTTTCATTACCTTCTAGGGGAAGCAAGTAATTATTAAGTAGTATATTAACATTATTAAACTCATTAAAACTCATGGAAGCACAAGATATTTCAAGTTTTATGTAGAATTTAGTATAAAGAATAAGACTTCTTTAAAGTGCTATCCAAGGGGGTTTAATTACAAAAAAACTTAAAAAAAAAAAAAAGAAAACCAAAGATTATCCCCAGAGCTTCCAAAAAGAGTACAACTGGTGTCAGAACACAATTCCAGGGAAGTACTTCTGAGAAGTTTGAAGGGCAGATAAAATGTTAGTGGTAGAGTGTACGACACTGTTAACTTAGATCGAATTGAAGCATTAAAAGGATACTTTGGCCTTGGACTGCAGAATGGATTTTTACTGCCTTTTGATTTAAGTATTGTTAAAACTGCATGCAAGATCATAAACAGAAAAAAACCCTAAAGTCATCACGAAAGGGATTATGGTGGAAATAATCCTTCCTTTAAGACCCCAGATAGGTGGCATTTCTTCCTGTGAAACTTACATTTTCAGATTCTCACAGCTGGGTGTGCAGGCTTCGGTGCAGTATGTGAGATGTGTACAACTTTGCAGTATTAATTATAGTGAGGGTTTTTTTTTAAACATTAATGAAAGCCGTATGCATGTGAGATTTTCCAAAAATGTGAGTATCTCCCCCCTCCCATCCGCCTTCCTCTCAACCCTTTTGGAATATGTGCAAAACACTTCTAAGTACAGCATGTACTTTTCTTCAGTGCAGTCACTTTTTCCTAATGACCATTTATGTAAACCTCGGTAATGTCGAGAGCAGAGAATTCCTGCCGCAGTATAAATAGCTTGTGAGAACTCTGCCCTTGACCCCGCTGCACCAAGGGAATAAGGGTTTCTAATGACTGGGTTCTGCCCGTGGCCCAGACCCAGCGGACTGAACGTGGCCATTCACGCTGCCTGGGCTGGTCAGCGGCCCCAGCCCTGAGGCTTGGCCAGTATTGGGCTGATGCTGGGGATTCTAGGGTCGGCTGTATTGTCTAGTAGGGAAACTGATGCTCACCCCAAAGCGTGTTAACCAGGGAAAGACTCTCCACAAGAAAGTAGCATTCACCACCACGAAGGTTTAGAAACTAGGAAGTCCTTCTACCACTGCAGGTACACAAAGCACATGGACCTTCTCCCAGCATCAGTTCTCTAGTATCAGGGAAGCCTGTGGAAGTGGCCCCAGGGGTAACAGAATATTCTCGACTTCTCAAATTACAGCCTCAGAATAAACATACATTTCCTGAAAATCCAGAGAATCCTTTCTGTTCCACCATTTTCTCCTTCTAATCAGGATTAAAAGGAGAAAATACAACATTGTCAGCCTTTACCAATCCCATTCCATCTTCCACATTTTCTTCTCCCCCAGCCCACTTCTTGGTGGTAAGTAAGAACTTTTTAGTAAACATATGACATCTAAACAATTACCATTGCTTTGGTGGGAGCAACTAAACACGGAACAATTATCTTCTGTTAACACGGTAAAAAAAAAAAAAAAAGTGAAGTTGTACAAGTACCTCTGATAACTCTGCCAAAAGCCTTTGGTCCTCCTCTGTGACGGTCCTGCTCCTGGGATCCATTGCACATAGTAAGGGAGCCGTTCAACTGTCTCCCATTCAAAACAGATGTGACTGTAAACTCAGTTCTCTCTGTGTTGAATCATTACCACTAACTTATTGTGACACCTTCACTGTGAATACCTGTTAATAAACACTATTGTCTCACAGGTGCTATGTTTATGACTACAAAGAAATGAAGGGCTTTGAGATGTTGATGTTGGCACATAAATTATGTGGGTTATTTTGTAAATACGGTCTAAGGGAAGCGTGGGCTTCTGCTGAGTGTGCAGCTATGTGGATGATGGCCCAGGTGTCACCTTTGAGTTCTGCCCACAGTTAAGTCTGTGACAGTGTTCTTGAATACATGTCATCACTTCCTGCTTAAGTTTAATTCCAGAAGAGGGCAAGACTCTCTGCAAATAATGATGGCATTTTCTCTTGTCAGAAAAGAAAACTTGTGGATTGGACATATTCCTTTTTTTTCTTAGCTACCAAAAATCTTCAAATGAAATTAAAGGTACAATTGTCGTGTTTAATATTCTCTCATCGCAGGTAATAGTCTTATCCTTTAGCTGCATTTAGATGATTCCTCAGCTCTTTAAACTCTCCAAACTACCCGTTTAACTATTTTGCATTGTATTATAACTTGTAAACTAACTCAATCCCTTTTAGACATGGAAAAGGTATAAAATTTTCAGAATTAGGAAGGATTATGGTTTTATTTATGCCATGGCTACGCTGGGAGTTCCTTCCTTGTAAACACAGAGCAGGATTTTCTCCTGTCCCTCCCCGCCTCCCAATACTCAATTTCACGGCCAGTGCAGTTGACCCTAAACTCCGGCAACCAGCAAAGGGTAGTGAGGAGAAATCACCAATGTCAAAGGGAGAGTGGGGCCGTGAAGAGCAGAAAAGAGAAAGGAAACAGGGATCCCGCGCACGTAAGGACCATCCTCCACGCCAGGCGGAGGACAGTCCCCTGTCCCCCCTGCTCTCCCTCCTGAGTCTGGAGTGAGGGCTGCCTCGCCACTAGGAAACACTCAGGATCCCAAGGCGCTGTTTCTTGGTATCACTCCCCTGCCCTGAGTTCTTTGGGGGCATCTCGTATCTCCCAGGGCAATGACCGCCTGGCCACTCCCTCACTGCCCCACCTCCTTCTTCCAGTAGGTCTGAACACCCCCATGTGTGCGCTTCTGTTTCCTCCTTTTCCACAGTGTGATCAGACCACCTTTCTTAAATATCTCCTATTTCACATTTAGCCTGTGCCTGTGTAGGAAGACTTCCTTTCTCTGCCTTTCTCTTTCTGACCGGGCAGGGAACCTGTGAGATATGAGGAGTACCATTTCCTTTTTCCACCACGGCAGAGAGGACTGCAACGATCACTCCTCTCCCATGTGAACCAGAGTCTCCTTATGTCATAATATCCCAGCTCCACAAAATGTGTCCTCCAATGATGGGGCAGGGACTTACAGTTGTGGTGAGACTACATTCATATCTAATCGGCAAAGTGCAATTACTGCCTTTTCAAATGCTTTCTTTCCTTTTGCTACTTTTTCCTCCTAAGTGCATTGAAAAAAAAATTTTCTTTCTTATCAGAGTCTACCATGGGGAAAAGGCTGGGCTGACCCTATTCCTGGTCTCAGCACACGTCCCAAGCGCATGCGCCTCTGACGTCCTTGCTTAGCTGCCCCGCCCTCACCTTCGCAGGTTAACCACAACATGCAACATCCCCAGATCTCGTGCATGTACGCGTTGCATGAGCACAATAAGCAAGAATCTATACCCCTCCCCAGAGATTTAGGTATTGAATACATCTTTGTAAGTATCTTTCTAAAACAAACAGGGACATGGCCTCTTCCTGTCCTAGGAACCTGCACGGTTCTACTGAAAGTGAAACCCGAAGGCAGTCACATTTGCTACATGGACCCATTCATAGGTGGTTCTGGGATTATGGATGAGCAACTGCTCCGAGGCCAGGGAGCTCCAGGTTGGTCTAAGCTATAACTTGTAGGGTATAAAGGTGCACTGAATTCTCTCTCTCAGGAATTTGACCCGAGACTACGGAGAAAGGGAGACAGCTATTGGAGACAAAATACCAATAAAAAATGATAGAGTTAACTTCTGAAAGTACAACTAACTGTTCTTGTCTTAAGAGATATTAATTCCCTACATGATCTTTTTTTTCTGAAAGGAAATGAGTGAACTAAAATATTAACACCATTTTTAAAATGTGACTTCTCTTTCAAAGTGTTTGGAATAGTTATCTTCACAAAATCTGGCCAGGAAAACAGAGAGCCTAAAAGAAAATTTAAAAACTGCTTCCACTGGAGATGCATCTAAAGAACAATTGGTTAATTAAAACAATTTTCCTCTGACATTTAAAGCCTCCTTCGAACAAAATGTTTCCAAGCCCTCCACAGCTTGCCTCTGAATGAGTTCAATGATTAATTCATCTGAGAAAGGTGCTCCCCCGCTCACTATGTCCTCAAACAAAGAGCAATTGATTCTGCACTATCACTGTTTTCACGTGCTAAGTGGTAGCACAAATGATTCATTCATAATTCTCTGTGCATAAACCTCTAGATTATGGCAGGTTATTGAAATACTTCAGGCTATTTGTCATATTCTTATCAGCAGTACCCAAACAAATAAGTCATCTCATCAGTTCTAAAGTAGAAATATAAAAACAAAACAAGGTGACTTTCATTTGTCCACTTGCTACATCCAGTACAATCATGCCTTTGAATGGGAGAATCTCTCCACACTGCTGATGTTTTGGATGGTGGATTCCCACAGAATGGTCGCCACATCCAGCTTCATGACGGTCCAGTGGTGGCCTTTGATCTTGGATAAGTTGCCTGCCTTGCTCTAATCTATCTGAGTTTCAATGAAAGCTTGCATCCAGTAACCCACAGTTCATAAAATGAGCCTTCATTTTGTTGTGATGAGTGGGTTGAATTGTGCTATAGACTGAATGTTTGTGTCTCCCCAGGATTTATAGGTTGAAATCTAATCCCCAGTGTGATGGTGTTAGGAGGTGGAACCTCTGGGAGGTGAATTAGGTCATGAGGGTGGAGCCCCCATGACTGGGATAGCCCCCATGACTGAATGTGGCCTTATTTGGAACCAGGGTCTTTACAGATGAAATCGAGTTAAGATGCCATCATCCTGGATGGAGTATGATAATGTCATCCTGGACAGAGTATGATGATGTCATCCTGGATGGAGCATGATGATGTCATCCTGGATGGAGTATGATGAAAAAACACAGAATCTAACAGTAGATTAAAAGATGCAACACGTGCTTGTTCCTCTTTGTCCCTTTCTCTTTCTTTGTTGTTTTACTTTGTTTTCATAGAATCACAGAATGGGATGCCCAATTTTGAGTCATTTTACACAATGAATTCTAAATCAAGAGCTAAAGATCTGTTTTATTTTTATGGCAAATTATTCTGTACATGGCTTCCAACAAAAAGCTTTATCTGAAGTTTTCAAAAAAAAAATCTAGAAAGCACTTCTTATTTTTGTATGTGTATGTGCATGTGTGTGTGTGTGTGTGCACCTATAGGATGCTGTTAAAATGTTTAACAACTAGTTGATACACATTATGGCCATTAGAACAAACACTGTCAAAGAGCTGAAACGGCTGTGCCTGGCAGTGCTAAATGGATGTCCAGGCATTGCAGGTATGTCAGCCTTACGTATATGTGTGTGTAGATGCATGTAAATAGACATATTTCACATTCAACTATAAATAAAATATGTTTATAGAACTAGTAGAATGCTGAAGTTATGGCTTATTCTCTCAAAAAAATCAAAATAATATTTGAATATTAACTGTCAAATGTAGTTGTAACCTCTAAGGGAAAATCTTCTATGTGGTTTATATACAAAATCTGCATCCAGCACTTGAAGTATAAATATCTATTTAATATTGTTACATGAAAACATATACTTCTAATAATGCTTGTGAAAACTATTCATTGTATGTACAGGTACAATTTTAAGAACTTTAATTGAGTAGGAAGATAGATTAAAATAATGTAAATATTAGGGACAATCCTTTGGAACATTCCACTAGCAAATCATTATAACTTTCTGAGTTATAATGTTGAAGTCAAATATTTAAATTAAAATAATAATACAAAGTAGGTTAATAGAGATTTGGTTAAATTATAATTCTAATCTCTTTAGAAGTATTTAGTGTATTGAAATTTACAGTGGAAAACAAAATAACCTTTAAGTACTGTATTGAATTAGACTTATTTGGACATTAATCTCTCTAAAAAACAAAACAAAAAGCCCCCGTTAGGGAAGGATTCACATTTTATAAAGATGAGGATGAGTTATAAACATTTCAACTGTGCCACATCAAATTTTCTTAATGAGTAAAAATTATAAAATTATACCATCCATGATAAAATTAGTATGGGAAAGACATTGCAAGAGGACAAGTGTATACCTTATAAAAAATTATGAAGAAAAGATGAAAATGATAGAGAAAAGAGGAACATAATTTATTCTTCCAATCAATCTTTTAAAGACAGTATTTAATAATCATTGTAAGATGAAAATCGCTTGAAGCTTATAAAATAAATTTAAAATTTTTGGACATTGAATTATTTTCAGTAGTTAAAGTACATTTCATAATTGTCCAAGCAGTAAATCCTCAGCACAAATTTCCTTCTAGAAAAAAATGCTTCTGAAAATCTTTTCCCTGAATTATATTCAGCTGTGCACCAAAAGGCTCCTAATATCAGTAATGTGCCAGTTGGAACTGAGCCTCTATTTGGTGTTGCAAACCATGTTGGCAGGAGCAAATCTGCACCCGATGGGGCTGGGGTATTACCATTCTTGAACAAAAAGTTCAACTTTGAAAATTTCGGCACAAAATTATAATAAAATTGCAGTGATAACTGTTTTGGGATGATGCAATTTCAGGTTTATATTTGTGTGCCAGAGATCCATTCCTTCACATGGTAGTCACCTTTAACCCTGACATCAACTGTGTATTCATTTTAACCTTGTGCCATTCAGTGTGTCTTAGCTCAGGCTGACAAGTATCATAGATGGGGCAGGTTAAATAACAAAACGTTTATTTCCTGCAGTTGTGGTGGCTGGGAAGTCCAAGATCAAGGTGCAGGCACATTGGGTTTCTGCTGAGACTCCAGTTTACAGACAGTGATCTTGCTGTGTCTTCATATGGTGGAGAAAGAGAGACCATCTGTCTTGCGTCTCTTTTACAAGGGCACTAATTCCATTCATGAGGGCTCCACCCTCATGACCTCATCTAATCCTAATCACCTCCCAAAGGCCCCACCTCTTAACACCATCACGTTGGGGGTTAGGATTCAACATATGAATTGATGGGGCACAAACATTCAGTCCATAGCACCATGTTAGGCCAAAATATAAATTTCATTTGTCTCTATTAAAAGAATGTAATCATAATCTGATTTCAATGTTTTGCAATACAACATTCCATACTCTAAATGCTCCCCCTGAGCAAATTTGAGACAGGAGAATAAATAATGTTTAAGTAAAATTTTATTTTATGTATTTTTCAACAGATATTTTTTCTCTGTACTTTTAGAAGAGTTTATATCATTGTGAAGAAATTATAGGGAAGTGATTCATTTAACATAAGGAAGAATATCTTCTAAATATTAGCTTTGTGCCAAAATGAAGCTTGGCTTACCAAATTAGTTTGTCATTTTCCCATCTAAGTTGTATGATTTCTGGTTGAGGATATGGTAGAGGGGATCCGTAACTAGGTAGAAAATTCAAATAGAAAAACTGGAGATTCTGAAATTATTTTTATTCCACAATCAACTTTGTCTTTGTGATTAACCACTGATCATCAGCAATTTCTCTCTAATTAAATCAACTGGGGGTTGAATGAGGGTTTAGCATTGTGCCATATTCAGGTGTTGAGCTTGAATTCCGGTTACTTCCTTTTGTTTGTGCAATATAATGCCATAGCAATTCACACGATGTGGAGACTAGAACAATCATAAAGCAAACAAGGTATGACCGGAGCCCCAGAAAGACCCTCCACCCTAGCTTACCTTCTAGTGTTACTGCTTATACATAAGCATTCCCGCCTTTTGCCTGTTTTTCACCTTTGGGTAAATGGAATCATATTGTATGTATTCTCTCACATATTGACTCTTTCTCGCAATAGTATGTTTATAATATCAACCATGTTGCTGCCTGTCCAATCATCATTGCTGTGTAGAGTTCCATTGCAGGCATATTCCATAATTTATTTATCTAGTCCACAATTTTTATACTGTTGGGTTGTCTTCTCATTTTGCTTATTATTAATCTTGCTGGAATAAACATTCTTCTACAATTATACAGCTGCACAAGGACATGAGTCATTCTAGAGTATATACAAGAGTGGGACAGCTTGGTTAATAAGGAATCTTTGATGATTCTGGATAAAACAACTACTCTGTAAAATGACTGAGCCAATTTGTGTTCCTCTCAGAAGACTGTGGAAGTTTCCATCGTGCTATATCTTTGCAATCTCCTCGTATTGTATGGTTTTAAAAATTAGTCTTACATATTAGAAACCTGGGCATGAACAATCTTGGCTAGATCAACTTAAAAAAAAAAGATTGTCTCTTCTGTAAATCAGAAGTAATGGTAATAGTAAGAATAGCAAGGTTATTGTGCCAATTAAATAATTAAATAAAATACTGTAAAGTGTTTATGGCAAGACCTGGCATTTTGTATATTAAGTAGCTGCTTCTATAATATGAGCTGTGATACAATTAAATTCAAAAGAAAACCAGGCAATAAACAGCACAGGCATTCACACAGAAAGCAGAGTATAGAACAGCCAGGAAGGAGGCTTCTCAAAGAGGACAGGACTTCAGCTGGATCTTATAGGTAGATCTCCTATGAAGACAGGTAGGACCCTCCAAGCAGGAGTGAAAATATGAGCAAATGTATTTCTGGACATGCATTTGTCTTTCCCAACACGCATGCCACTTCTGACATTGTCCCTGTAGTCATCTACATGCTGGCTGAGCACATGCCTGGCTCTCAACTTGGTAGAGCTTGTTTCTGTGGGGAGATCGGCTTCAAGCCAGTTCTTGCTGATGAGAAATTTTCTCCCAAATGTAACAACTGGGAAGTCAGTTGTTGAGTACACTGAAACTAGACTCAGGTCCTCTTCTTTGTCATGAATTAATAAAGTATATGGTAACCCCCCAAACAGATTATCATGTCAGAAACCGTGCTGCCTCTGAGACATTTCAACAACCTCAGTTTCCATCAATTATTTCCTCATATCATATATTGACCTCATGTCTTAAACCCATGAGGTAAACAATTGTTAATGCATAAATTAAAATGGCTATTTAACATTTATTTGTGTATTAACTTTTCAATCAAATTAGAATGCAAATTCATAAGGACACATTTTTTTGTCTGTAATATTGTCTATGTTAGCCCCTGCTTTCCTTAGACAGACAGGCAGACAGACAGACAGACAGACACACACACACACACACACACACACACACCCCCAAGTGTAGCAATCGTCTACCTCCTACCACCACAGCTTGTGGTTCGCTCCACCTCAAATCTCTGTATTTTTAGGTTCTGGTTCCCGACCACTATCTTCAATACACTGCTAGTCCTAATTATTACTGATATCCACACACATGGAAATAATCTTAACAAAGATTTGGCTTCTCATTTTTGAAACTCCTCAAAAATCGTACGTTCAGCCTACCCGGCACTCACCTCTGAGTTCCTATCATGGACCTTGTCATTACCAATGATCACAGCCCCTCTGTTACCTTTATTTTGAGCATCCCATTTTTGACTGCAGCTTCCTTCTTTTCAGCTCATCCACTCTTATGTCTCCATGGTAACAATAACCCACCAGCCCCCAGAGACCTCACTCCCTTTCTCTTCCTGCTTTGCGGTCTTCCCACACCCCCATCCTTCCTTCCCCAGCCACGTCCTTGGAATTGCTCCCTGCACACAACTCTAGCTCTCAGTGAAAACCACCCCTGCTTAAATCCTGCCCTACAGTCGTCACTCCACATTTGCACCATTGCATCTGAATATGGCTGGAGAAAAACTTATACCCGTGATGGTTTCCCCTGAAAGTCATGGTCATAAGCACAGGTGTACCTATGGTGGTGCCAACATCTTCCTGTTTCCTGAGCTCATTCAAATTCCCACTCTCATAAACAAACAAAGTTCCTGTTTCAAGAAATAACATAAAATAGGGCTTCCCTGGTGGCGCAGTGGTTGAGAGCCCGCCTGTCGATGCAGGGGACATGGGTTCGTGCCCCAGTCCGGGAAGATCCCACACGCACATGAGCCATGGCTGCCTAGCCTGCGCGTCTGGAGCCTGTGCTCCGCAACGGGAGAGGCCACAACAGTGAGAGGCCTGCGTACTGCAAAAAAACAAAAACAAAAACAAAACAACAAAAAAAAGAAATAACATAAAATAAAAAGATAGAATAAAATAAAGCCACTACAGTGGAACATTTGGAGGTTCCAACCACATGGACCCCACTGCTAGGATTTTGTGCATACTCTGCCCTCCCTTCTGTTACTAAGGCAGTGATCCTAATGCCAAGGCAGTCCCTCGTCTTGTGCACTAGATTCCAGCCTCTCGCCTATTCAGGATGACTGCTTCACTCAGTCTTTCCTCGCTTCTGCATCCATTTCTTTTGGAAGCTCACCTAATACTGTAATGTCTCCAGTCTTAAAATAAAAAGAGACAAAACCCCTCTATAGGCTCCACTTGCTCCAATAGAAACTGGCCTATTCCCCGCAGCAAAATGCCTTACGTTATCAATACCAGTATCTCCAGTGCTCTTCCCCTCCACTCCCATCCGAAATGGACTCACACCAGGCCTTCCCCACCCCACCCCACCAAGGCTGCTCTTGGAAGGACGTCAGCGATGATAGGTTCTTGGTCCTCACCACGTTTGCCCCTTTGGCACCTCTGGACATAGGCGGCCATTCTCTCCTTGCTTGGCCCCCAGGACCACGATTTCTTGGCTTTCCACTACCGGTTGTTCAGCTGTCTCTCCTGACTCGGCTTCATCTTCCTGATCTCTCTGTGTTGGAATGTCCAGGGTGCAGTCTGTGGAATCTGGCTTCTCTCCATCTACACTCACTCGCTTCATGATCCCATCCCATCCCATGGTTTCTAACCACGTCCACAAGCTGAAGAATCTCAGATTGACATCACAGTACTGTCCCTGACCTGGACTCATATATGCAGCTGTGTTCTCAACACCACCACTAGAATTTCTGAAACTTAACTTATCTAGAAGTGAACTCCTGATCTTTACCTTTGAACCTGCTCTCCCATAGTCTTTCTTTTCTTAGTTAAGGAAATGCCAAACTTAGGTGCACTGGCTAAAATCTTACAGCCACCCCCCAACACTTCTCTCGCACAAGCCCAGTTTATCAGCAAATTGTGTGGGGTCTGCCTTCACCACACCCCCATATCCATCTACTGCACACCACCCTACTGCCACCATCTTGGTCCTGGCCAGTATCATCTCTTGTCTGAATTATTTATCTCCCTGCTTCAACTCCACAGTTTATTTCAACACATCAGCTAGAATATGCCTTTTTAAAATAGGTAAGATTATTTACACTTATTTATACTTGTAATAATATGTTACCTCCTCCTCTGCACTTTCTATACTGTTCTACAGCTTTATTTTTCATACCACAAAACTTAAACCAACTTTTAAAATGCTATGTATTTATTTTACTTATTTCCATCTTTCCCAGTTGGAGAGTAAGCTCCATGAGGACAGAAAATTTTTACCTTTTCAGTTCCCTGATGTATTCTCAGGGTCCAAAATGGTGCCTGGCCCCCAGTAGTGGCTTAGTAAATATCTAAAAAATAGACAAAACAAAACAATATAGACAAAGACAAAACAATATAGTATAGTAAATATCTATATAGTATAGTAAATATCTAATAGACAAAATAGACAAAACAATATAGTATAGTAAATATCTAAAAAATAGACAAAACAATTCATTGAATAGATCCTTATCCTGTCTTATTGCTTCTATTCCCCCAAATTACTACAATTTAAAAAAAATGCTACTTAAGAGTTACTCTGAGAAATCTACATACAAGAAAATGGGTGACAAAGTCAAACACAGTTCCTACTACATAAAATGAGAAATCAGAGACATGGTGAACACTGACTCTACGCAGACAGCAGCATCACGTCTCACAACAATTTTTGTCAACTGCTAGAAATCTGGGGCTGTGAATATTTGGTTAATAAAGACTTTACCCATATGATTCTCTTTAAATAAAGGACATGAAATTATTTATAAAGCCATCATTCAAAAGTTGAATTCCAAGATTAAAGATATAAAGTCCCTTCTTGTAAATACCTCCCCCCCACAATCTCTCACGTCTTTCTCTGTCAAGAAAAGGTAACTAAAGGAATCTAGAGGCCTGGCGGTCTCTGAATCAGCAGACATCTAACCAACAACCCATGTTGGTCTGTTGTGTGAGCAAGAAATAAAATTCGATTGTGTTAAGCCACTAAAATTGAAGGTTAATTTTTTTTTTTTTTTTTTTGCGGTATGCAGGCCTCTCACTGTTGTGGCCTCTCCCGTTGCGGAGCACAAGCTCCGGACGCGCAGGCTCAGCGGCCATGGCTCACGGGCCCAGCTGCTCCACGGCATGTGGGATCTTCCTGGACCGGGGCACGAACCTGTGTCCCCTGCATTGGCAGGCGGACTCTCAACCACTGTGCCACCAGGGAAGCCCGAAGGTTAATTTTTTAGCATAGTTAGAACTATCTAATAAATACACTCTCAGCTAGCATATGTATCCCCTGATAGTAGAGCTACATGCCATTCATCAAGGTGCCTGTGGTTTGCCAGCCTGTCATTCTTTGATATTTCTAAAATTGGGTATGCGTTAAGCAGTCTGACACAGCATTCAGGTCTAGAAGTGGCTTTAGAATTCAACTAACCTTTGCTTCTAATTTTATGAATGATTAAATTGAGTCAAGTAGCTGGAAAGAGGTAAAGCTAAAAGTGACCACAAGACCCCTTGCTCCTTACTGTTTGCTCATTCAAAACTGTCCCTCAGCAAATATGCTCTACACCTGCATGTGCACGGGTGTAATGATTATACTTGTGTGTATACATGTACATCTCTACACACACATATATATGCATTCCATATATAAAAACAGTTGGATGTTAAATTCCTATTTTCCTCGTTTAGTTTTATCTAATTTATTTTCTAACTTTTTAATTATTTTAAATTTTAGTATAATTAGCTTATGATAAACCACACACATTTTAATTATACAATGTGATAGGTTTTGACATAAGAATAAATCCATGAATCCATCACCACGATCAAGTAATAAACGTATCTATCACCCCTCAAATTTTCTGTGTCTTCTGGAATCACTGTCCTCACCCCCAACCCAATGTCCCATCCCCAGGTAAAAACAAATCTATTTTCTTTCATTAAAGATTACTTTGCATTTTTCAGAATTTTATATAATTTGGACAGAGGATCAAATCATACAGCACGTGTTCTTTGGGGGACGGGGAAGATGGGCTTCTTTCACTCAATAATTATAAGAGATTTACCCATTTTGTTGTGTGTCAGTGGTTCATTTGTTTTTACTGCTGAGTAACATTCTATTGGAAGGATATACTACAATGTGCTTATTCATTACCTCATTCAGGGGCTTTGGTTGTTTAGTTTTTGTCTATTTCAAATAAAGATACTATTAACATTCATGTACAAGTCTTTGTTTTAAATATATGCTTTAATTTATTTTGGGTGAATACCTTGGGTCATAGAGTAGGTATATGTTTAACTTTTTAAGAAACTGCAGAATGTTTCCCAAGGTGATTGTACCATTTTATATTCCCAGCAGAAATTTATGAGGGTCCTAACTGCTCCACAGCCTGACATTTTAATGTGCATATAGTGATATCTCACTGTGGTTTCATTTTCAATTCTATAATGGCTCTTGATGTTAAACATATTATCATGTGCTTATTTGCCATCTTACCAGTATCTTTCAAAAAAGCATAAGTTCTTAATTTTGCTGAAGTCTAATATCAATTTTTTACATATTTTTTTGTGGATCATGTGTTGACCTCATATCTAAGAAATCTTTGCCCAACCCAAGGAAACATATAAACTCTTTGTTATAGTCTGGGAATTTTACAGTTTTAAGTTCATGCTTAGACCTATGATACATTTTGAATTAAACCTCCACTAGTTTTTTCTTTCCTTTCTTCCCCGTATGAATATCCAATTGCTACAATGCCATTTGTTAAAAAGCTAATCCTTACCAGACTGAACTGCCCTTTTACCTTTGTCAGAGTTCAGTTGACTGTATATGTCTGGGTCTCTTTTTGCACCCTGCACTCTGATTCATTAATCTGCTAGCCTATCTTGATGCCAAAACCACACTGTCTTGATTACGTAACTGTAGAGTGATTTTTGAAGTCGGGTAATGTAAGTCCTTCATTTTTCTTTCTCGAGGTTGTTTTGGCTTTTCTAGATCTTTGCAATTTCACATGAATTTTAGAAACTGCTTGTCAGTTTCTCAAAAAAACAGAGCCTGCAAGGATTTTGGTTGAGATTCTATTGAATCTATAGATGAATTCATGGAGGATTGACAGCTTAACTATATTGAATCTTCCAATCTACGAACACAGTATATCTCTTCATTTACTAAGGTCTTCTTTAATTTGTTTCAGGATGCTTTTTTCAGGGTGCAAGACTTGTATATATTTTATTAGATGTATCTCTAAGTGCTTCATATTTTTTATTCTACTGTAGTGGTATTGTTTATTAAGTTTTAATTTTTGAAGTTTCATTTCTAGTATGCAGAAATACAGTTGAATTTTTCTAATTTTTTATTGTGGTAAAATATACCTAACAAAATTTCCCATCTTGCCCACTTCTAAGTAGACAGTTCAGTAATATCAGTACATTCACACTGTTGCACAACCATCACCTGCCTCCGTCTCCATAGCTGTCTTTATCTTGTAAAACTGAACCTCAATTATCATTCAACAATAACTCCCATTCCTCCCTCCCCACAGCTCCTGGCAGCCTTCATTCCATTTTATGTCCCTATGATTTAGACAACTCTAAGTACCTCATATAAGTGATTTCATACAATATTTGTCCTTTTGTGACTGGTTTATTTCACTTAGCATGACATCCTCAAAGTTCATTCAGGTTGTAGCAGATGTCAGAATTTCCTTCCCTTTTAAGGTTGAATATTATTCCATTGTATGGATAGACCACATTTGTTTATCCATTCATCTGTGATGTACATTCGGGTTTCTTCCAAGGTTTAGCTATTGTGACTAATGGTGCTGTGAACATGGATGTATAAATATCTCTTCAAGACACTGATTTCAGTTGTTTGGGGTATATATTCAGAAGTAGAATTTCTGGACCATATGTTAATTCTATTTGTAGCTTTTTGGGGAACCTACATACTGTTTCCACAGAGGATGCACCATTTTACAGTCCCACCAACAGTGCAGAAGAGTTCCAAATTTTGACATCTTCATCAACACTTTAAGTGTGTGTGTGTGCGTGCGTGTTCTGATAGTAGCCACCCCAGTGGGTGTGCAGTGGTACCATGTTGTGGTTTTGATTTGCATTTCCCCAGTAATTAGTGACGTTGAGCATCTTCTCATGTGCTCATTTGTGTATCTTCTTTGGAGAAATGTCTATTTAAGTCCTTTGCTGATTTTTGAATTGGGTTGCTTGTTTTTTGGTTGTTGAGGTTTAGGACTTCCCTATATATCATGGAAATCAAGCCCTTTTCAGATTTATGATTTGCAAATATTCTTCCCACTCTGTGAGTTGCCTTTTCACTCTGTTGATACTGTCATTTGATGCACAAAAGTTATATATTTTTATGAAGTACAATTTGTCTATTTTTTCTTTTGTTGCATGTGCCTTTATTGTCATATCCAAGAGATTACTGTCAAATCTAATGTTGTGAAGATTTTGCCCTGTTTTTTCTAAGAATTTTATAGTTTTAGCTCTTAAGTACAATTGATTTTTATATATTAATGTTGTGTCTTGAAAACTTGCTAAACTCATTTATTAGTTCCTCTGGCTTTTGTGGTTGTGGATTACATAGGATTTTCTATGTAGATGATCATGATGTTATCTATGAAGAAAAACAGTTTTCATCTATTTCAGATTAAGTTACATGGAAATAGTTGGATACTTTTCAGATCCTATTTTAAGCTCTGTTAGTCAGGCTTTAGTCTAGTGTAATTTTGCTCCACTATTGGGGAACTACATTTTTTTTTTTTTTTTTTTTTTGCGGTATGCGGGCCTCTCACTGTTGTGGCCTCTTCCATTGTGGAGCACAGGCTCCAGACGCGCAGGCCCAGCGTCCACAGCCCACGGGCCCAGCTGCTCCGTGGCATGTGGGATCCTCCCGGACCGGGGCACGAACCCATGTCCCCTGCATCGGCAGGTGGACTCCCAACCACTGCGCCACCAGGGAAGCCCGAGGAACTACCTTTTTAAAACTATCTGATGCCCATGGATTATGATGTTTCCCACTCTCACTGTTGGGACACAAACTAGTTCTGGCCCTGTGTTAGCCCTGAGGGTTGTTTCCTCTCCTCCTTTTGCGTAGTTTTCTCACAGGCATCAGCTCATGGGTGCTCAGCTGGAGGCTCCAGCGGGGCCCCTGCAGGTCCCCTGACCTCTCTGTTGATCCCTCTTTCCACTCCATTACTCTGCCCCACAGACTCCCATCAGCCTCCCTGGAGTTTCAGCTCTGTCTCACCCCAGGGAAATCACTGCACTCTGCCTGGATCCTCCTCCCTTGCACTTACTTGGCCTGGACACTCATCCGTGGAGAAAACGAGGGCAATCAGAGGTCTCACCTTATTCATTTCCCTCTTTCAGGGGTCCCTTTCCTTCATTTCCTGATGCCTGGTGTGCCTATATTCTGTTCAGTTTTTTAGATGTTTCATAAAGGAGGGTAAATCTGGTCCCTGTTATTCAGTCTTTGCCAAAACTGGAACCATTAATCTAATTTAAAATTAACTTTACTCTAGCACTCTTAATTGCCCACATCTAATTAAAGCCTATCATTTTGATGATATTGCCTCCATCTATGAATTTTTTTTCCCACTATGTTTTTTTTAAATTAATTTTTATTGGAATATAGTTGTTTTACAATGTTGTATTAGTTTCTACTGTACAGCAAATATTTATTCTTGCCAGCTTGACATCTTGACTGTTCTAAGCTGTAAGGCCACGTGGTTTGGAAATAGGGTGTATTCACATATCAGGACGTTTCCCCAACAACCTTGTTGCTGACTTGCTTCTTCTAGAACTGACCTTACAGCAGCCTCTTTTGCCAAACACTGTGATTAAATGCGTTTTCCTGAGGTCAATAGAGCCACTTCAGCATTACCATTAGAACAATCTGTCCTATTATCACAGTCTGTGTTTTAGAACAGACTATCAGCTGTCCAGTACCAAGAGTATTTCAACGGTTGCATGTTAACACAACTGTTGCGGTTTTAATTATTTTCCTTTGTTTCTCCTTTTAAACTACAAAGTATGAACCATCTATTAAAATAAGGAGTAATTACACATTTTAACGATTTTTTACTTGCTTTAGCTCACCTGTTGTATCAATTTGGATGAGGATGCAGTCTTATATTTGAAAGTATTGTAGGCTCTCGGCAAAACACTTATGTCTTTATTACAATATGTCAGTCTTTGTACTTAGAGACCTTTGAGGACCTATTTAGTCTTCATATGAGCTTTTGGACTTATATTGAAAATGGATGACTTTAGTTAGAAAAAAAGACGTCTTGAAAAATGTCTTTTTGTTGAGTTCTTTCCTCTTGCTGGCAAATTTGAACTTATTTTGGAATGAATTAGTAGCACACTGCCATTAAATGTGACCGTCTGGTCGGTTAATCATCCTTCCCAAGTCTAGCAGCATTCTGGCAGAAACCATTGTTGAGGATGAAAAATTGTAAGTCATCTACTTTGAAGAGCTTCACAGCTCTAATAAATGTGATGTGTCAGCTACTTCGTTTCTAAGGGATTTTCTTTTTTTTTTTTTTCTTTTTTTTGCTTCCTATAATTTTCTAAGAAGGAATAAAGTTATAAAGGAGCCTACTTTCATGCGAATGAATTGCACGTTTTGGTTCAGGTCACCCTGCTAAATTTTACACTTAATAAATAATAAATGAAGATAGTAGAATGGAGAAGTGTTAAAGAGACAGCACATCCCTCCTAGAAAGAGCTTTTTGCCGGAAGAACTGGGCTTAGTTTCACACAAGTAGTCAGGAATCTAAAGCACAACAATAGCTGCAACTGTGATTTGGTTCAGGGAATGATTGTGACAATAAATGCCCCCGGTGCCATTCTTGTCTTTAGTAATAGCTATATTTAGTTTATTTTAAATGGAACGATTTAACACCTAACAGGAAACACAGTCTGGTGCCTTTTGAGACAGAGACAGAGTTCTCATGATCTTTCTTTCATTCATATACTAACCTTTAGTCCAAGAGAAACAGTTGGCTATTAAATAGCTCATTATGTGTAGTTAATAGTTGTGTGAACATTTTAAGGATAAACAGGATACTCTTCCAAAGATCAACTTTCACCTATTCTTTAAAATAAAAATGTGTCTATTCTACTTCTTAAGTGAAAATTACAATCTTGTTAAAATGGCGCTGACTCTCTCAAAGATATTTGACTATTTCACTGAATTGATACAACTCCCTTACCAGCGATACTTTTCTTTAGCAGGGCAATCACTGGAGTTAAATAGATGGCTCAGTCTTCATTCAGTCACTCTGTGTTCTGAAGCCTTCAGATGCTGCTTCCAAAGGATGCTAATTAAGACTTTGGCATTTTTAAAATATCTTCTTTTTCTGAGGATTTCCCTGACTTGAACAGGGAGGATACAGGAAAATTCACAGATGGCAGGTCTTCGGCCTGGCTTGATTACAGAGTCTCAGGAATGGAGCTGTGTAGTCTTCTATTTTTCATTATTTCTTTTCCGAGATTTCACTGAGCTATGCTTTGTTTTTTTCTTTGCTTTCATGATGCCTTTCTGAGTTTGCTGAAGTAAAGACTCTGAAGCTAAAATCCCTTGTAACACTGACAGAGTTTGTATTTGTTTCCTACAGCTGGTGTAATAAATTACCACAAATTGGGTGACTTAACCCAACAGTTTATTCTGTCAAAAGAAATCCAAAATCAAGGTGTTGCTAGGGTCGTGCTTCCTCTGGGACACTGGGTAGACGCCCTCCATGCCACGTTCTAACCTCCAGCAGTGTCATCAGTCCTGGCTTCTGTCATCACAGGAAGTTCCCCCCTATGTCACTGTCTTCTGTGGCATCTCCCTTTTTATAAGGGCACAGGTCATATTGCTTTAGGGCCCACCCTAATGACCTCATCTTAACTTGATCACATCTGTGACCTCTATTTCCAAATAAGGTCACATTCACAGGGATAGGGAGCTAGGACTTCAACACATCATTTTTGGGGACATAATTCAATCTGTAACAGGATTCTACTCCCTCAAAGGACAATTTATGAAATTGACTTTTTATCCTCTTTTATTTAAAAAGAATAATTTACATTAGGAGTGTTGTTAAAAAACTGCTAATTTGAGCATCCAGATTCATTGAATGAAAAATGAAAAGAACATTAAGAAAGTTATTGGGCTTATCCCCAGGCTTACTTTTTACCATTTATTGACAACATGGGCAAAGGATGTTTCACTGATATGGGTTCATAGATCTATGAAGTATCTTCTTATTTGGTTGACATTCAAACAGTATCAACTACTCTAATTCCACTGTTGTGGACTCATTTTGCCTGATACATTTTCATAAGCACATCAGACTCATCTTGTCCAAAGCTCACTAGCTCTTCCCTCCACCTCTCCTCACGTCCAGTCCTTCTCTGGTGATTGGCACCAACACTCACTCAACTCAGTTCAACAATCCAAATATGTGGGAGCCACCCCTGACAAGTCCCGTATCCTCACCCCTGTACATTTGCTCACCAAGTCGTGTCAGTTTTATCTCAGTGATGTCCAAATCTGTCCACCATCATTTGAGCCACCTCTCTCACATGCACCACCTCAATCACCTCCTAACATACACCCCTGCATTCACGCAGGCCCCCCATTAACCCCTCCCCATTTACAACCACAGTGAGCGTTAAAAAGCAAAAATCAAACCATGCCCCTCTCTAGAGCTAACTCAGTAAGTATTCCTTTCTTGCTAGACAAAGACAAAAAACCCAGAACTGGGTATTCTAGGCCTGCCTTACCTACTGCCAGCTGTTTCCTCTCTGTTTCTGAGTCCAAGATCAAGGCACTGGCAGATTCAACGTCTGGTGAGGACCCGCTTCCTGGCTATAAACAGACTTCTCCCTGTGTCCTCACATGGAGTAAGGAGTGAGGGAGCACTCAGGGTCCCTTTTATAAGGGCACTGATGCCATCATGGGGGATCCACCCTCAAGATCTCATCACTTCCCAAAGGCCCCACCTCCTAACACCATCACATTGGAGGTTAGGAGTCAACAAATGCATTTTGGAAGGACACATATATTCATTCCATAGCAGACCGCCAAAAATAATTCTTTTCTTTCCTTTGAACACTGTGCATTTCTAGCCTTTACAGCCTTGTACAAGTGATTTCTCCAATCTGGAGCACAGCCCTCCCATTCTTTCATGTTTTTACCTTCTCCCAGTAAATATTTCCTCTTATTTCAGATTTCAGATCAATTGTCCCATTTTTGACTCATAGTCAACAACATTCCAGCCCCATCCTTCCTGATATACATTCATGGGGGACACATTATCTTCCTAGAAAACCTAACAGCAATCATAAGCAAGTAGATGTGTATTTAGCTGTCAAGAAACTTGTCTTCACTGATAGGATATAAATTCCATGAGGACCAGGATTAGATCTGCTTTCTCGTGACTCTGTCCCTGGATTTTAGTATTTACGACCACCTGTTGAGTGAATAAGTATGCAAGTAATGAAGACACAAATAATTAAAATTTAATCCTATTCTCCTCTGATTCCCTGGAAACCATTCTTCTCAATGTGGTCTTTAGGTTGAGTTGCAGACAGCACAGTGGGGGGGACTGCACCAAGATTTAAAGAAATCCTTTGTTTTGAAGATGTGGGTATTGAAAGAGACAGTGCATGTTTTTTAATCAATGTAAGGTAAAAGAACATTTCTGTGCAGACGTCCAGAAAGGAGTAAAGTGGTTCTTAATGTTCCTTATACCCTGAAGAAGACTCCTTGCTTCCTTGAGGACACTTGAGTCTGTAAGTATTTTTAGTGTAGATGAAAGAGTGTAGCAAAATGCAAATAATTTATGTTCTGAAAATAGAAGTATAAATAATGTATTGAGTATATAAAGCAAAACTGTACATAATGTACTTCTCTAATCTACTTGGAATTCAGGGCACTGCTAACAGCAGAACTGATGTATGGTATAAGAAATAGCATCAAAAGAATGAATGACACTGTGAGGGGGCCTGGTGAAGCCTTTGTCAATGTTACTACCTAATTTTTGCTGATTACTTTCTTGGAAATTTAGAGCTGTAGCTGAAGGCTGTAAGAGAGCATTTTGTCCAGTTCCTCAATCATTCCATTCCTCTCAGAGAAGAGGAAGGTATCCCACAAGAAAAGCAACAGAGACCAAGTTCTATGAATAGTGCCACCACTTATCATTTTAACCAATGGGAAGAGATTCCTATTTCTCATTCTTTGCTTTCCTCCTGAAAACCTCATAGTACTTCACTTGTTGATATGTAATACTTAACAATAACTTTTTATGTTCTGGCGAATAAAATGCAAAGCGTATCTTAAGCAAAATCAAGATGTGCACTTTGAAGCTTAGTTCACAACTGTGAGGTACTACCCATCATTGGGTGCCCAGTGAGACCCTTAGTATTGACTTGTTTAATTTTCCTCACCTGTCAATTGGATGAAATTATTTTTCTACTTCAGAGGGTTATTGTGAGGAGTGCTTACTTCAGACATATAATGGGCATTAAACTTAGCTGTTAATCTCTCTTTCCCTTTTCCCCCGAAAAACACGGGTCATTTGCAGCACATTGTTGAAATGCTCAGAAATCCATAAAAGAATCCCTACTATGTCCCATGTATCCTGGCCTTAAAAAGACTTCAGACCTTCTCAGTTGGCTTCCTCATTGATAAACTGTTTATGCTTTAGGAAATGAGTACTTCAATTCTGAAAGTGTGCAGCCGACCCTACATGGTGTGTATTTTACAGATGATGAAGATGGTTCTAGAAATGAGGTCTCAGTGCACTGACAAAGGAGGAGCAGTAGAACCTGTCCTTTGGGAGATTTGCTGTAGAAAAGGAAGGGGATCCAGTCAGCTCTTTTTTTTTTTTTTGAAGTATAGTTGATTTATAATATTATGTTAGTTTCAGGTGTAGAGCATAGTGACTCAATATTTTACAGATTATATTCCATTGAAAGTTATTAAAAATAATGCCTATAATTTCCTGTACTGTATAATATATCTTGTAGCTTATTTATTTTATGTGTTATGGTTTGTATCTGTTAATTCCATACCCCTATCTTTCCCCTCCCCACCTCACTGGTAACCACTAGTTTGTTTTCTATATCTGTGAGTCTATTTTTGTTTTGCTATATACATTCATTTGTATTATTTTTTAGATTCTACATATAAGTGATATCATACAGTATTTCTCTTTCTCTGTCTGACTTATTTCACTAAGCATAATAATATTCTCTAGGTCCATCCACATTGCTGTAAATGGTAGAATTTCATTTTTTTTATAGCTGAGTGAGATTCCATTGTGTGTGTGTGTGTATATATACTGCAACTTCTTAAGCAACTTGGACACTTGGGCTGCTTCCATGTCTTGGCTCTTGTAAATAGTATGAATATTGGGGTGAATATATCTTTTCAAATTAGTGTTTTCATTTTTTCAGGAAATATATCCAGGAGTGGAATTGCTGGGTCACATGGTAGTTCTATTTTTAGTTTTTTGAGGACTCTCCATACTGTTTTCCATAGTGGCTGCACCAATTTACATTCTCACCAACAGTGCACAAGTGTTTCCTTTTCTCCACATCCTCACCAACATTTGTTATTTGTAAGCTTTTTGATGATAGCCATTCCTACAGGTGTGAGGTGATATCTTATTTTGGTTTTGATTTGCATTTATCTAATAATTAGCATGATGCTGAGCACCTTTTCATGTGCCTGTTAGCCATCTGTATGTATGTCTTCTTTGGAAAAATGTCTTTTCAGGTCTTCTGCCCATTTTTTGATTGGGTTGTTTGTTTTTTTGATATTGAGTTGTATGAGCCATTTGTATATTTTGGATATCAACTCCTTGTCCATCATATCATTTGCAAATGTTTTCTCCCATTCTGTAGGCTGTCTTTTCATCTTGTCAATGGTTCCTTTGCTGTGCAAAAGCTTTTAGGTTTAATTAGGTCCCATTTGTTTATTTTTGCTTTTATTTCTTTTGCCTTTGGAGACAAATAAAAAAAATATTGCTGTGATTTATGTCAAAGAGTGCTCTGCCTATGTTCTCTTCTAGGAATTTTATGGTTTCAGGTCTTACATTTAGGTCTTTAAATCATTTTTAGTTTATTTTTGTATATGATGTGAGGAAATGTTCTAATCTCCTTCTTTTACATGTAGCTGTCCAGTTTTCTCAGTACCACTTACTGAAGAGACTGTCTTTTCTCCACTGCATATTCTTGCCTGCTTTGTCATAGATTAATTGACCATATGTGCGCAGGTTTATTTCTGGGCTCTCTATTCTGTCCATTGATCTATGTGTCTGTTTTTGTGCCAGTGAGTTCTCCTGTGATTTAAATCTTGTCTCCACTTCTGCTACCAGCCAGATGAAACTCTCTGCTCTTGAAAGGCTCTTGTCATTAGGCCATACCCACATTCACACTCTCTGTATCTTTAGGTAACTGACTTGGGGCTTTTCTATACCTGCAAAATCCCCCACAGCAGACCCTGAATAGTGTTTGACTAAATGACCAGCAGTCAGGAATCAGTGGGTGGGGTGTCTTTAGAATTCTGCCTGCCATTCTGGTTAATTTCAACAAGACATTTTGTTGGAAGGATGTAGGGAAGACCTAAGAATTGGTGGACAGGCTGGAAGTGACAGGGACAGGGGACGCTGGTGGGCCATGGGGCTGGAACAATCTGTCATTGTCCCCACACCACCCTCCGGGCTTCAGCAAATTTCACTCTTCTTGTCACGCTGGTCATGAATCTAATTATAGTTATGGAGTGTCTAATTGACGAACTGGGATCACATCCCAACGTTCTGGCCACAGGAATAGCAGAATACCTGGATCAATGGGCTATTTGGGGGCCATCAATTAGGGAAAGATGTGTTTAAACAAAATGCAGTGTGAAATGCACTCATCTCGCAATTTCACTAGAATGAAATCAGTTCCTAAAATGTCTTCTACTAATATCATTTCATGACAGAGACTTGGTGTCACACCATCTGAGTTCAAATCCTGGCTGTGCTATGAGCAGCTGATCATAGATTTTCTTATTTACAAAACATTGACAATATTTCTACTGCACATGTGTTAAGTGAGATGAAAAACGGAACAGTCACTTCCCACAGTGCCTGGTACATAGTAGGTCCTCAATAACTGTCTAAATATTCTCTTTTTATTATGAACAATACTGATCTAATTCACTGAATAAATGTAAGTGTAGTTACTTAACTTTATGTAAAATAATATCAAAAGATGTGTGCCATGTTCTTAAGATGTAACTACTTCTTCATCTGCATTTTGCACATATGCCTGTTATAAACAGCTGAAATACCCTCTCAAGAACAGCACACATGGTTGCTGGAATCAAGACTAAGTGTAGTTCCAGCCCCATCACTTACTATGGCAAGTTACTTACTTGGTAAGTTGTCTGACTTCTACATATCCAGTTTTCTCAACTGCAACCTCCTAGGGTTTATGTGGATACCAACATTTTATGACATTAGCTTTAAAGTCTTCAGCCCAGTGCCTGATCCATGCCAATTAATACACATTAGATGCTTTAAATATCACAATCATGAATGCACTATATATGTAATCTAAACAGCAATACTGATGAATGTCTAAAAGGGAAAAGCATTGGGACAATCAGCAGTCCTATCGCAAGACTATTTTTAATTACAGCATTTTAAAAATAGCTGCTACAATTATTCTGAAGCTGACAGTGATCTGAATCTGAAGACACGCTGTGAAGTGCTATGCTAATCAAGAGAGCTCTCAATCCAGGGAGAGAACACATCAGGCTGACAACAAGCCTGAATTAAGATCCCACAGTATGAAGCCTTACATCTAGAAATGACTGTTGCTGTTATTTGCAAGGGTTTAGAACAGGAATGGAATGCACTTCCACTTGCTAGTGAATAAACTGAGGTATTTGCTGAGGAAGATACAGAATTTCCAGACCACTTGTCTCCTGGGAAAATCTGCTCCCTGTGACCATTAACTGTTACTTCTGCATATTCTACTTCCCAACCGAAAAAGAAACCATCAGATCTGTGTCCAGATGTGTACAGAGCAGCCCCATAAGTCCAATACCTGAAGGTCCTAGTTATTATATCAGCTAGAAAGGATATTACAGTAGTATTTCTTTTTTTCAGTGGTCCACAATAATAATTTTCTGCCTAAGTTAAAATTCCTTTTTTCCCATTTACTCATGCCTTCACCCTCTTAGATATGGAACATATTTTCTTTAATTGTCTCTGTCAAATGTCCCTAATCCATCATCCACAGTACAACCCGAGGAAGCATCAAGATCATATTATCATTTCTCCATGATTTGCCACAACAAATGCCAGAAAATATGCCTAGGTTGCTTCAGTCTGCCTTCCCTTGACTAACAGCACCTACGTGTGTAATCACCCATAAAAGCTACATCCCACGGTACTGCTCACCATGCTCTACAATCATGTCTCCTTGACTTTGCTAGTTTCATTTCTTAACCACATTTCAAGTGCCTTATCTTGTTTTGTTTTTTTTTGGTTTTGGGGGGGGGGGATTTTTTTTTTTTTTTTTTGCGGTACACGGGCCTCTCACTGTTGTGGCCTCTCCCGCTGCGGAGCACAGGCTCCGGACGCGCAGGCCCAGCGGCCATGGCTCACGGGCCCAGCCACTCCGCGGCACGTGGGATCTTCCCAGACCGGGGCACAAACCCGTGTCCCCTGCATCGGCAGGCAGACTCTCAACCGCTGCACCACCAGGGAAGTCCCAAGTGCCTTATCTTTCTTAAGTCCTTTTCTCCAGCCCCATAATTTGAACTTTATTCTTTATTATCACCATTGTTTACGATCACACAATATTTTGCATTCAATAAGTGGGTCCCGAATGATGTTGCAAGAGTTCCTTCATGGCTCTGAATTCACTCAATGCTCAAAACGAGTCATGGAATAAGTAGGATAAATACTGCAACCCACATGGGCAAGTGTACAGTGGTGGGGGGGAGGTAAGGGAACACATATAATGCAAATAAAAAGCACTAAATCTGGTACTTTTGATTCCAGATATTTCCTGAATATGGTTGAAAGAAGGTAGAATGGACTAGATATAACAACTTCCAAATACACAAAGTATTTCATTTTGTGTATTTTTGCCATTTATAAATAGACTTTTTCCTTGATGCCTGATAGCAACTCAAGTATTTTATATTCATTCATTCATTTATTCATTAAAAAACCAGACACCGAATACCTGCCACAGTGTTTTCATAGCTTTTCACTAAAATTCAAAAGGAATGGTGAATAAAATCAAGACAGTGGCACCAGACTGTTGGTGGTCACCCTATTCTCCACTGGCATGCACTCAGAGAAAGGAAGACAAGCCAGGTGCATTTAAGAAGGTCCCTGAGGAAGCAGGACAAAATGTTGATTTTATTAATCTTCATTCTTGAGCACGTTATTTTCATTACTTTGGAATTAAAAATGAGAGGGACACACAGAGCAGCTGTGTCTAGAAAAAGCTGTCCCACCCAGCTAGCTGCAAGCTCGAGCAGCCACTTTCCCAGGCCACGCCAGAACAAAGAGACCAAAGCATGGCTGCTTGACTTGGGTGTTTGATAGACGTGGCCTCGAGAGTGAAAGAAATGAGCCTGTCACCTCAAGGACAATCGATGGTATTTGTGGCCAGTGACAGAATTAGAGCTTTCATGTGAAAATTAAAATATCGGAAAATGTGTATATGGTACCATGAACTTGAGAGTTTCTCGACATGCAAAGACTTTTCTGATGAAATCAGTGTTCATAATTAACAAACGGGATATTTCTGAAATTGTACTATGAAACATTTCACCATTTGGAAGATCTTTATAAGTCAGTGATCCTTCACTGTTTCGTGTGTAAAGTGGGGAGGTTATTACAATATCACAAATCTGTTTTGTTGCTAAATAGGATGATATATAGAAATGCTTGCCAGAAACATGGTCCTCGGTAAATGTATCCTCTCCTGTTACACTGCAAGATGTTTAGATCCCTGGGTCATTTTACTGAGAAGAAGAACCAGGTTGCAAGGTGATGGTCCAGGAGAAGGAAGATGAGAAAAGGTTAAGATGACGTGCTTTATACCATTACGGGTCCCAGATCCTCGGCGAGCCCAGACAGGACCCTGGCCATGTAGGCACTGTTGCCTCTCACAGATTTCCCTTCCTTTATTATGGATTCCCAGTTTTACCACAATACATACTTCAGATATCCTTTAAGCACTCTCCTTTTTAGTAATTTAATCTGTTAGTATATGTAAAGTCTATAATATTGACAGTTCTCTCTTTCAATGCTGTTTTACCAACAGTTTTATTGTTTGTTGAAGTTCTGAAGCTTTAATTGACTTTGGTCATAGCATACAAAACCAACTGATGAAATCAATAGCAATCATTTGTCAGGATAGATTATTGAAAGGGTAACCAGACGCATATGATCTCAACTTACAATTGGCCATTTTTAATACTCTTTTGTTATTCTTCCACAAGGATAATAAGATAACAGCTTCACCTTCATCATATGGTAAAGTTAGGATTTTCCAAGTAGAAGGTTATAAAATGAGTTAACTGCAGAAACACCTTATTATGTAATAGATGTAAAATTAACAGACATAAATTAATACCCATTACTCAAGTTTTTAAAATATTGTAAAATATTTTAAAATTATAAAATTAATATGTAGTTATAGTAAAACATTTAGAAAATGTAGTATTTTAAATATGACATTGAACATGAAATATGGTTTTATTAAATTGACTTTATTAAATTGACTTTATTAAATTGACTACCTAATGTACTGATGGATAAATTATAAAGAATGGAAACTTGGATAGTCACTGTACCAAAGCAGAATGTGGTCAGTCCTATGCCATATAAAACATGTGAATTCAGTCCGCTGATCTGTCCATCTCATCAATGTTTATGATATTGGACTATGCCCGTATAATAAAAATATATATTTATATGAATCTACACGACCCTGATACGTTACTCACTTCTTTGAATCCGACACTGTTCCTCTATAAAAACAGATAGTAGCGTTATTCGTAAAGATATTTGTGCGCATGTGTTGGCTAAAAGACTAAGAGATAAATTTTGTGCCTGATACAAAACAAGCTCAATAAATATTGACTTCTCTTTAGCTCCACTAGTTCCAACAAATTAATGGGAAGTTTATTGTATATGCATGCAGTGACCATGATTATTATGAAGTTTAAACTGTACTTTTGTTTGGCTAGTTTATATCTACTGATCCAAGGGTTAGAGCCAGTGTAGTTTTGGGCTACATAGCTTGCGTAGTGTGTAGAGTGTGTGTGTGTATGTGTGTGTGTGTGTGAGTGTGTAGCAGGTGTATAAACCCAAATCTACGTGAACACAGTCAACTAATTCCCTATGTCTTTACTGAAACAATCAGGCAACTGTGTGTCTTCTTTCATGCTGCTGCTCAGTAATGTGTTTACTCATTTCTTCCCAAGATTACAGTTTGCACGACAGTGCCGATGGGAAATCGCCCTTCTCCTGTGTTTTTGCTGGAAGGCAAGTGTAGTAGACAGAGCCAGAACTCCACTGGGGACTGCAGATGTTTTGAGAGCACAAGTAGATTTTCACAACTTCCAAGTACTGGACGGTCCTTGCTAAACATCTTTTTATGAGTAATGATTGAAAATTTTCAATGGGAATAATTTTCCAGTTGAAAGAATAAAAACGAAAACAATCATAATGAGAAACAATAAAAATCCTTTTTACGTCTGAAGATTTTGTTAGTCGTCTTATCACTGGGGTGTTTCGGCAGTGGGTTAGCTAGCTGGGGGAAACTTTAATCTCTGCAGGCCATGTAGCCTCTCTGTACCTCACTAAGGGTTATTAACACCTGTCTCTCGAGATCTGTCATTACTTGATCTGTCATTACTTCTTGTGTTCATTGGAAATAAAACCATTTCCATTTGCAGTTATCACACTCAAATCTGCAGGTTTCGCTCTTTCCTATGAGTCCTGCTAAGCGGCAAGTCTCAGAGAAGTATCTTTCTTAACATAAGGAGAATTTGTAAGACACAGATAACCTTTTTAATAACAAAATATTCAAGTGACTGCAGGAGGGCGACCTGAGTGAGGGTCTCCAGGGCAGCCATGGGGAGGAGCTCGGACACCTCAGTACCACACAGACTGTCCCTAGAGGATGATAAAGTTACAGACCTGCAGCCAGCGTGTGGCAAGTGTGCAGGGGTGGGTGGTCCAGGGAGGAAAAAGTTGTCTGTGATAATACTGGTTCCTGTATCACTTGTGGGATAGACCAGGCAGGAAACGGTAGACGGGTCTTATGTGTGCAGCTCCTGCTCGGCTCCCACAGAGGCGTGTCTGTGGAATCGTGCTCAGCTGGGGACGTGGGTCCAGCCACAGAATGCCACTGTCAGCACATCTCCCTTAGTTTGTGAATCACGGGCCTGGGTGTCCAACAAAGGATGCTTCAGAGAGTCTTACTGCAACAGGGTTCCCTGCGTCTGATGACATCACCCTCAGCCAGCCTGAAGGATGGAGTGGTGGCAGGGGGCAGACAAAAGATTTGAGTTCCAGCAGGAGCCTCAAACTGGGTGGTTTGTTCAAGGCTCTACAAAGAATAGCATCAAAACAATAAGCAGGGGGTAGGGTGACACTTTTAGGGAACAGTACGCTTTTTAAAATAAATAACTGTGAGAATGCTGTCTCTTAGTTTTTCTTGGCTGCTGGTATTAGGGTAGGAAGTAAACAGAAATGGAGAGCGACACCTTCTTGCTGTGAATATAGAAATTCCAAACAAGATTTAAGTGGGAAAAACTCTATGCCCAGAGAGATGAGTTTCTCACCCTTGATGTGTCTGTTAAGATGCCGCCTGGAAACCATTAGCCGACTTCCAGAACCGCTTGCTGCTGTGTGATTGTGATTTCATATTCAAGTCACAGAAGACTTATAATTGAATAACAAGAGCGGTTGCTCTCTTGGAAGCCAATTATTAGACGTCTACATACAAAGGTGATAACCCATATTGTGAGGTTCCCTTTTGTTTACTATCAATAAATTCCCCCTCCAAATCAGTTATCGTTCTTAAGAATCCACATTTATGTTCAGAAGGGGAAGAGCTAAATTCCAAACTGTTAGCAGGAAGACCATGGTTAAGTATATTTTATTCTGTGGCACAGAGTAAACTTGTGTGGTGGGAAAATAAAGAACCAGATAAAAACTCAAAAGGGGGAGGGAGAAGAATGAGTGTTGATCTGCCTGTATGTCTAAGGAAATTCTTAAAAAGAAATAGAATAATGTAAATTTTCTGTTTTCTCCCTTTTGTATCTTAAAATTCTTTTCTATAAAAAAAAAAACAGAAACAAAACCCAGCAAGTAAAAAGCTTAGAATATCTGTTTCTTTAAAAATATATGTGTTCACAAAAGAATTTTTCCTTTTGTAACATCAACAAATTCATTAGTTGTCCTGGACCTTATATATTTCCCCACTACATTATAACCATGAACATGAACTCATTAAAAAAGTCCTTGAGCCCAATCCCATTACAGACGTCCCCTCCCTGCTTTGTTTCTTTTCATTGTTAACACAGTGAACTTTGTTTGACCTAAAATTTGACTAGAACAGAATTATATTTCTAGGAGTTAAGAGTCCTCAGATAACCACTTGAGAATTCATTTTGCTGTTAAATTTGGATAATAATGGATTTATGTTATTAGAAAGAAGAAAGTAACTGACTAAACTAAGAGGTAAGAGTTCCGGGCCATGTTTAATGTTAAATTGGTTCCAGATACAAAGTGTAGCTTTCCTTGGAGGCCTTGATGGGTGGAGACAAGCAGAGAGACTTCATGTTATAAACATGTTCTTGGCGTCTGTCATGAAAGTGTAGCTTCACCCCACAATTTGCTAACATTTATGCTTAGAATAGTAAATCACTCTTCCCAACAAGTTGAGCTTGGCAGAAATTCTATTAAAAAGTTAGGTCAGAGAACCCTGCTCAGGAACACAAACAGAAGGAGATACACAGTTTCCCTCTGAAAGGATACAAATTACCCCGCCAGCCACTGGCTACATCCTATATCCGCGATCACCATTTCAGCAACTTTTCAGGAAAATAAATGTGTGAGCTCTATTGGAGGGTAGATGGTGAAGTGTCAGCATCTACTGTCTAGATTATTAACAATATCTTATAATGTCCCTAGCAGATATGATTGTACACTTTGAGGGATGTGTCAACGTACACAAGGTAGAGAATAGAGACTTTCTTCTACCAAGAACCACTGACCAATTTGACAAGAAATCAGTTGAGTTCCAAAACCTAGTAATGGAATGAACAAAAGCTGTTGACTAATTATGTAGAGATGATAAAATACACAACAACAAAAAACAAAAACCAACAGATTATTAAAGAGTCAACTATGTAAAGACAGAAGGGAAGATAGCTTTGAACTGCGTTTATAATATCCTATTAAGACTAATCAAGGAGAAACAGAGCAGGGAGGGAGGCCTCTTAGGAGGAAGATATCCAGGAGGCTAATGGCAGGCATGAGGAAAACCAAGGAAGAAAGAAGAAGGGAGGTGAGGGCTGTCAGACACAGACATCAGCACCCCACCCAACCCAGGCTGCCACACACACCCTCCAGAACATCTGAGTCATGACCACCATAACAGGAGCCTGAGAACAAACTAGGGTGAGCCTGCCTGCATCCTGCATATATTAAACAGAACAAAACAAAAACTAAACAAATCCAATCTTACTATGCCCTGAAAGCCTCAGACTAAGAAATGCCAGGGGATTCTCCTGATGGCCCTGAGCCCTCCCAGGATTAGGACAAGGTCTGTGGATAGCGACAGCCTTAAAGGACATGCCACAGCTCTCAAATAATTGCACTCTTTCATTATTTTGTCATTTGCTTGATGTATTAAGATAACTACTTATTATGGCTTATTTTTCAGTCTCAAATCGTGGAGGGTATTAATGTGGTTTTTCCAGTGAAAACTATTTTTCCATGGTTTTCAGCTGTATTTGCTAAATCTTTTTTCAACATCTTTTAACAGTTTTCTGGTCATTTTTAATGGGATTCACTTGCCAGTTCCCATTTCATATGTGATTTTGATCTCACTCCATTGTCATCCTCCCCACCTTTCCCCTAACAGAGGGGAGATGTGAGCTCCAGGGCTTTGGGCTGAGGGGCTTATGCTCTGCTTCTCCCTCTTCCAACCACCTTGACACCAGGCAGTGCGGGGGAGGAAGGATGTGCTGGTCTGCCAAGACTTTCAAAAAAAGAGCACCACATGCTGGTAGGGGCAGGGGCTCAACGGCAGGCATTTATTGTCTCAGATCTGCAAGCCAGAAGGCAGACATAAGGGTTTCAGCAGGACTGGTTTCTTCTGAGGCCGCTCTCCTCAGCTTGTAGATGGCTATCTTTTCCCTGGGTTCTCACATGGTCTTCCCTTTGTATATATCTTTGGGTCTAGTCTAAATTTCCTCTTTGGATTAGTTCAGCACCAAATTGGATTAGGGTCCACCCAAATGGCCTCACTTTAATTTGATTATCTCTGTGAAGACTTGTAGGGGAGGACTTTCCCTCTACCCTCCTAGGTTCCACTACTGGGTCTACAAAATAAACTGATGACACAAGAAAAGATATACAAATGTATACATTTATAATATCATGTGCACGGGTGTCATAGGAAAAACAAACAAACACACAAGTAAATACCTAAAAGGGTATACCCCATCTCCAAACACAGTGACATTTTGAGGTCCTGGGGGTTAGGATTTCAACATGAATTTTAGAGTGTCACTAACTATTCAGCCCACAACAGGGGTCATGAGATATGTGCCCTGCAACCCCAATTCCTTTTTTATAACATTTTTAATTGTAGTAAGAACACATCATGAGATCCAGCCTCCTAGGAAGTTTTAAGTGTATACTCCAGTATTGCGAACCCTGGGGACCATGCTATCCAGCAGGTCTCTGCAGTCTTTTCATCTTGCTTAACTGAAACTTTACACCTGTTGACTAATAATGCTCCATTCCCCCTCCCCAGCCCCTGTGCACCACTATTCCGGTCTGGGATTTGGAATTGGACTATTTTAGATACCTTTTACAAGTGTCGTCCTTCTGTGTCCAGCTGAACACAATGTCCTCGTGCGGATTCATCCACGTTGTCCCATGGTACAGAGTTCCCTTCACTGTAAAGGTTGACTAGTATTCCATTGCATGGATATATGGCACTTTCTTTACCATTCCTCTGCCCAGCACTTGTGTTGAGACTGGGAAGGGGTTTGTTCAGACAACGAAGGGCAAGTGTCTCTTGACTTCGCTGCTGGCTGTGGTGCTTGTTGCCCCTACTCCAACACTTACGGGCCGCAGGGCCTTGTGTGAATCTGCTGCCGGGCCCCGTGACCAGCCCCCCTTGCATAGTTCCTCTGGCATGTCCTCTGGCACAGCCCACAGCTGCTCAGAGGCGGCAGACACGAACACCTCAGGGCCTCTTGGTGCGATGCCAGCGAGGTGAGGTAAGCCTGGTTCTGGGGGTGCCCTGGGCAGTCAGCAAGCCCAGGAGTCCCTGCCAGGGTCACAGTGGGTGCACAGCTGCTGCTCTGCCTCCCAGCCCAGCTCTGCCACCTCCCTTTCTCACATGCAGAGGCAGGTGGGCCAGGCTGCTGGCTATTGGTTCTCCAGAAAGAGGATGAGCTGCTCACATTTTCTCTGGAAGAATCTAGAAGCCCCTCTCCCTTGCTTTGGGGATGCAAAAGAGGTACTCCCTTGCCCCTAATTCTTTTGGCAAAAGACATATGACAAGGATTCCCTCTCCCTTCTCTATTCTTCTTTTATAAATGGGTTCTGGAAGTGGGAACTTGAGGTGATGGCTGAGAATAGAAAGGCTAGTTCCTTCTCAAGAGAGGTTTGTGGCCTCATTTATGGAGAACTCTCTTTATATAATATGGGATTCTTAATGCCCCTTGGTCCCCCAGCTTTGGGTCCCAGCCATCAGTTCTGGAGGAGCAAGAAAGTCCCACTCAGTACTGTATTACAAAGAGTTTTGGAATTATCTAGAGGGCTTCCTCAAGTTTATCCTGGCACTGCCAAAGCACACTGCAGGCTTCTGGGTTCTCAACAAAGACACTGTATTCTCTTATTAAAATGAAAGTGATATGATAGAGGGAGCTGGGAACAAACAACACATTCAGGCATACGAATTCTTTTTCAAATTAACCTTTCCTTTGGTGACCAGTATGGCAGTTGCAATGAGAGTGACAACCAGAAGAAAGCATGGGACAATGTGACATGCAAAGAACAGAGAAGTTCTTTTTTGCCTAGAAAATATGGCCAGAAATCTTTTCTTTTAAGATCGTAGAGGCATGTAGGTTCTTACACTTGAGTAAAATTTCTCCATTCCTTAAAAAAATTCCCCGTTCCTCTCTTAAAAAGAAAAAAAAAAAAAAGGTCATGAAGAACCTAGGGGCAAGATGGGAACAAAGACACAGACCTACTAGAGAATGGACTTGAGGACGTGGGGAGGGGGAAGGGTAAGTTGGGACAAAGTGAGACAGTGGCATGGACATATACACACTACCAAATGTAAAGTATATAGCTAGTGGGAAGCAGCCACATAGCACAGGGAGATCAGCTCGGTGCTTTGTGACCACCTAGGGGGGTGGGATAGGGAGGGTGGGAGGGAGGGAGACACAAGAGGGAAGAGATATGGGGATATATATATATGTATAACTGATTCACTTTGTTATAAAGCAGAAACTAACACACCATTGTAAAGCAATGATACTCCAATAAAGATGTTAAAATTAAATTAAATTAAATTACATTTTTTAAAAAAGAGAAAAAAAAATTCCCTGTTCCTCAAACATAGCCTCTTAACTTTGATCTGGACACTATTGGTAAGAAATATATGCTGATTATTTTTGAAACTCAAACTTTAGTTTCCTCATCTACTGATAAGATGTTTTGACATAGTCTAAAATTACTTTTAATAATATTATTTTTTTTCTAGTTTTAAATGTAATAATTCAGGCTCATTATAAAAGATGACAAAGCTTTCACACTTGCTGTATTCTGTATTGTTGAATAGTTTTCAAAATAATTGTATAATCTATCCCCAAACTAGAACTT
>NC_137147.1:156418295-156438672 GCF_951394435.1 Stenella coeruleoalba
CCAGGAGCCCCGCTGCCTCCCCACAGTTGTCAGGAAGTCTATTTCAAAGCCCGACCTCAGGCGCTACCTGGGGGCCCGTTTGACTTCCCTACGCCTGGACCCCTCACCTGCAAGTAAGAATGGCAATACTTACTACTCGACCCGATTCTGAGAATCAAATGAGATGCTGTGTGGCATCAAAACCACAGAGAACTGAAAAACAGGAGGTACTTAATACGTGCTAAATTCTTCCTCTGCTTTGAAAAAACAAACTGATTTGCTATCAAGAGAGGACGGCCAGAAAAATAGGACAGCATAATTTCCCATTCTCCTCTTTGAGAATGTACTCATATATGTTTATTTTTTCCCATAATAATACACAGGAAATACATTACATTTTCCAAGTGCTAGCCAAATTCTATTTAAGTTTGTTAACATACTAAATCATTGACGGACAGAGGTCGTCAGGAGGCTTTACTGCTCTCACTCAAAGTCAACATTGGGTTACCAAGATAGCTCTTTTCACTAAATGTGGTGGCATCTTGCCCAATATATTTTATGCTGTATGAAGACTTTTCACATGCCTAGTGAAAAACATTTATTTTTTCCTTTTTGGATGTGCTTTTCTCGCAATAAAAACTCCCTCTAAAACTGAAGGCAAATTTTATTTTAATGTGGAAATATATTCCAGCTTGAGAATGAATCAAAGCCACATTTTTTCCGTGGAATAAAAGCACTGTGTCATTAAGCTTTGGTGTGTTTTCACAGATGTTATTCTCCTTTTGCCTGGGCATGAGCTATCAGAATCATATTTTGCAGTTATGTGTGTGTACAGGTTGAAGCTAGAAATCAGGGAGAATATTAAGGCCACTGAAATTTCCAGCTGCCTAAATTTCTATTTTGAGTAATTTTGCCCACCTGAAAAGCAAATATTTAGAACATGTCTATGGTGAGTGGCCCTTCCGGACTCGTGATGGAACTTTTAGGGCAAAATGAACACACTGTTTCTGCTCCCTGTGCCCAGAGGGTGGGGACTAGGTAGTCCGCGCTTTAAATAGTCACAGGTTGTATTACTAACCTTTGTGTCCCTTCCTGATGATTCACGCACCTGACCTCAGCTTTGACATAGCTGACAAGTTCAATTCTTAGTAGCGTAACCTTTTAAAAATACATGTTTTTACTACTTAGAATCTCTTCCCTATAAAGTGCATGGCAGTAAGTGTCGACTTCTCCTTGTCTTATAAATGGAAACAAATGATCTTGTGGTCTTAAAAAAACAAAATGATACAGGGATGTGTCACCCTGATGCTGCAGTCCTGGCCTACGCCATCTTTGCTGAGCGTGTACATCCGAGTAAGTCTATACGAAGCACGGATGTACATGTTTTAATAGAAATCTGTCCCAAAGGATTTTTGTAAGTTTTCTATCATTGGTTGGTGTATGTGGCCCAAGATAGAAATGGAAAAGAAAAACACAATGGAGAGAGCCTGAGACGGGGTAATGATGATGACAGCTATGGTACAGAAACATGAGGATGTACAGCCAGAACCAAGGGTGACCACTGTCCCCGTCTGCCTGGGACTGAAGGGTGTCCTGAACCAGGGCTCTCGGTGCCGACACCAGGAGCGGGTTCAGACCCACACTCCACCTTTTATTAGATTCGAAGAAGTTGGCAAACCAACTTCTCAGAGCCTCAGTTGTCTGAGTTGGGTAAAGAGGATAATATAACTGCCCCCTAGGTTTTAGAGATTAGAGATGACCCGCACAAAGAGAATGGACTGGAACATCGTGGGCCCTCTGGATGCATCAGCCTCCTGCAGTGCATTTTATACACACTCTCCATCAATCCCCATGACGATCCAGCCGGGTAGGGAGCCGGATCGTTATCATCCCTTCTCTAGGCAGAATGACCTCGGGCCCAGAGGGGCTGGGACTCCCGGCTCCCACCGCTGGTGACTGGCTGATCGCTGCCCTGAGCCAAACCCTGGCCAGCTCTTACCAGCTGTGCCATCTGCATCAGTAAAGAATAAGGGCTGTTCTCATCATTACCTTCAGATAAAAATACAAAAGACTGGTCTTGCTCTCCTCGTCTCCACATCTCTCCTCCCACAGAGCAGTGACGTCAAAGCACTAAACTTGGGTCCCCAGCATCAGAGAGCAGCTGCCTTTGGGGTCCTGTTGAAAGTTCTGTAGATTCTGCCACTGTTTTCCAGGCCAGGTTTGGGTCTGGGTGGACAGGTCCCAAAGGAGAGGACAGCCGTCTGCTCCCTGGCCTCCTCTGAGCCCACTGACTCGCCCCCCACCATCATTCCTAAGCACGCTGCTGCTTGCACGTCATGATGACGCCCTGAGCTATGCAGAGTGTGGGATGCCCCGCCATGATTTATTTTTGGATTTCAAGGAGCTAGACTTTCCCTTCTTTAACTATTCAAAAGTAATGGAAACCAGCACAATGCCTCCTGCCACATCGCTGTAACCAGTAGACTTGGGAGTTTGGGCCCACGAACATTTTCCACCCTCAGTCTTCCAGGGTCATTTGCTCTTTCTTCAGCGAATCTCTTTGGGCTCTTGCTCATCGGTCACATCTTCAATCGATTGTGTGGTGTGAACACTTAGCCCTCGAGTCATCCTGCGGCTGTGGTCTGCCCAACTGTGCAAAACAATCTATTACATAGAATTCTGTTACTTTATTACATAGAATTCTGTTACTTTAAGAAGTCAAAGGCCTGCAATTCTCTTGGCATTTTTTCACGCAGTTAATGTTGTCAGGGCTCTGGGCATTGTTGAGTGTGAGCTTCCCTGATAGTTCAAGCCAAACTCTACTTGCCTTTCCCATCACTGGCCAATTTTTAATCCATTCTCCTGTGCTGATGTAGATGTTCTTTTTGTTTTCCATTCTGACACAAACTGGAATCTTCCAGAGCCCAAAAGTAAGACAGCAAATGACTAACATTGCTTGTTTCAGTTTAGTTACTTTGTAAATATTTTTTAAATACTCAGATTTTTCTATGAACCACTCAAATTAAATTTAGTGAGTTTATTTCCTTCACTTTCAAAAAAAAAAGTTGGATAAATTTACATGACTCTTTAATATTTACATGAGAAAAAAAATACTACCACCCATTTCTTTCTTTCTCCTGACTCTATCACTGCATGTCTTTCATCAGCTTTTCAGGACCACTTGTAACCCCGGGTAATTACCATAGTACACTCATTTTTTCAAAGTTTGGTTCAGCCATTAGAGATAGACTTGAACTTAAAATATCTGCTAGGTATCTCCCACTGATTTTGAAATTTCTCCCAGGTTTATAAAAATTAATTAGGTTAGTTTTGCTCCTATGAGAGACAACATCAATGAGAATGTTGGTTTATCCTGGATTTGTATTTTAGGGAAAAATCACTTGTGTTGGATCGCCCCCACCCCCAATATAATCAAAAAGCCAAGGCAAAATAAGCAAACCAACAAAAAGGCATCACACTTTGTTCAAAGGCCCTTTAAAAATATGTAATAATGACCTAGTTAACTCTCTGCCATTTATTTGACTATTTTCATACTGAGAAAATAGAATTGTCGAAGCTAGCAAAAAAGGGACCTATGAAACCAATATAGTATATTAGATTGTATTGTATCCATGAAAGTACGTGCACTTTATTATTAGGCAATTCTGTCAGGCACAAATCATTAACTTTTTTTTTTTTAAGATCCCCATTTTATTTATTTATTTATTTTTATTAGTTATCTATTTTATACACATCAGTGTGTACATGTCAATCCCAATCTTCCAATTCATCCCACCACCTGCCCCCCTCTTTCCCCCCTTGATGTCCATATGTCTGTTCTCTACATCTGTGTCTCTATTTCTGCCTTACAAACTGGTTCATCTGTACCATTTTTCTAGATTCCACATATATGCATTAATATATGATATTTGTTTTTCTCTTTCTTACTTTACTCTGTATGACAGTCTCTAGGTCCATCCACGTCTCTACAAATGACCCAATTTTGTTCCTTTTTATGGCTGAGTAATATTCCATTGTATATATGTACCACATCTTCTTTAACCATTTTTCTGTTGATGGGCATTTAGGTTGCTTCCATGATCTGGCTATTGTAAATAGTGCTGCAATGAACACTGGGGTGCATCTGTCTTTTTGGGTATATGCCCAGTAGTGGGATTGCTGAGTCATATGGTAATTCTATTTTTAGTTTTTTAAGGAACGTCCATACTGTTCTCCATAGTGGCTGTATCAATTTACATTCCCACCAACAGTGCAGGAGAGTTCCCTTTTCTCCACACCCTCTCCAGCATTTGTTGTCTGTAGATTTTCTGATGATGGCCATTCTAACTGGTGTGAGGTGATACCTCACTGTAGTTTTGTTTTGCATTTCTCTAATAATTAGTGATGTTGAGCAGCTTTTCATGTGCCTCTTGGCCATCTGTATGTCTTCTCTGGAGAAATGTCTATTTAGGTCTTTTGCCCATTTTTTGATTGGGTTATTTGTTTTTTTAATATTGAGCTGCATGAGCTGTTTATATATTTTGGGGATTAATCCTTTGTCCGTTGATTCATTTGCAAATATTTTCTCCCATTCTGAGGGTTGTCTTTTTGTCTTGTTTATAGTTTCCTTTGCTGTGAAAAAGCTTTTAAGTTTCATTAGGTCCCATTTGTTTATTTTTGTTTTTATTTCCATTACCCTAGGAAGTGGGTCAAAAAAGATCTTGCTGTGATTTATGTCAAAGAGTGTTCTTTCTATGTTTTCTCTAAGAGTTTTATAGTGTCTGGTTTTACATTTAGGTCTTTAATCCAACAAATCATTAGCTATTAATTATTACCATAAGCTAAATCCCCCTTTCAACATTTTGTTATACAAATTCCCAACATACCAAAAAGTTGAAAGCATTGCACAGTGAACACTCATGTAACATCCACCCAAGTTTTGTAATTAACATTTGTTACCTCTGTTTTGTTCCTTTTCTGTCCATCTTATTGATTCCTCTGTCCATAAGTCAGTCCATTATAAGCACAATTTTAACAAGTTGAACGGCCTAATTTCCTGCCCATAGAAGTTTGGAAGTAATGGATTAGAATGGGTTTGGACAAGGAGAGTGTAAATAGCGGGCCCAATGGATCCTGGTCCATTGACGACCTTAAGATCTGATGTGGATGGAGACTCCCTGATGTGAAACGGACAAAGTGGAAAGAAGAGTTCAGCCATATTAATGGTTGGAGGCTCTTGCGTAGAAGATTGGAATCGTGAAGCCTTGTCATATAAGCTACAAGTCCATCCTGTCCCAGGACAGGCACTGCTAACAAGAGTCCGCCTCTCAATGAAGACTAGATATGGCCAAAGGCCCTCCTCTACTTTGCACTCCAGACGGGCACCACTGAGGGGTCAGAGCTGCCAAGTACGTGGAAACTTACTAGCCATCCATGGATGAGTGGACACCCCCTCTCTACAAACCTGAACTCCAGGGGCAGCTGTATTAGAGCCACATGTGATCAACATACATAACAATCTACCTGATTATTAATCAAACCTGAAATCAGTAAGTATAGAGCCCCTGATACACTCAATACCACCACTCCTCCAACTCCTGCAGATTCAGGTATTCTCCTTTTGCTTACACACACACACACACACACACACACACACACACACACTGAAAGAAAAGTGAAACTCTGCATTATATCCCTAAGGATTGTGAGAAGTTTCTGCTGCCTGGGCTAGACCTGAGCAGTGACAAGGAAGTTCTCAGTGCAAGGTTTTGGCCTTACAGGAAAGAAGTGAACAATCAAGTTAAGATACAATTCATGGGACTCTGGTGTCTGGGTGGAGATAAGAGCTGGGTGCACTGGATGACCAGGTGTGCGCAGGGTGCTGGAGACAAATGGTAGGTGCAAAGTCTCCTGAGTCCAGGGTGGGGATGGAGTGGATAATGAAGAGGAAGGAGAGCTATACCTGAATATATAGCCAGATTTTGAATTGTGGGCTCTGTTGGCATAAACATGATTTGGCTTTTATCATTGGTATACAATTTGAAAGGCCTTAATAAGACAACAAACTTCACCAAGCTTAATTCCAAATTTTTATGATATCTTAGTGTACTAATTTCACACTGTTAAAGGTAGGGCAGAGGTTATGGAATAATCTGAGAAATAAATTATATGATTAAGACAGAAAACAGAGGGAATTTTAATGCATATTTTTAAAGGGCTGCTAAGAAAATAAAAGTTAAATTTCTAAAAAGTCCTAGCATATGGGGCTTCCCTGGTGGCGCAGTGGTTGAGAGTCCGCCTGCCGATGCAGGGGACATGGGTTCGTGCCCCGGTCTGGGAGGATCCCACATGCCGCGGAGCGGCTGGGCCCGTGAGCCATGGCTGCTGAGCCTGCACATCCGGAGCCTGTGCTCCGCAACAGGAGAGGCCACAACATTGAGAGGCCCGCGTACCGCAAAAACAAAAAAGTCCTAGCATAGTGGGACACTTCATTCATCCAGAAGATTCCTGGAAGTGGACTAGCTCATTCTCCAACCACATCGTAAAGGAGGCATTGCTTAGTATACACACAGAGCAGTATATTTTGTGATAGTATGACTCTTTGAATGAAGTGAAAATGTTGCTTTTGATTCATCTTAATTTTAATGAACTAAACTGATTTGCCTTGAGGCCCGCTAACAGTATGATGCACACCCGTGGTGGTGTCTGGATTCTGTGTTTTCCCTTTCTTCTCATTCTGAGACCCCTGAGATTAATAAGGAATATCTAATTTCTTAGTAGGACACTGTAAGAAGAAGGTGGCCTTGTGAGGTTCAGAAGCTCCATTTGTCCCCAACTGCACCCACACATAGTTGAGTTGTGTTCCCATTCTGTTTATGGTACAGCTGAAGTATCTTATCTTGAAGTGGAGCCCCAGTGAGCAGGGGTGTCCTGGAGACCGTGGCACCCTGCTCATGCCACCTGAGGGTGGTCTAGGGGTCAGCGGGGTAACACGAGTACAGGGTGTCTCCATGATCGTTGAGAAGATAATGAAGCAGCAAACGTGCAAAGGCACACGTGGTATCTGAACATCAGCCAGATGTGGGCAGAGGACAGGCTCAGGTAAACTGGACCCAGGGCCTAATGGGTCTAGTGGAAATAAAGATTCAAAGAATGGAAAAATCTTAAACACTTAAAATCCTGTCATGGTCTAAAATATCAATACAGGCTATGTCCCTCAACAAGTGCTCTGAGGAATCTGCCGTTTAACCGTCCTTTCACTCCCAGCCATGCATAAATGGCTCCATTGTCAGTATTTTTTTTTTTAATTTACTTATTTTATTTTTGGCTGCATTGGATCTATGTTGCTGTTCTCCGGTTTTCTCTAGTTGCGGCGAGCAGGGGACACTCTTCATTGTGGTGCGTGGGTTTCTCATTGCAGTGTCTTCTCTTGTTGTTGAGCACGGGCTCTAAGCACGTGGGCTTCAGTAGTTGTGGCTCATGGGCTTCAGCAGTTGTGGCTCGCAGGCTCTAGAGCACAGGCTCAGTAGTTGTGGCACACGGGCTTAGTTGCTCTGCAGCATGTGGGATCTTCCTGGACCAGGGCTCGAACCTGTGTCCCCTGAATTGGCAGGCAGATTCTTAACCACTGCGCAATCAGGGAAGCCCTGTTGGCAATATTTTAGATGAAATCCTTTCATCAGCTGTTTCAGAAACAATTGATAATTGTGTGTTCCCGGAATTACATTTTGGCTTCAAGGACTTCTGAAAAGGGCTGAATTGTTCTTTGTAGCACAGCAGAAACAAAATGATTGTGAAGATATTAGCTTCGTAATCTGTGCACCAGACTCATTTGAGTTGTGTATTTAGTATGTGTGCGTGAGTCCGTGTATGTGCATCCAAATTTGTGACGTATACCATCCTTTGTAGGTCCAATACCTGGTAGACATTTGGTAGCAAAAATTTGGTTGTTAAGAGGAATGTAGAGGTTCTTCCTGAGCAAGGTTTCTCAAGCCACACACCCTAACTCGGATTGAAAAGAGCTTTTTTTACTTGAGTTGGGGTATTGTAAAGTGGTGTTGATTTTACAGACTGTGCTCTGGGAAGTTTCAGCTTATCTGGGACTCTGGGATGTCAGGGGTTCCCAGCTGCCCCTCTAGAGCAGCATTCTCTCTGTGACTGGGCCTGACTTTTGACACCGTGTCACCCCACTGCCCCTCACCATGTGGGTCATTTCCCCCCAGCCCCTCCCCCTCCTCATTCCCCCTCCCTCTCTGTGTACTACACACAGACAGAGTGCCAGCCACGTTAGTTTCCAATTTGTATTTCTGGCTTTATTTATGCAATGGGATCGATATTATACAACAATTGTATTGCTAATTCTTAAGTATACATGGCTCATATACAACAGAACAGTCTATCCTGGCAAAGCCCATGTAATAAGAAGATGTGTTTGTTTTTTTGTGGGCTGGAGGAGTAATTATGACTTTTAAAACTTTTCACCTTTCTTAAAAAGTCTGTTTTTCTCTCCCAGTGTGTTAATTACCATAAGGGCAATGGCCATTTCTGTCTTGTTCACTTTTTGATCCCCAACCCCCAGAATGGTGCTAACATATGCTACATCCTCAACCACTGTGGTCTTTCACTGAAGTATAGTTGATTTACAATGTTATATTAGTTTCAAGTGTACAACACAGTGATTCAGTATTTTTACAGATTATACTCCATTAAAAGTTATTACAAGATAAGGGCTATAATTCCCTGTGCTGTACAATATATCCTTATTGCTTACATATTTTTTACATAGTAGTCTGTACCTCTTACTCCCCTACCCTTATCTTGCCCCTCACCTCTTCCCTTTGTTCTCTATATCTGTGAGTTTCTACTTTACTATATACATCTGTTTGTTTTATTTTTTGGATTCCACATATAAGTCACATCATACAGTACTTATTTTTCTCTGTCTGACTTAGTTCACTTAGCATAATACCCTCCACGTCCATCCATGTTGTTGCAAATGGCAAAATTTTATTCTTTTTTATGGCTGAGTAACGTTCCATTGTATATATACATCTTCTTTATTCATTCATTTGTTGATGGACATTTTGGTTGCTTCCATATCTTATCTATTGTAAATAATGCTGCAACGAACATAGGGGTACATGTATCTTTTCGAATTAGTGTTCTCCTTTTTTCTGGATATATATCCAGGAGTGGAATTGCTGGATCATGTGGTAGTTCTAGTTTTAGGTTTTTGAGGAACCTCCATACTGTTCTCCATAGTGGCTGCACCAATTTACATTCCCACCAACAGTGTACAAGGGTTCCCTTTTCTCCACCAGCATTCGTTTTTTGATGATGGCCATTCTGACAACCACTGTGTTTTGAATGAATACCTGGTGGACATCTAGCAGGTCCTCTCCCTCCAGATGGATTCCCTGAGCAGCTCGGAGCTTCATGCCCCCAAGAGAAGGTGCTGCGGGGAGCCCAGGAGGCTGTCGGAGGGGGGTCCTTTCATGGCACAGCTAGGAATGGCCTGGGGGGAATCTCAGCAAGGGCCTGAGTCTCCAAAGTTGCAGTAACTTGTCAGGATGTCCCTTCTCATTCTAAACAAATATTTACTTTTGCACCAACTTTTTTGTATTCATAACTTTGCTCTTTTTCTAAAAAAGAGGATTCTAGGACTTGTAGAAGTTTTAGGCTCCACAAAACGTGGCTCAGCCCCACAAAAGAGGTGAGTTAATATTTTTCTGGAGAACTCGTTTTCCTCTCGTTCTGTTCCTTCTCTGCCGGTTTTCCCACCTTCTTTCCCACCATCCCCCTTTCCTGCCGTCTGTCCATTTAACAATCATGGGGGCACAGTAATGGGTCTTCAACACCATCGGCAGCCGTATAAGTAGGGATGTCTCTTTTGCCGACAATCTGGGACTCATGATGTGGTGAATGTTTATCCCCCTCCCAGCTCTCCAAAAACTGTAGACATTTTAGGGCCGCTCATCCCACTCTGATTAGAAACCTAAGAAGTGGATATTTTCTCCCACTGCCCGCTCATTACCAGGATTTGCGAATCTGGCCTACCTGTGTCAACCTCATGCTTGAAACCAAGATTGTGTGTTGTTTTTTTTTTAAATTTAAAGCCTCTAAATATATTTCCAAATTAAGAGTACATGATTTGTTGTTCAAATTAATAATCAGAATGAACATTTACTTGTGTTTCCTTTTTTTTTGGCCATGCCACACAGCATGCAGGATCTCAGTTCCCTGACCAGGAGTCAAACCCGGGCCCCCTGCAGAGGAAGCTCAGAGTCTTAACCACTGGACAACCAGGGAAGTCCCCTGTGTTTCTTTTTTTATAATTTGTATCTTGCCTGCTATGAATAAGGGTCTGAAACATCTGTGTTATCCTTATGACTACACTGATCTTTCATGTTGCCTAATTTCAGGCATGTTATAAAGGTTCTCTTCCACCAAAATATTTACACAATTTTAAGTCTGAAATCCAACTATTAGAGAACGTTTTCGATTTCTCGTGCCTTCCAGGATTCTCTAACCAGGAGCAGCAGTTGTTGGTGAGGGCAGTGCCCTAGGCCCTGGGAGCATCAGCTGCATCACTCAGTGAGGGGTCTGGGCTCAGCGGACTCTGCCCACCGCAGGGTCTGTAAGAGCAGCACAGGTGTTTATGGCCCCAGCGCCCTCTCCATTCCATCAATTCAATGCTGGGATAGGGTGGCCAGTCTGGTACATAACTCTCAGTGCCATAGTCTGGGAAAGGGACCGCTGTGAGAACAGGCTTCCTGTTACAGCCCAGAGCCATGCTGCTGGCCCTGGACATTGCTCTCCTTCACTGGGGATAAAGGGAATCTTGTTGACCTGCACCTCTCCTTGGGCCCAGGTTCACTTCATTTCGGGAACTGTCGTGGGAGGAGGAGCTGAAACTGCTGCCAGGCTTGCAGATTTGATTTCAGCAAATCGTCCAGCAGCCCAGCCCAGCGCCCGGGAACAGGGGAAAGGGAAACACAGCACAGCGCACCGCGCACCCCTCCCGCTCCGGGCCTCACCGTTTCTGTGGAAAACATTCCCCAGGGCTCTTGCAAGAGGATGACTCATCTCAGGAGGTATTTTTAGGAATCAGTTAACTTGCATTTAGCTTAGAGAGGCAGGATCCAATTCGAGAGGAGCTGTGAGCCGTTACACACAAGCTGTTTTGAATGTTGTAATTGTTCCACGGTTTCTGGGTCTGTGGATTGAGTCATCTTCTGGTGAAGCAGAAGGGAAAACAGAAAGAGACTGTTGCTACAACAGGGCATCTGATAAGATGCTAAAGAAATCAATGCCAGTAACAGCATTATATTTATCTTTAGAGGATCACACCTGCTGGTTCCAGGCACATCTTGTAATACTTGGTTAAATTTTGCAGAGTCACTCCTGGGCATTTTAAGGATTACATTAGAATATCAGCACTGGTCTTAGAGGCAGAGGCTAATGAGGTAAAATGCCCTTTTACACACGGTTGACTTTGGGAGGTGCTCATATATTTATTTGTACCTTGAGTTTCAAACCCCTGGAAAGGAGCGAAATGAGACAGCAGATGATGCCTGCAGGAGGGGTTGATGTGGCCAGGACCCCTCTACCTGGAAGGCTGGGAATCTCCCCAGTGCATGTATGTGTGTGTTCATGTGTGTGTGTGCATATGTGCATGTGCAGGTATGTGTGCATATTTTGTGAGTGTGTGTGCTTGTGTGTATGTTTTATTTGTGTATTTATGGGTGTATGTGTATGTACATATTTGTGTGTATTTGCCTGTGTGTATATGCATGTGTGTTTGCAGGCATGTGTGTATCTGTATGTATATTTTTGTGTGTGTGTTTTGTTTTGTGCATATGTACATATGTGTGTGTGTTTAGTCGTGCGTATTGTGTGTAGATGTGTGGGATACATGTTTGTGTATGTGTGTGTTTGGGTATGTATATTTGATGTGTATATGTTTAAATTTACACATGTGTGTATGACATGTGTATATGTGTGTTTGTGTGTATGTGTATTTATCTGTGTGTGCCTGGGTGTGTGCTTGGTTGCGTGTATTGTGTGTACGTGTGTGGGGCCCATGTTTTCATGTATGTGTGTTGGGGTGTGTGTGCTTGGTTAGTACACAACCAGTCCAGTTTTGCACATGTAGGTCTACCCAGAAGCTAATGGGTGAGTGAGTGAGTGGTTTGTGGAGTTTTCAAAGCTGAGAAATTGAATCTTTGTTTCAGTGGCAGGAAAAGGAAATTGTCCTCTCAGATGCCCAGAGAGTGATGGTTCAGCTCCGTGGGGCTTACTGTGGTGGAATTTCTCGTCTTCCAGTAATGATCAAAAGCCAAACAAAACAAAAAACAAAGCAAGTGTCAGAAAAGAAACCTTTAAAAATTGTGGCTGCCCTGACTATCATGTTTCTCTCACTGTTGCTGCTTTTCTCCTACATTCTGCGCCCCCTCCCCCAGATATTTACATCACTTTTCTGAGTTGGTTTCCTTTGTGTACAAGTTCCACCCATCCTCCCCAGGGCATGTGGGTCTGTGCTGACTGATCCTGCACCTGGTATGGCCCGGATTTAACCCACATTCATGAACTTAAAAGGCGATCCTTCTCCAAGTGGAGCTGTGCTCGCCCAGAGCTCTCCCAGCGCCATTTCACAACCATCCCCTTTCACCATCAGTATTATTAAAACAGATGGTGCCTTTCCACTGCGGCAGGGAGCTTCAACAACCAATTTTAGAGAGTAAATTGCAAAGTTGAAGTTTCCTTTTAAATAAGCAAAGGATAGCTGATCCAGGTCAGCCAAGAGAGAAAGCCAGATCTCAAATTTCACCCGAAATTCAAGCCACTGTAAAGCAGTCCTTTGCTAAAAAAGAAAGAAGAAAAACCCTATGTGGGATTCTTACGTTGGAACTTTGATCACGGTTTTCTCCTTTCACTGTGGGTAAAAAGCAGAAATAGTACATGGTCTCTTTGACAGTATTTTTGCCTTGGCCAAAAATGAGGAAGTATTAGATAATTAATGCAAAATCTTGTTTCAACGTAATTTCCAGTTGTCATTCCACACTCAAAAATATTTGGCTAACCTGGAGAAGCAGCTGAACCCTGGGGTAATAATTTTATCCAAATGGTCACTATTTAAGAACTACTAATTACTAAAATGAACTTTCCAAACATAATTTTTTGTTAAATTACAGTCAAGTGCTCCCATTTAGATGCAAATAGGATAAGAAAAAAAGAATACTTTAAAAATATGTACCCTTTATTTTTCCTAGGTATAATGTCCAAACTGCCTATATACTTAATTTACTCACTATCCCTTCTCCTCCAGATTTCCAAGAACTCTCTCTTTCTGCAAGGCACATGGACAGGCATGGTATTTCCCCCTCATGTCAGCAGAATGACCAGGCCTTGATATTTGCATGTTTCCCCAGTTACTGTTGCTCAGCTCATGATTACAGAAAAATGAATTATGGCCCTGCCTACACAATATTATCTCTACATTATACATAAAATACAGCAATCAATGTGATATGTTGTTTTTGTACATGAATAAAAACATCTGAAAGAAAATCTTTACATGTACTTGTAAGTGGTGGTACTTTAAGTCCAGAATAACATGAAACCTACTAACTGCCTGTAGCTGTCTTCCAACTCGATGATTTAAAACTTCTGGGCACTTTTTTCCCCTCCATCACACAGTAATCAAGGGTAAGGACACACTTATAGTTGGAACATTCTATAAGGTTAGAATAGGGCAATCTACGAATCACAAAGCCCTGGCCTTGAAGTCGAGAGACTGACTTCCAATTTTCTCACCATTGTCTCCCTAGTGTGCCTCACTGTTCCTGATATAGTTCCAGTGCTTGAAGCACTGCTGCACAAATGAATGAGAACCACTCTGGCTTCTAAAACACACCCCCTCCATTTCCAGGTGTTTTTCTAGAGAAGTGAGGAGAGAAAAACTGACTAAACTCTGCCATATTAGTTTTTCCAAATCACCTGTAATTAGGATACCCACTCATCACAATTTTGAACATTTTGCAATATATTCTTCTTTTCAAATTTACTTTTCATTTACTGAAGTGGGATTATATTGTATTGTTTCAAAACAAATTTTGTAATGAGGTCAATCTACATTACAAAAAAAAGGAATATGGTCTTGGTAGCATTTGCATTTTCTTGTAAACTCTAACATCTTCTGGTTTTTGCCTTTGTTTCAACTGAGAGTTTTGCTTTTTTTCAAGTAGACCTCAAGTCCACTAGCAGCCAGACATGACCTGTAGGTTTTCCAGGAAATGCCTCCTGTTCTGTTAAATGTCGCATCATAATTCCATAAAAGTCTCATGTCTTGGCTCAGGCTGCTACAGCAAAACAAAACAAATCAAAAAATGCATAGATTGGGGGTTTAGGCAGACATTTATTTCTTATAGTTCTGGAGGCTACAAGTCCAAGATCAAGGTGCCAGTGGACTTGGGACCTGGTGAGAGCCCTCTTCCTGTCTTGTATACGGCTGCCTTCTCACTGTGTTCTCACTTGGCAGAGAGAGAGAGAGAGAGAGAGAGAGAGAGTGCGAGCGAGCTCTGGTGTCTCTTCCTCTTCTTATGAGGACACTAATCCTATCATGGGGCCTCCACCCTCATGACCTTATCTAACCCTAATAACTGCCCACAGGGCTTACCTCCAGATACTGTCCCACTGGGGGTTAGGCTTCAACATCTAGGTTCTGGGGGACACAAACATTCAGTCCACAGCACCTCATCAGTGTGAACCATAAAACATTAAATGCATTCATTGATGAGCTCTGAATTTATTCAAAGAGAAGAATTATCAATCTTCCACCTCTAGCATGAAACTTGGAAGCAGATCAATAGCAAAACACATTTCTACAAAAGAGCATAGACTTTTAGGCATAAACTTTGTATTTAACATATTCCCTGACACTTAACTGGGTCTCAATCAATATTTTTTAGTCAATAAATGAGTATTGCTGAATCTCAGTGAAATTCGCAGGATGTTATCTATAAGGTCCAATTAAGCTAACTAAATGATTTAACCTGGTGAATAGAGTTTAATGGTTTTTTTTTTCCATACTAAAAAGTGCCTGCTGAAAAATGACAATGTTGTTTCAGAATAATTGATATTGAACAATTCCTGCTGACAGTAAGGGTCATTAACTTCATTTACTTCTTGAAGTCACTCCTCGTACAGAATCATAAGATTGTATCATCTGCATAAAGGAAAATGTTTATCATCTTATTTCTTATATTTATAAATGGTATTGTCACAAATTTGGGGACGTTTTGAAAATGTGGGTAGGCTAAGAACATGACTGTCTGCATGCATAAGTAGTCTCTTTCAAAAGAGTTTAAGATGTGTGACTAATACTTATTCACCAGCTCACTTATTTTCATCAATACATTTTTTAATAGACACAGTCCCTAAGTTCTTATCACTCCAGTGATAAGTTCTTATCACTCCAGTGATTCGGGATGGCTCATTTTAATAAGTCCAAGGGAGGGCTTATGATAAAAAAAATCAAATATTGAATTATGAATTGTGGTAGAAAGAAAACTAAGCTATAAATTTAATAAATTAAAAAACTGTTTTGACCTTGTCGCTAGCTAAATTCTATGGTCCTCAAAGACTTATTTTGCCTTCCTGGACTTTATTTTTATCTGAAAATGAGAGTTTGAAATTGGCAAATGCTGATTACTCTTTTAGTTGTTAACATTCACAATTCTCAATCACTCAAGTTTGCAATCAATTGTGATAGGTGGTAAAGCCAAGGGGTTTGTGGGGGTCAGTGTCCCAGAATGCTTCCTGCACTGGCGGAGCTGGTGTTTCTAGTGCCAGAGACCAGTTGTCTGTTCACCCATTTCCTCTTCCTCCTGGAAAATGGCAGGATCACATTTACCAGACTTCCTTGTGGTCATGTGACAAAGTGGCAGCCAATTGAATGTGATCGTAAGTGATGCACACCCCTTTCATGCTCTTTATTTTGAAAATAAAACTCTACCATGCACGTTCCTCCAGGCTATCTTCCCCTTAACCCCCTTGATGTGCACAGCCTTGAGGGTCTTGATGTGGGTGGAGTCATAAGATGTAAGGACCTGGGTCTCTGAATCACCACCTGGAGGAAAGCTGGAGCCGCCCACTCACCCACTAGGAATACCCGTTTCTGCACATCCCTTGAGAAGGAAACAGACCTCCATCACTTGGTGCCACTGCATGGGTTTGTGTGTCTGCTGGTTACAGCAGCTAGCATTGCCCTAGCCATTGCACTCTTTTTCCAAAGAACTGTGTGGATCAGACCTGTCGCGTTTAAAAATTTCTTCAAAACTGCCAGTCAGGTAACAAGCACAGTAATCTATGTGGGGACTCAGACAATGAGGTCCCGCTTGTTTGGCAGTTGTAGCTTTGTTGGAGTTAATGGTTGAGACTGAAAGGCTTGAATTTCCTTACTACTGCTTTTTTTTCTTTCTCTGTTTTAATTTTGTGAAGTGCTGTGGGGCTGTCCTGCAGACACCATATAAATTATCTCTGGACGTACGTGTGTATGTCGATTTGTTCTACTAAATTTAAGTTAACACGTCCCCTTAGTTCATTATTCAGAGAGCTGTCTTCTGAACTATGTCTTAAAGACAGCCTAGGAGATTTGATTTACATGCTCCTATTTCAATGCCTGTGCACAGTCAGAGAAGAAAGAAAATTAAGTCAAGGGTGGAAGGTGCTTTCTCTGCTAGAAGATTGAGGCTGAGAGTGACTTAAACAATGCCACATACAGGCGGCTGTTCCATTCTCTGAACCTGCTCATGTTTCTTGCTTCTGGAATAGATGCACAGGATTTCAGAACAAAGAGGCCTGGGAAGGACGGACACTGTGATATTGGTGCTCCAGCAACTGTGTTTTCAGATTATCCGCTACATGATTTTAGCATAAATCATGACAAGGAGAACAGGCTACAAAATAAAAACTCTCTCCTCTGCTTTGGTTCATGGACTCTACTCTGCATTACCATGCTCCTATTTCTCCATATTTTTCTTAATCATTTCCACTTCATCCCAGTGAACTTTATATAATACGTCTATAGGAAACAAGATTTTCATGAGTCCTTGACTGTTTCTCTAAGTGTTTGCTGTGCAAGTGAATGTACATAAGAGCAGAGAAATCTGAGTAGATAAGAGTGAAGAGCTCATGCCTTGATCCTGGGTGGTGAAATTTCTAATGTCTGCTTTCCTGGGTAAGTGAAGACACTGTCTAGAGGTGCAAGACTCCAGAGTGCATTAAGTATCTAAATTAGGACTGAAACATGGTACAGAGAAGAGGGCAGCAAGCAGCCTATCAGTTCCATGACTTGAGATCTAGGGCTCATTTTGCCACCAGATGCCTGCACAACCTCATACACATCAATTCTCCACTCTCGGCCTCATTTTCCCCATCTGCAGGCCAAGCACTTTGTGACACATGCACTGGAAAGCCCTTTCCAAGAGCACCAATAATTATCAACCTATGGGGGTGGTTGAGTAAGGAGTTTATGCTCCTGGAGGTAACAAAAAGGCTCATGGTTCTAACTTCTAAGAATGACCTTTCCCAACTGAAATAAAACCTCTTTAAGTACCAGTTACAAGCTATCTGAAATTTTATTTGGTTGAATTGAATTAACCACACCAAAAGATTGAATAATTCAATTTGGTCAAATACTTCATTGGTTCAGACACCCCATCAGCCACCCTGCACCCTGGTCCATGTGGAGACAGGCAGTAGCAACAACGGTGTCTGAGGGTCAGAAAATATTCGCTTTACCTGAGCATAGAAAGTTTTGAACTGCTGGAGTTTTATATTAAAATGAAATAATTTCCTCTCATGGAAAATAGATTTTGTAAGTTAGTTCTTGAACAGTATAAATTAATTACCAGTGGAAAATAACAATGCCATAAGTAGAAGAAAATGAATACTGAGAAGGGACATGGAAGTGACAAAAAGGATGTTTTTAGTATACAACTTCTCAAGAGGTCAGCTCTGTACACAAAGACACTTGATGGGTTTCCTATCGACATTGAAACAAATTACCACAATTGTAGCAGCTTAAAATAGTGCAAATTTAATATCTTACAGTTCTGGAGTTGAGACGTCTAAAATGGGTCTCACTGAGCTAACACCAAGGATCGGAAGAGCTGCTTTCTCTCTCGAGGCTGTTGGGGAGGATGTGTTTCCTAGCCTTTTCCAGCTTCTAGGGTAACCTGCAGTCCTTAGCTCCTGGCCCCTTCCTCCATTTTCAAAGCCAGAAATGTAGCATCTTCTAATCTCTCCCTGACTTTCACCTCCTCCCTCCCTACCTTAGAAAGACCCTTGTGATTACATTGGACCCCAGACAATCCAGTACAATCATGCCATCCCGAGGTCAGCTGATTGGCAAATGTAGTTCCATCTACTAGCTTAGTTACTCTTTACACATAACCTAACACATTCACGGATTCTGTTAGATTAGGATGTAGACATTGAGGGGTAGCAGAATACGCCACACCAGAACACGCCACCGTGCCATAAGGATTATTTGGAGCTAAAGACAAGTGAGAAGAAGCAAATACAAGAAAAACTCTCTGTCCTCCCCCATTTGCCTAAAAGCAGGAAATAAATGTGTAAAGGTGTCCCCTCCCGTCTCTTCTAGAAAGGACAGAAGTTAATCACCAAGGACGACTCTAGACCCTGATCAGCCCAGAGCTGGCACCAGAGGAGTCCACACAGCACACTTACTAACTGGCCTTTGTCTTCCAGGAGTTCCCCAGAGTATTTGCCTTCATATAACTTGCTGACCCTAAAAGCACAAGTCCCTTTCCTTTGTCTTGTCATGTTTCTGAAAGTGTATTTTTCTTTTGTTAAGATGCTCTATAAGCCCCAGTTCTAACCACCTCTTTGAGTTACTCACTGCTGAGTTTTCTGCGTGTATGAGGGCTGCCCGTGTTACAAACCTTCTGCTTGTTTTCCCCTTGTGAATCTCTCTTTCGTCTGTCTAATTTACAAGCCGCAGCCAGGAACCTAAGATGGCCAGAGGAAAAAGAAAAATTTCCTCTCCTAGAACATTTCTGGGGAGGTGCATTATCTGCCGACCACAGATACTGACCATTTAAAGTTGAGTAGGTTGTTTCTAATTCATGCAGTTATGGAATCATCTACTCAGCAAGTGTTCATTAAGTGCGCACTCAGCGCCAGGCACTGTACAGACTGTGGAGTCAGAGTGCTGAGCATGACTGATGGGGCTCTGTCTTCGTGGAGCATGGATTGAGACCCAGAGGTAAGGGGAAATACCGAGGGAGGCTACAGAAGCACAGCCAGGATGACCTCAGCATCTCCTGCAGCCAGCTGGAGGGGACGTGGATATGTCTGGTGCAAATCTTGGTAGACACTGATAGATGTACTTGGTCCAGGCCACTAGGATGGGCCCAGACGTCACAGCACTAAGACCCTGCTCCCTGCCAGGGAAGATAGGATTTAATAGAGAATCGCTTTTCTTTCTGACAGCCCTACTTCCCCTCTGTTCCTGCCCCCCGCATCATCCTAACCTTCCCCCCCAAAATTCTCAACCCCCAACTGCCTCTTCCCTACCTTCTCCAGTCTTTTCTCTTGCTGGCTATTTGTAGGGAGAAAATGTTTGGAACAGAGAGATAAAACCCTCTTATAAAAAATTATCAAATTTCACTCCGGTTGCAGGACATCCCTGGTCACTGCCGAGCTTCCTGGCTCAGACCCAAGCACCCCGCAGTGCTCTACCCGCCACCCATCCTCCATGTCTCCGTGTAGCCAACAGCCAAGACCTTTCGTTTCCCGTCTCCCTTGCGCCTCTGGCAGCACCCTGCACAGCCATGTTTCTAACATGCCGACGCGACAGAAAACGCCTGAACCAGTGTCCTCGGCTGAGATTTCCAAGTGCAGGTCAGGGATAATCTGAGAAAGAGGTGAATCCCTAAATGAGAAACAGCTGATCAAGAAACGTGAAAGAAAAGCTTTTACTGTCTAGTAATGAGGATTCCATCAGCATACAATTGTATTTGTTAAACATCCCATCAATATTGTGATATTTTGGGCTTACATCATGCACTCCAAGGAAAATATTTAATATATGGATAAATTTAGGAGCTGCTGTTGGAAACGAAAATAGCTAATGTTTTAGGTAATGGTTGTTGATATTAATAGAAAGTACTCTGCTTTCAGCATCCACTTCTATAAACAGATCCCGTTTCATCTGCTGCTGTACCAAAAGCAACCTCTTTATAATTCCCTTCCTAATTCTTTTCTCAATATTAGTTTCCACTTTAAAATCTCATTTACTTTGTTATCTACATAACTGACTGTTAATCACCAAATTTAGTCATGGAGATTTCAAAGAAAACGGGGGGCGGGG